>NC_137268.1:43063948-43551852 GCF_053477335.1 Acartia tonsa | reverse complement strand
TTAATATATTGTATAGACTTCCGTTTTCCATTCGTTTACTATTTTTAAAGACATAATTTTACAAATTTGAAATATTTGCTGTACTTTATTACTTTATTATTTTATACTAATTGTTTGATTAAAAAATATCATATCATTGTTTGTTCTAAAGCTGAAACGGCTGACATTTAAACTAAATTTAAAAAATACTTTGAAATAAAAGAAAACAAGGACAATTATTCCAAAGTTGTTGTGTTTTTAGAATCTGCCAATAAAAAGAAAATCACACAAATATTTTGGTCAATAGTCTCTTTAATACAAGGTACGAACAAACCTCACTCATAGAGTAGCTCTGCTATTGAATAAATTATGACTAAGTCAATTCTTTGGTCCAAAGTCCAGCCTATTGAGAATACGACAAAGGATTGACAACAAGGTTTTTTTCAATATTGCATAACCTAATTTGTTTTTGTTGTATTTTACGGTTGAGGCATAATTATAGAGGGAGGGGGGGGGGACCGGGGGATGACCTACCTTTTCATTTTTTTATTTAAAAGAAGTTTGGGGAGGGATTGTTTTCTGTGGTAAATTTTTCTTGTTAAGGTGGTGATACCCTCTCCAAAAATATTTCAAAACCTTTTCAGGATTTATTCAATGCACTATTATTAAGATCTTAGCGATTTCCTTTCCAAAATACACACATCCTATTACACTTTTGCATAAAGATTTACAAAAATGTAGAAAAATAATAAGGTATCAAAATTATAATCAAAAGCTTCTAATAATCCTTTTTGAAACAATCAACTGAATGAACCAACCAATCAAATTCAATAACTGTCCTTCAAAATTGTTAAGCCAACGTATAAGAAAACGTTATAATGAACAGCCCATCCATCCCTGGGTAGAGGCATAAGATAAAGTTACAACAATATTTTGTATAAATATCACACTATAATAAAAAGGGTTACCGCATTTTCTGGCCACTTTCTCGCATTCAGTGCAGTGCAAATTCCCTTCCCAATGATCCAAACATTCACGGTGTAGCACACAGTGGCTAATCTAAACCAGAGGTGGATTCTTAAAATGCTATTGGCTCATTGCCTCACTAAAATTTTGTGAAAAATCCTCCAAAACTGCATAAAAAAATCTACAAAATATATTAAAATCATCAAAGGTATATTAACATATTTAACATTTTGTTTAATTTTTGTAGATTTTTAATGCGATTTTGTAGGATTTTTCACAAAGATTTTAGCGAGGCAGTGAGCCAAAAACTTTTTTAAAGATCCCTCAGGAAACATCAATAGGATTATAAAAACAGCTATATTCGTAGCCAGGATTAGTGCACCGCAGGTATAAGCCCCGCAGGGTTTGGGCTTAATACGTTTTTCAGCAATGAAATTTCCACTAATTTCTAATAATTTTATCATTGGCATGCATCTAACAAAGCAGCAGTATTAAGTATGCACTACTTTGCATCATTACTTCTCTATAGTCAACTGTGTGTCCGTCTGTTATGCATATTACATTGTAAAATTTGTGAAGCAGAGTATATTATATGACCAATGATAGGCAAGTAAACACTTTGCTATTGGTCAATTAGAATGTATACTTGCCTTTCATTGGTCATTTGCATTGTATTACGTCTTTTTTTATTAGGCACTGTAAGATGCTTAAAATTTGTACCCTATCATCCATTTCCCAATAGTAGGCAGAACAATCCTCCATTTGAGAACACAGGCTGGAACAGGCAGCCTCTGTCCATCCAGATATATCTACTTTATCTAAAACAAGAAAAATTATGCAAAGAAATTTTGAACGATGTGGGCTGTTTATTATCCGACTCCCAAAGTTTTAAAATAACGTTTTCTTATTGATTGGCTTCACAACTTTTGGGAATTTTGATTGGTAGATTCATTAAGTTGAGTTTCCAAACGTTTCAACTACTTATTGTTATCTACAGAAAAATTATTAGGGATGTACATCAATTGTTTTGGCCATTGTCTTATCAGTTTAAATTCCTGACAACAAACGCCAGCAAGAAAAAGATTGGGGTTTACGCTGCCTATCCCTAGTCATAAGGAAGTATAACAAAATTAAGAATAGTTATTTCTTTGATCGTATTAAAAACCGCTTTCCGCGGATATAGAATGTTCAATTATAAGATTAAAACCAGTTTTTAAGCCCCGAGGTGCCGAAGGCACGGGTTAAAAAAAACTGGTTTTAATCTTATGATTGTGAATTTTTATATTCGTAGAAAGCGGTTTATAATACAATGCTAGACATAGTTTTTTCGAATGGATGAGAACCGGTTCCTATCCACCGGATTCGAATGAATACGAGAAATAAAAATTACCTAATTTTTGTATAGGGTTTGTACAAGAAATTTCACTAATTGTATCATTCTACAAACAAATAAACAAAAGTAATATTTCATAGGAAGCAAAGATTTAAAAATTAGGCTATTTTATTGGCATTAGATTAAAAATAGACTTCATTCTTTTTTAACCCTTAACAATCAGGGGGGGGGGGCGTTGAACGCCCCTCCCTCTCCGGTTTTGTCTATCTCATTTTCTGCGTGTGAAAGATAGAAGGCTATAGCTAAGTGACTTTTAAATATGAGTATGATACATAACTAAGAGTTGAAATCTTTTTAATATCTCCATCCTGGCGGGCACAGGATACCAGCAAACCTGGCAAGGTCATCCAGGTAAAGAGCAAAAATATGCTATTTTACTTAAACAAAGCATTTTATCTTACCAAAATACAAAAATATCCATTCAAGACAATTTCAGGTTCCAGACTTCAAATTTTAAACTTTTTTACATGTCTACATAACATATTATAATTTCATAATGATCCGCCGCCATTTTCACGCCGACCGCTGACTTCGGCAGCTGGCAGCTTTAAGTACAACTGCAGCCACCGAAATTTATGTTTTGAGATTTCTAATATGAAATTTACATAAAGAAAAAAATTATCTGAAAAAATTGCTTTTCTAGCTTCAAAAATAAGAAAGTTACAGCCGTTTTAAGAAAAAAAGGACCTAAAACAAAGGTTGTTAAATAAAAGGGTGAAGGAGGCGAAAAATTACTTTGAATCACTTATAGTCGGAAATTTATTATTAAACAAGGGACAATTTTTTTTAGCCCTTTAGCTCTAATGGGAGCTGAGATAATAGGGGGGAGTTGAACGCTCCTTCCCTTCCCCCCCCCCTCCGACCAATAAAGGTGCGGCATTGGACCCGACTGTTAAGGGTTAATAGCTAAAACTCCTGAAATTGACATATTTAAGTATTATTTCATATTTATTGTTGCGGCTATAGTAAAGGTGAGGTGGATCGAGGGGTAAGCGTAAGTCGAAACTCATCTTTCAATTTCAAATTCTAATTCCAATGAGTTTATTCTTTTTGGGGGTGGAGGTACCATTCCCCTAAAACTATAGATATTGACCTTCCTTCAACCTGTAAGAAGCTTCACTATAAACTTAGCAACTTTGCACACAGACGGATACACATCCTGGTTCTTTACATAAGGATATGAACAATAAATGTATTTATATAAAAACTTACCCAGACACAAGTATTTAATATATTATTTGGATTTGAATTGCATCCTGATAGTATAGAGGGCATTTAAAAAAAGTAAAATAAGATGAAATTTTTTTTAGTCAAACAGCTAAAGTCATATAAACATTACGTAACATTTTGCTATCGGTTATAGAGTTATGACAACATCCATAAAAGTAGTCCAATTTAGACAAACAAACTTTTACGAACATACGTTGACTTCACAGAATATCAAATATTAGTTGAAATCAACATGTTTAAATTGACTTTCTTGTGATTGTAGAGATTGTTTCACCCTGCAAGCACAGACGTCCAAGGAGGGGGGTTGGGAGAGTAACGATATGTTTAACATCCTCAAACTTAGAAACACCTTTTTTTACCCCCCTCAAAATTTTAAAAATTTCAAGCCTTTGAAATTTCTCATTTTACCCTCCTTTAATTAAAAAGCTTGGACGTCCCTGCATGCAAGTTTTGAATAGGATGAATGGACGGACGTATCCTTACATTTAAAAATGGACTAACGGACCATCTAGTTTTAAATAGATAGGACGATTTCAATTTGTCTAAATTGATGATGATATCCATCCGTTACAAACTGAGGTTCAGACCGAGGCTAAAGTAAAGCTTCACTTTTAAAAATGCTTTGTATGCCCTTCCCTGCTTCACAGTATTTTTGCTCGCCATCATCTAATTTAAAACATTCAGCAGCACACTAAAAATAAGTTAGGTTAGGTATTCCCATCTCATTATTCTTTAATTGGTCATATATTTACAATCTTACTATTTTAGCAGCACAGATTCTGTTTAACTAGGCCAATTCATCCATCCATGCACGACTGTTTTTACAGTTTCTACGAAGTTGTGCAGTGCAGTGCATTCATTTTCAACGGCTACCCTTCCCTAATCAACAACAAGTGAAGAAATAAACGCTTAATAGAAAAATAGCCTTGAACTTTTTTACACCCTCTGGTAAAACCCCGTGCACGCCACTGTGAGTTTTCCCTTTTATGAACTATTTTTTGTTGTTGCTATAGTAAATAAAATCCTTTAATTGCCCATCGAGCACTAAACCTCTCACATCTCCTTATTGTTAGCAGAGATCGGAAGATGCGCGTAAGCCGCGTGTAAGCCTAAGTGAAATCGTCATTTTATCACTATAAAATTTAGCTGGATGTATAAAACTGTCTCTTTAGTAGACAATCCTTCTTTCAAAAATTTCTTTTTCTGCTCACAAGCAGGTTTAAAACTGAGGCTTATGCGCGGCTGAGGCGCGGCTTCCGAACCCTGATTTAAAGCACTAAATAAAAATAAGGGAAGTATAGCTTTTTTCTATGCCTATGCCTCTCGAGTGCCCTAACCCTGTGGTGCTAACCACTGCACAATATAATCTAACCTTAAATAAACCTAAAGTAAGGTTGCTCTACTAGTCCCTTTGAGTGAAACCACCAATTTTATTGATTTTTTTTTCATAAAACATCGTCTAACCTGAGGTAATGCCAAAGTGTAATGTCCAAAAGTTAAAACAAAGAAAAATAATAGAAATATATTTGATTGTTTGTTCATGATTATCACTTTTAAACTACTTAACAATTTTATTTAAGGATTAATTATAATTCGCATTATCATTATTTTTATAATTTTGCCTTATCTATTGTTTTATTAGCATGCGTTGAATTATCATTATTTAATTAGTTTTCTATGTTAGTTAATGAGTTTAAGTTTAAATGACTTTTTAATTTCTTACAAATGGAAATTTTTTAGATTTAAACATCCTGACGTTAAATACAGAGCAAAAAATCATGACTTTAACAAAGCATTTAATTTTAATGGAATATCCCATAATAAAATAAAATGAATCATGCAATTGTTCAAGACCTCTTTAGATTCCAGGTATGATTCCAAAGGTCCTGTTTCTCCATGTCTCTAGGTAAATTTGAATAGCTCAAGTTTCTTGTATCTTACTAGCGGCTACACCCCTAGTATCTAAGGGCTCTGTGTATATAGAGGCAGAAAAGCGATAAAAAAAGTTATTGAAACCATCCCAAGACTTAAATCTGAAAATAAAATAGCCTAAAACCGTCACATGATCTATGTGAAGCTTATTTGAAATAAGATAACAGGGTTAGTTTAGCAGTTATTGAGATTTTAAGCTTCAGACATAAAAATCTTCACACTTTCTAAAATATTAAAATTCCGCCATTTACCTGCCGCCGTCTGCAACCTAAAATGCTTTCCTTATCTAGGATTTTTTCATGCTTTTTCAAAATCGTATCATGCTATTCTAATGTAAAGAAATAAGTAGGCAGTGACATATATACGTGTGACCAAAACAAGAATAACAGTATACTAAGTAGCATTACTCAAGTATATTCAATTTAAACAATTGTTAAAAAAAAGAATTTTAGCTATCATATTGGGTATAGAATATACAAAGATATTATGACAGGGGAAATTTAGCTTTCTAACATGGATATCACTTATTGAGCTGTTCGTTCATCCAGTATAAGGATAGGAGAAAGGGTAGAGATAGTGTATAAGGGGGGGCTTGTGATTATTTTTGCCAGCTAAGAGTTTCACTTTATTATAGTACATAATAAACTGGTGTAAGATCCAAGAAATAATAAAAACTTTGCTTTTATTTTTTCAGGTTTCAGAAGAAAAAAAATTTCGTATGTTTTTTTAAATTTCATATCTGCAGATAAATGCACTATTTAATATTAGCACCTGTAGATACAAAAAATATTTATGTTTTTTAACATCATGAAAATAAAAATCCATGTTTTAATTTTGTGCTTCACCACTTATCGATGTATTCATCCTTGTTTGAATATGATTATATAAACATTTTAAATTATATTTAAATTTTTAAGGTACATGAAAACAACAAAATAATTAATAATATAATTATCTACAATAATTTGAGTAATGCCTTCTTGATGATAAAAGTTTCTGGAAATAACAGGAACTCTAAAATGAAGTATGATACAATGATTGATGAAGCTGTTCTATAAGATAGAAGTCTAAAATAGCTAAAGATGATTCCCTTGGCTTATGAAAATACTTGTAAAACCTTTGTCAATCAGTCCATTAAAAGCACTTAAAATAGGGAATTTGGATTTACTGGAGATTTTTCCATGTGAAATAAACATCTTCTATATAACTCACTTTGTATGTCCGTCTGTTTGGCTGTTCGCATTGTTATAATAATGATAGGTATGTTAGGTTAATAAAACTTACTTTTATTAAGCTATTTGATTCTTGAGTAAGTTATGAATTTGGTATAAACCTAAAAATACAACCAAAATTTAAAAACATTCTTAATACACAGCAAAATTTAATGAAATTATTTTCCTTTTATGCCAGGTATTTGATTTATGAAATAAGATTTTATCATTCACTAGCGGCTACGTCCCTAGATGCCTTTAGGGGCACTTGAGTTTTTTTTTGGGGGGGGGGGGGAGACAATTCGAGCTCCCCCCCCCCCATTTCCAATTTTATTTATAAAAAGATTTTTTTTATAAATTTTGTAGGGGTCATTTTTTTCTAGGTGCGATTTCTTTTCGGAGGGTGGTGGTATCCTCCACCAAAATAGTTAAAATAGTTATAAACATTCCCATGGGCTAAGAGAAGTTACATTTTAAAGGAAAACAATATCGATTAGTGGTTAGCGAGATCCTTCGTTACAGACAGACACACAGACCTATCCCTTTATCTTCAAACAAGGATGACAACATCCATAAAAGCGAAGCACTGAAACAGTAGGACAAACGGACATTAACACTTATATAGTGTCAGAAATAAATAATCAGAATATAAATGTATAAGAGTCGAAGCAAAGTTGTAAGTAAAATTGTTGAAAAACTGCTTTATACAGGATTATGTTTATGGACATACTTACATTTTTAGGACTTGATTATAGAGTTGTTTCGCTATTAACATTATACTTTGTTGTCCCAGGAATCAATAAAACAAAAATCAGATTAATCGGATGATTAGATCACATAAAAATTTGTTGTTAAAAAAGTAAAAAAATCAACATGTTTAAAATGGACGTACGGACATTCTTGTAATGATTATAGAGTTGCTACGCTTTCTAAATCGTACCTAATTACTAAAGGAATCACCATGCAAAATTTGAAATCGATAGGACATTTCTAACATGCCTTAATTAACGAAAAAAGCTATCCGTTACGGAGGGAAGGACAGACCAACCCTAATTATAGAAAAGCTTCACTTTTAAAATTGAATTAAATGATGAAATTAATACTTACTCAACATGTTTAGTACATTTTTCTTAGGTCCTAAAAAAAGAATATTTTTAATAAAATGTTGATTTCTTTAAAACAAATGTTAATTTTTTTATTTAAAATTCAGTATTTATATTTCAGATTTTACCCGCCCGCCAATTCGCTACCATTTTAATCCATTATGGAGCATATAACGGACGTATCGCCAATACAGAACAGGTTCAAAAATCTTTTTTCTGTGAGTGCCAGACCTTGAATACATTATCCGTTGGCTTTAAAACTTTGAGTACTTTGGGTTAAATATCGTTTGGTGAGTTGCAGCAGTATGCAAACTTTCAAACTAATGATTACAATCTGCAATCGGATTGCGCTGAATTTCAGCCAATCACAGCGCGGTATTTCGTAAAATGCTGTGCTTTCATTGGTGGAAAGTTGGCTCACCCCGATTTGGCGCACCATTGAAATGATTTAAAGATCCAGCTCTGATTTTAGCTACTTGGTTAAACTTTTCTCTTGTTTTTTTTGTAATAGATATTTTACCTTTTTTAGCACTTTGATAAACAATCTTGCACAATCTTCGTTTCTAAAATATTTAGTTTTAATTGATTAAAAGTTTTAATCTTTAGGTCAAACTACATAACAAAATCAACATTCCTATGTACAAAGGTAGATTAGCCGTTGTGTTCCATGAACTTCTATATGTTGAAACTTAGCATAAGTGTTACAAGTGATAAATAATTAACAAACCTTGTGTCCTAATTTAACAGCTGTTAAAGGAGCGGCTAGAAGCTAAAATTTTAAACTAGCTTCATTTCCTAATTCGGCTGCTTTTAAATGAACTGCCAGATGTTGAAATCAGGGATCAACTATTCACAAACATTGTGTCCTAATTCAGCAGCTGTTTAAGAGCGGCTAGAAGCTAAAATTCTAAACTAGCTTCATTTCCTAATTCGGCGGCTGTTATATGAACAGCTAGATGTTGAAATCATTATGTCAGGTATAAACTATTCACAAACATTGGGCCCTATTTCAGCAGCTATTATAAGAGCGGCTAGATGCTTACATTATAAACTAGTCTCATTTGCTGATTCGGCGGTTGTTCATATTGGTCATAGGTGATAAATGAATTACAAACCTTGTGTCCTAATTCAGCAGCTGTAATAAGAGCGGCTAGATGCTGAAATTCAGCCTCTTCATCATCTACAACAACTGTGCGGCGGATAATCTGAAATATTTTTTTTTTAAATAACAACATAGAAAATTTAGGAAGTAGTAGTCGGTATAAAACAATTCAAAAGTACCCATAGAGGTCTCTTGTGGGAATGAGTTAGAGGTGAGGGGGGGGGGGTATAAAACGACCCTTAATCACTTTCAAGTTTAGGTTTAATAAAGATTAAGAAAATGTTTTTGGTTTTCTTACAGGGGGGGTGGGCTAAATTTTTGCGATTGCTGATACCCTCCCCCAAAATCTTATGAACCTTTCCAGGACTTTTTATATAAGGATAGAATTATAAAGTTATTGTAGACCTAATTATTAACGAGAAGGTTAAAGTATTATTTCATAAAATGTTATTTATAATAAAATTACAGTTCCTTAAATTACATTTCATGAGTTACACTTTCAATAATTTTTACATGACAGTTTAGGTTATATTGGGTAAAAGGTAGCCCCGCATGATTAGGGCTCACCGCAGGGATATAGCACTTACATGAATTGACATTATGGTAATTGATACTGAACCGCAGGAAGGAAAAGCTATAAAGACCAATAAACCGCCATGCACAAGTTCTAGAGTAGGTTTCTACAAGTACTTACATCTAAAATTAACTGAATCTTTTTTTCGTCTTTGCATTGATGAACAAGCCATTCAATATCCTCGGTTAGAACTTCAATAGTGGGCAGCCCGTTGGGAAATAACACTTCTGACTAAAAAAAAAACAAATCTATCCTCTTTTACAATATTTATACGATAAGCGTAGCTACTCTGTAAGTAGAGCATACTGATACTTTGTATGTCAGTTCGTCACAATGCACGTAGAAGGTATTTGGCTTGAAGGTTTCGTGATTTTCTAGGATCTATAGTTAATCCTCATAATAAAATAACAGGGTCTGTATCTGTGTCTTTGTACCGAAGGATTTCACTAACCGCTGAACCGATTTGTTTTTTTTTTTAAATGTAGCTTCTGATAGAGGTCTCTAGGGGCGATTAGAGACATTGATAATTTCCCAATTCTCAAATATTTTAGCTACTTTACTCTCCCTACCACCGTGAAAGTTAGAGGTTAGGGTTTGATATACATAAAAATACTAAATTTACATAAAGTAGTAAAGATTTTGTTTTGGCTATCAAGATATCGCTACTACTAGGAAATCTTTAGATATATGGTTTTACTTTTAGGTCATGGTTTTGAGCTATTTTAATGCCCCCCTCCCCCCCCCCCCCCCCCGAAGTCGTTAATGAAACAAAAAAAGATATTTAAAAAATGCATTTTACCTCTGGAATTGATTTTAGAACTTCGTCCATTTTCGTTTCGTTTGAATAGATTTCGTACATTTTTAACCAATCTAGGGTTTCTTCTTTAGATCCATACCTAAATCCATAATATATTATCTATATGTATTCAATAATTTTCTCTAATAATTAATGAAAAACTAATTTGATTTCTAATCATAATCTTAAAAATATAATTTTTATGATAAAAATCACAAAACCTTTAAACTACTAATAATAAGTATTCAACTAATTGATGTTGAATATACGTGGATGTTATAACAGGAGAATAATTGTCGTCAATTCAGGTTGCACTTTCCCCCCGGATTCATTGGTCGGGCCGTTTATCCGACAGCGGGAAAGAGGATGGGGTAAAGGGGGGATGGGGGAAATCGTTATTTTACTTTATCATATAACTAGCGGCTTCGCCCCTAGCCTCTAGGGGCTTTGCCCCAAGAGATGGTAAAAAAAGTGTAAGGTGAAATTTGTAAAAAAAAAATAATAAGAAGGACCAAGGAAATCTTCTACAAAGGAAATATTCCACAAAGGAAATCTTCTACAAAGGACCAAGGATATTTCTTACAAAAAAAAAAAATGGGGGGGATTTTTTTTGTTTTTGGGGGGGTTGGGGGTGTCCCACCCCCCCAAAAAAATAGCTTAAAACCACCACAGGACCAATAGGTATATACCCTCAAGAGTAGAATCCGATCGGTTCAGTGCTTACCGAGATCTTAAGCTTCAGACGGACGGACAGACAGACAGACATCGTACTACTTTGTATTTTTGATATGAAAATCTGGTGTAAGATCCAAGTAATAATACATCCATTATTCAACTTCAAGTTTTATAAAAAAAGTATATTTTAAAGATCGGTTTTTTTCCATACTTATGCCAAAATTCAGTCATTGCAGTGTAGAAATTCAACATCGCTATGATTCCTCTTCCAAAATATCTAAAAGAAAATCATTTGGTAATAAAAAAAATTGGGTATAGTCCTTTTCGTGACATCGCTTCTTATGGGGCGATTTGTCGTATTTTTCACAGTAGATTTTCTCCTATTTCTAGCCCCTGCGGGGGGCTCTAACCCTGCGGGGCCAATAACCTAGCCCTGTGGGGCAATCACCTAACCCAATATAACCTAACCTAACCTAAAATAACCTATAAAAAGCCATTTTAAAAATACGAAAAATCGCCCCATAAGAAGCGATGTCACGAAAAGGACTATTCCCAAAAAATTTAATTACAAAAGAAAAATATCTATCAATCTATTTTTTCAGTGTCAATTTATTTCTTACTAGCAACTTTTCTTTCCTAGAAGCCTCTAGAGGCATTTTCAAATTCAGTATAAAAATGAAAAAATATAAAAAATGGATATAAACCTTCCCCGGACCTGTGTGAAGCTACATTGTAAATGAGAACCATATAGGTTCAAATGTTTAGCCAGTTACTTTTATATATAGATTTAGTTGCATCGTATTATAGACAGCTTTCCTCGGATAATGAAATAAAAAAATCTGATTTTTTTTCAGATAGTTAGCCAAACTGGTATTATTGTTGTAATTTTTATTTTATTGCTGTTAAAAAAATTGTCAGCTGATATTGGCCGGGTCCTAAGCCATATTATATCTATCTATCCTTTCTATCTATTAAGTTATCTATCTATCAGTATCTATAGCTTACTTTTCATCTATTTTATATACCTTGAATTTTGACAGACACGTAATCTAGCATCATTACTATCTATCTATTATTCTATCCATGATTCTATTTATTTCATCTGTGCCTGTCTATCTATCTATCTATCTATAGCTAATTTTCGGAGTGGATACAAAACCGCGACAAACAAAACCGCGACAGGGACAAAACCGCGACATAACAAAACCGCGACAGTGACAAAACCGCGACAATAACAAAACCGCGACAATAACAGAAATATAACTATGTAGGATTTTTTTTGTAGAAATACATGGCCGCAGCGCTCGGCCCCCTGGCCTGCCTAGCCGCGGGCGCTCGGCCCCCTTGCCCATAACCTAACCTAACCTAAATATTGTAAAAAAAATATTAAAAATTTGAAAAAAATCTACCAACCACTTTTTGTAAAATCCACGAAATTCTAAATTATAAATAAGTTAATGTACATTAAACATTCAAACATATAGGTTAGGTTAGGTTATAGGCAAGGGGGCCGAGCGCCTGCGGCTAGGCATGGCAGGGGGCCGAGCTCTTTTTAAGATTTTTTTATTATAGATTTTTTTGTAATGTCGCGGTTTTGTCACTGTCGCGGTTTTGTTATGTCGCGGTTTTGTCCCTGTCGCGGTTTTGTTTGTCGCGGTTTTGTATCCACTCCTAATTTTCTATCTACTTTATCTACCTTGAATTTTGAAAGACACGTAATCTAACATCATTACTATCTAGTATTTTATCCATGGTTCTATATATCTATCTGTCTATCCATCTATTGTTGTCTTTCTATCTCTTTTTATACCTTGAATTTTGACAAGCTAAATTTTTCTATATATCTATCTGATAAGTTTTCTATCTCTCTATGTAGTCATATATATATCTATTGCTATCTATCTCATATACCTTGAATTTTGACAAACACGTAGTCTAACATCATTGCTGTCTAATATTGTATCCATCATTCTTGCATACGATTTTAACTCAGGACTTACTGAAAAAGGTTTGGAAATTAGAGTAAAACACTAGAGAGAGAAAGGGTTAAATAACTGTATCTCCCCATCGCAACCGCCTTGTGAAACCTTTCTATTGGGTCATTGAAATCAACCAATCGTGTCGCTTATATTAACACAGCCAAGAACCAAAAATAATTTAGAAGCAGACGAAAGAGGTCTTTGAAAAAGGAAGGGAGGTAGTTATCTGAAAAAAGATTGACTGGTTTTATTTGAATATTGACATACTTGACTAAATATGCGACAAAAATTGTAGAATATCCTTGTCTAAATACCCAAGGAGTGCAGAGGATAGAATATAACGTTAGCCAGTAATGCATAGAGAAAACCCACGTAAAATATTTAGCCGTTTTTACTCTTTATAAATCAGTGGTTTGCCTACATTATTTTAGATTGCGGAAAATTGCAAAATTGAGCAGCTAATATAAGCCTTTGAATTGACGAAAAAGCCTTTAACCGTAACTGTTTGTTTATAATTTCTTAAGCTTCACTTTCATAGATGGTGTAATCCTAGTTTAAAATATCCTGGAGACAAGGTTGTAAAAGAATAATTTGATTGTTTACCTACTTTTATCATTTACAACTAGTAAAAAGGGGACTTACATTGGTACCCAAAGTTTTACAAACATGTTTTCTAATTCGTTTGCTCAAAAACTTTGGGTACTTTTCTTTATTTTCATTGGTTGTCTCCAAACTAGAAGTATCCTAACTTTCAACCAAAATTGAAATCTACAGTCCCCGAAGTATTTTAATAACGTTTTCATATTCGTTGTCTCAACAACCTAGTTTGGGGATCTTTCATTGAATTTTGTTGAGAGTTCAAACGTTTCAATTGTAATCTACAGAAGGGGTAATTTTGTGAATCATTATTGGAGATGTACATTAATTTGTGTGCCATTGCCTTATCTCATAGATCCCTGATACCAAACAATATTCATTTTTTCAATATGTTAGCACAATCGGGGTTTGGAATAGGGATTTTATGAAAAAACTTGGGAAAATCTACATCACTTTAATTCTTCTTATAGCTTTATGCTAACAATGAAAATATAATATACGTGGATATTATGACAGGAGAAAAATTGTCGTCAATTTCAGGTTTCTAAAATGGAACTTATTTATTGGTCAATTCATTCAACCAGTAAGATGGGAGTTAGATGGTAGTTATCAAAGCAAAGTAATTTTGTTCTACTCCCTTAAATTATAATGTGTGTATTATTTTTCTTTTAGCAGTTTTTAAAAGCGAAGCTTTTCTATAATTAGGGTCGGTCCGTCCGTACGCCCGTCCGTCCGTACGTCCGTAACGGATAGCTTTTTTCGTTAATTTTGGCATGTTAGAATTGTCCTATCGATTTCAAATTTTGCATGGTGATTCCTTTAGTAGTTGGGTACGATTTAGAAAGCGTAGCAACTCTATAATCATCACCAAAATGTCCGTACGTCCATTTTAAACATGTTGATTTTTTAACAACAAATTTTTATGTGATCTAATCATCCGATTGATCTGATTTTTGGTATATTAATTCCTGGGACAACAAAGGATAATTTAATAAGCGAAGCAACTCTATAATCAAGTCCTAAAAATGTAAGTATGTCCATAAACATTATCCTGAATTAAGCATTTTTTCAACAAATTTACTTACAGTTTTGCTTTGACTCTTATACATTTATATTATGATTATTCAGTTATGACACTATACAAGTGTTAATGTCCGTTTATCTTAACGTTTCAGTGCTTCGCTTTTATGGATGTTGTCATCCTTGTTGCTGTTGCAATTATCAGAGAGGGAAAGGACAATCGTCCATAAATATTAAAGTTCCCCAAAGTTAAGTAAAGTTTTTAAAAATTGTAAAAATACAAAAGTGGTAATTTTGTTTATTTTAATAGGGGAATATTGATATAGTTCCATTGTTTCATCTAAAATCCATGTTTCTGTATAAGAATCGTTGACCCTATCTTTGATTATTGCACAGTTTTACTTTCTTGAAACAAATAAAACAAGGATAACAACATCCATAAAAGCGAAGCTTAACAATTCAGACAGACAAACGAACATTGATTAATATAAAGTAACAACGATTTTAATTTCAAACAAAATGTCTATAAGTCTAAACAAACTTCAGTGAAAATCTAAAAGACACCCATTTAAGAGGGGGAATTTGAATATGAAAGATAATTCGTTTCTTCCAGTCGTTATGTGACGTCAATCGGTCCATAAGAATAACCTATTTTAATTAAAGGTAGTGAAGGGAATAGTTATTTACTGCATCGTATTATAGACAGCTTTCCGTAGATATAAAAAAAGAAAGATTATAAGATTAAAACCAGTTTTGATAACCCCGAGAGGCAAGGCTGACAAAATAGTAATTAATATTATGATTTTTATTTTAATATTCGTGGAAAATTGTCTTTCATACGATGTTACATATGGATTTTCAGTTTGGCTGATAACTGGTTCTAAACCAGCGGATATGAATCGGTTTCGAAGCCAAAGTGGAAGATAGATTAAATATCACTTTATCCGCTACATAATATTCACCAAACCTTTCAAGCCCATATATGAATTTAAATCAAGGATGACAACATACACAGCTATTCACAAGGGGCGTGTGAAATATGGAGAGAGGGGACAATGGGCTGTTCATGACACTAGTCCCTAAAATTTAATATTAACGTTTTCTTATTCGTTCGCTTAACAACTTTGGAGATTTTTAATGAATTGTGATTGATTTATTAAGTTAAGTGTCCAAACGTTTCAACCACTAATTGTAATCTATAGAAATGGGTAATTTTGTGTATTAACATTAGACATGTACATTAATTTATCGGCCATTGTCTTATCCCTTTAGATCCCCCGGTATAAAACTATTAGGGAGTGAAAAAAAGGGAAGGCGTGACTTCTCAATTTTAATTTTAAGGTGGTGTTGAAATTTTAATCTACATCATCGCAGGAATCATTTGAAATAGATAGTGTATTTTTTCACTAGCGGCTACGTCCCTAGAACCTCTAGGGCCACTTAAAGTGGGTGTCGACACCCCTCCCCTCCCCAAAAATAGTTTCGACCGTCCCCAGACCTATACGAAGCCTCACAGTAAGGTAGTACCATATTAGTTCAGCAGTTAGCGAGATCCTACGCTACAGACAATACCTTACTACTTTATGTTATGGGATATAAAATTATACAATACCTGGATGAAATTTCGAACTATCTTGTGCTTTAACAGTGCAACTGAAAAATAAATAAAATAGTTTAAGCATTAGTTATGTCGTTGGTTAAACAATATATTTGCTGGTTTAGTGATTTAATAGGACAAACAAATATGGCAATATTTTTAAGCACAAAAATCATAGATGGATAAACAGAAAAATTTATTTTTAAATCAGATGTTTAGAGGTGACAACGTTCAAACAGACATGCAGGCGGACATTTCGAATTATAGAGTAGCTTTTATACTTATAAAAGAATAAGTTTGGTTAAACAATAGAATTAATTGAAACTAATACCTTAAAAAAGTTATAAATGCAGCAAAACACAAGAACACATATCTCATTGATAACATTTTGTTCACAAACAAAATTATTTTGTTTGTTATTGTTCAAAATCTCAACTACAACTGAGTACTATAATGTGCGTGTTTTCAAATATTTACAATGTTTTTGTTTTTAATTCTTTAAAAGTAATTAATATGTAGTATATATACTTTGTTTGTGTGTATTGTAAATATACTTTGATTAGATTTTAATTGCTTTACAGTATACTATTACATTAAAAAATTATTTTTAAATTTATATCTATCTATCTATCTATCTATCTATCTATCTATCTATCTATCTATCTATCTATCTATCTATCTATCTATCTATCTATCTATCTATCTATCTATCTATCTATCTATCTATCTATCTATCTATCTATCTATTATCTATCTATCTATCTATATATCTATCTATCTATCTATCTATCTATCTATCTATCTATCTATCTATCTATCTATCTATCTATCTATCTATCTATCTATCTATCTATCTATCTATCTATCTATCTATCTATCTATCTATCTATTATCTATCTATCTATCTATCTATCTATCTATCTATCTATCTATCTATCTATCTATCTATCTATCTATCTATGTAGTGAAGTTATTTAGTTAATGATAGTGATCTCTACGTTATCCTGTTGTAATCCTAGCAATTAGGAACAAAACTAAAAGATATTCTTACATTAACTCAGAATTTTCTTCTCATGTAGACCTAATGTATCAAGTAACGTTTGTAGATGATTCTCCTGGCCTAAGAGCAACTACTTTAAAAATCAATCTGTCTGTCTGTCTGGCCTTCTATTCATAGCGCAATAAAGTAAGAGATATATGGTATAGGCTACAGACTTTTTTTTGTGAATATTCCCCTGATCAAAGAGAACCTATTTTGTATTTTGTGAGTGTTGTCATCCATAATGTAAATTAAGTCCTTAGAGAAGTAATTTAACCAGTCGAATATGCAGAGAATTTGAAAAAAGAAGTAAGTTTTGAGAATGTCAAAAAATGTTAGGTGTCCCAAATTTATTTTTAAGGGGGTGTTGGAACCCGCGCCCTCTTTTGAGACATTCTGTCACACTTTACATATTTGTATGCATGGTGTTATATAGATTTGATAAATTATAGTAACTAAATTAGTATCTTAAAAATTATTTTTTTTGAACTGATCCTTATATTACCACATATATAACTTTATCAATGTACTGTATACTCTAAAAAAGTTCAATTATTGTAATTTTAAAAAAGAGATTTTATTCTTTTAGTGAAATTAAAGCACTTCCATCCAAATATACATTAACAGACAAACATTAAAGGTAAAGAAACAAGGTCAGCTTGCAATGCAAGACTCGAACCAGAAAAAAAAATTGGGCGTTATTAATTTACTTAAAATATAAGTCATACAAATTGTATTCTTACCGGATGCATCATTAAAAGTTTGAAATCGGAAGGATGATTTTAAAATACCCTAAATGTAACCGCTTGCATGAATAAAAATTAAAGATATATTTTTAACTGTCTTTGAGAAATTTCCTCAATAAAATAAACATTATTTGGCAAGTAGAAAAAAAAGTTTTAGAAATTATATTTCTTTTTATACATAGCATGATGAAAAAGAAAGCTATTAAAATTAAAAGTTTTATAATACAATTATCTAAAATCAATTTGGGGTTTAAAGTATATTCAGCAGAGCTGGATCTTTAAATCATTTTAGTGGTGAGCCAGATCGGGGTGAGCCGAATTTCAGCCAATCACAGCGCGGCATTTCATAAAATGCTGTGCTCTCATTAGTGGAAAGTAGGCTCGCCCCGATTTGGCTCACCACTAATGCTTATTTTTATGCACATCGTTTACATTCTTTTGATCGGTAGATTGTCTGTAATGATTCTGTTATACTTATAACTACCCATCTTCAACTAGCCACTTGCCTCATGTACTAATCTTTTCATAAAAGTAACAGGATGTCTTTGTGTGTTTCTGTATGTGTATTCGCGTGTCTGTATCTCAAGATCTCATTAACTAATCTACTGATACGGTTCTTCTATATAATGAAGCTTTGTATAGGTCATGGGAAGTTTTTGGGGAAAGGTACCTTTAACTTCCCAAGATAAATCGTCCAAGAAATTAATAACCCACCAAACAAAACGTTTTTGGTTACTTTTTCATTTAAACTACAATATAAAGTGGATGTTCGACTTGACCCCCTTATCTTCTTTCAGAGGCCCGCTAACGTCCTCTAGACAAGGAGCTGCTATTATATATGTAAATTAGTACAGTTTTTTTGGTCTTTAGCTTTAGATTTCCTTTATCAACTACCTTAGGGTCCCAAGGGCTCTAGGCGAGTAGCTACTATTAAAAATAGAAAGTAGTTTTTTTGTTACATTCAATTCTTAAAGATGTTTTTGGCAATTTTATATTATTTTGCATAACATGCCAGTTCTATTTACTTGTGTTTATGCAAAGATTCAGAGTATATATTTGTGTGTGTATGTGTAATTATCTTCTAGTTTGTGTGCAAAGTGTCCAACAAACACAGTTTCTGCAAAAATGGATTTTTTTACTTGGATTTATCTTGTTTTCTAATAAAGTGTACTTTAAAGCGGCCTAAAATAACGATATCCACCATCCCCTCCCCTAAAACTGGATTAATGAATTGGCCAATGAATGAAATAGCAACCAAAATGGACAACAATTTTTCCCATGTCATAATATTCGCGTATATTCTATATCCATTTCAGCCGATAATATAAGTTAACCCCAGCCGCATCCAGTTTAATTTTTTTTAACATCATCCCATCTCATAATTTTAGCTACTGTCGCAGCTGTATGGTTACATTTTTTCAAGTGAAGCCGAACATCTGACAGCTTTTTATCACTTTAATATACTATGCTTCTTTGATTAGAAGGTATGTTCGCTGAGAGAAAAAAACAGAACCAATACGGTCCAGCGGTGAAAGACATCCAGGTATATAAAGTAATAAGATTATAGACTTTAATATGATGTGAAATGATAATAAACTAAATTATCCCCTCTTTATGAGTAAAATATTGCTTGAAAGTTTTGTACACTACTAGTTTGCTACTAACCAACCAAAATTTATTAAAAGTACCCAACGTTTTATAGCCAAGGAATTACGGTGTCATAAACTTTTAGTACCAGTGTAATTTACAGTATGAAGTCCCCCCTCAATGACGATATCTTAAAGGCCGGGCAAATCGATTGACGGTTGGACAGTTACATAGTCTTTGTTTACAAGAAAGTTTTTAATGGACACACCGTTTGTATGGGCTACAAACAAGTGATTAAATCTTTATTTTGGAACACCCTTTGGTATAGTTTGGTATTTATCCCTATGGATAAGTGTGATAATCTTGGAGAAGCCTCGCAAGGAATAATAATGATGCAATACTAACTACTCAATACCTATATTCAGCAAAGAGAGAGAGGGGACAATGGGGTGTTTATTTCACTAGTCCCCAAAGTTTTATAATAGAGTTTTCTTATTCGTTGGCTGAACAACATTGGGGACTTGAATTTTGATTGGTTGGTTTATTAAGTTGAGTGTTCAAATGTTTCCACCACTAATTTTAATCTACTAAGGGGTAATTTAGTGAGTCATCAATTTGGATGTACATCAATCTATCGGCCATTTTCTTATCCCTTTAGATTCCTGTATATCTATGTATCTAATTATAAAACTCGGTGGTGATTGGTTCTATTCCAAACGTCGTCATAACTGAAGATGTTAAAAAAGTTGTACATACTGCTGTTAAGCCAGTTTTGTGACCTAAGTATGAGTAGAAAGAAAGCCTTGGTCTAAAACAGGCGAATCTCATGTAACTCAATGTAAGTTAGGTCTTACAGACAAGGGACATTTTCCCTCAATTTATTATAATAATAATCATTTATCTAATCTTATTATCCAATGCTATACATGATGAATGATGATGGCCGAGAACCGGTTTTAATCCAGGGGATATTAATCGGTTTCGAAGCCATACAGAAAAAGATGTTCCATTGCAAAAATGTATAAATAAATAAGACATTTGTAATTTTGCTCGGCTTAGATCTTTTGGCTAAAATGTTTTTGTGTTCTTGAAAATTATCGCCTATCTTAAATTAGAGATTATTTAAAGAAGTATGTTTTATCTTTAATTGATCCTTTCCTGGTCTAAATATAATCTGTTCATCCCTCTCACCTCATCAATTAGCTTAACAAAGCTTTACATAAATATATTTTTAGAAACACAATCACAACAATGATGACAACATCCATAAAAGCGAAGCTCTGAAAAGGTAGGACAACCAAAAATTGACACTTGTAGAGTGTTAGAACTGAATAAGCAGCATATAATTGTATAAGTCGAAACAAAATTTTAAGTAAATTTGTTGTGAAACTGATTTAATACACGATACTGTTTAAGGACATATTATATTTTTAGGACTTTATTATAGAGATGCTTTGCTTTTAACAATGTACCTTGTTGTAATAGAAATCACTATTCCAAAAATCAGATGAAAAGTATAATTTTATTACATAATAAAATGTTTTCAAAAAGTATAGTGAAGATTTTTGACCTAAACATTTCTAGTATATCCAACTATCTGTCTATCTATCTGAATATTAGTATCTAACTATTCCTGCATTCTACATCATATATAATTGTCAGGGATAAGACAATGGACGAAAAATAGGTGTAGTACATACAAAATAACGATAAAAAACTTACCCCTTCTTTTAGTAACATCATCTGTGATTTAATATATTTACCCAAAGATATTGCAGCCAACGAATAAGAGATCAAATTCACTTAAACTTTACAATCAAATATACCCTTCCGCCCTGCTAATTGCAATCAGTGAATACATTAACTAATGTACGATTAATCAGAAAAATAAAAACTCTTTTATTCGTTTACTTATGATTGTAATAAATTAGGAATAGATTACAATTTAGAAGTAACTAAACAGGGATAGGAAAATGAAATATAAAATGATATTTTTCCCCAATGAGCGTTGTATTTATTTATTGGAGAATAGAATTAATAAACATATACGTCATTAAAAGAACCATCCCAAATACCACAACCAATTCGGACATTACATTTTCCGAGATCTTTAGGATAAGCACAAAGACAAATATATATTGTAAAAATTTACTTATATCTATATTTACCTATAAAATGTTGTTAGCTACGCTTCGCTTCTTATGAATATTAAATGTATTTTAAATAGATAAAGATCTCTGAAACGGCTTTACTAATACCATAATTTCAGGCAATTTAAATTTAAAAAATATGGGAAAGATTCGAAAAAAGAGGCTAGAGGCAATGCCATTTGTAATAATGATATCTAGGTTAGATAAAAATTATATTTATCCCAGCCATTGTTTCACAATTATTCCCTAATATCTTGAGAAGATTGGTTTTCTATGTAATTAGTACATTTATCAATATCCTTACCAGTTAAATTGGTCCTTGTTTTTTTAACCATCCCCCCCCCCCGCCCTCTCCTGAATAAAAAAAAGAGGTCATTTTTGGTTGGTACCGTCGAAATATGAGCTCAAGAAACAGGCAAAATTTTCAAATTACAAATGATGGTGAAATATTCATAGGCGTTAGAAGGGGGCATTAAGGGCATAACCCCTCCCCCTCCCCGCAAAAATAATTGATTATAATCAATCTTCTATTGATCTATCTTAACAGAGCTAATAAAAGAACTTTTTCCTTAGTATAGTTTTGAACCCAATTAATATCCGCTTGGTTAGAACCGGTTTTAAGCCATACTGAAAAAAACATGTATAGCATCGTATTATAGACAGTATCCACGAATATTGAAATAAAACCATAAATCAATACCAATTTTGTTAGCCCGAGACTTTGCCAACTCAAGCAAAACTAGTTTTAATCTTATAATTTATTATTTTAATATCTGCGGAAAGCTGCCCATAATTATTATTTTAGTTGAGTGAGGATGATTTAAATTTACAGGAAATTGTCTTAAATCGTCTCATTGTATCCTTGTACCAAGGAATAGAAATATTACATCTGCAGATTTATATCTATAACTTTTCCACCACTCAAAAAGTATTGTTTATTGACTATAATTTCATTATGATCTTCAAAATAAAAAGTTGTGAGTAACAGGTAGGGAGGGCACATTGGACTCTAAATTATGCTGGTACCCAAAGTATATAAACATTTATCTTATTAGTTGGCTTAAAATGTTGAGTATTTTTTATTAACTAGCAGTGTCGTAACTTTCCAACTTATGATTTGAACCTACAGAACAAGAGAAGCAATTTATTAATCATCATTATCTACATTTTTTGTCGCCCATTGTCTTATCCCTTAAGATCCCTGATTTTCTCTCTCTCTCTGCAGCTCTGGATTTGTCATCCTCCAAAATTATCTTTAATCAATTAACAATGAATATAGAAGAGTAATTTTCTTAGGAAAACAAGGATAACAATATCCATAAGTCCAGGGATTTAAAAGGTTAAGACAATGGTGATGTACAAAATTATTTCTGCAATAGATTTGAATTATTGGTTAAAATTACAGAAACTGCTAAATGAATTTTAGTCGTTGAATAACATTCATAGAAGGTTATAAAACTTTTGGGGACCAGTGTAATCTACAGCCCAATGTCTCCTTTTTTCCTGAAAAAAGGAACAGCTATATCAGACTTCAGAACATTATTAAAATGTATATAGTCAGGAATGATTTAATACAGAAGACATTTTGGGGAAGGGGGGCCCTAACGGCGGTTAATGTGTTTTTTTTATAATTGTATTTTAATTATATAATTCATTACATTTTTAATTAAAACAAGGATGATTTTTATTCTAAGTAACGAACCGTTTAACGGACAGGTCAAGTAAATTGTTTGAGAGTGAAAGGAATCTTCAAACCAAATTTCAGTCTGCAATCTTAAATAGTAGAAGATAGAATAGATTTTCATCGGATCGTATTAGAGACAGATTTCCACAGATATTAAACAAGATTTGTTATCACCGAGGCGTCGGGTGCCCGGGCTAACAAAAATGCCAAATGGTATTAATTTCATGATTTTTATTTTGATATTCGTGAAAAATTGTCTATAATACGAAGCTATACATGAATTTTCAATATAATTGAGAACCGGTTCAAATCCAGCGGATACTAATCGGCTTCGTAGCCATACTGAAAATACATGTATCATAGAAATTAAAATCTTCGCCTTGGCGTGACGGATAGACAGACAAACGAACAAATTGAGGTATGTTGTAGCTTCGATTAGAAATTTGAAAATGACCAAAGCATTTTAAAAGATAATATTATGTTGCTAGGTGTAGATGATAGCAATTTAGAAAGGGTGGATGTTATTAAATTTTTTATTCAACAGGCTTTGAATAATAATTATATATGTTTCTACAGTGTCTCTAAAATTTTAAAACTGAACATGTTTTTGTTTATATTATATTCAAAACTAATGGCTTTTCCCAGAGTTTCTTGTTTCTAGAAAGATAGCTTAAAACCACCCAAATCTGAAAATAAAATAGCCTAAAACATAACCAGTGTAAAGCTTATTTGAATTAAAGAACACAATTGGGTTACCAATAGTTATTGAGATCTTAAGCTTCATACAAATAAACCTTACTACTGTATATAAAAGGATCAATAAACAGATCAATAGATAATAACTTAAAACGATATTTGTCCCATTTTGCTATCTATTATTTTATGTTCACAAAGTAAAAACACCCGAAACCAAAGTATAATGGTAAACACAGGTTAATGGCTTTGACCGGGTTAGCTTGACTTTCTCCTTTGGGGGGTAAGGACAAAAAGAGAGGATAAAGGGGGTAGGGGCGTAGGGAAGTGAGTGACAAAGGTTTTTTATTATTATCTGGGGGGGGGGAGGAATCACAGTTATATATGTTTATGCAGCAATTTATCAGGGTTTTGGGCATAAAAAAGCAAAAAAAAACTTAACAGCAAACTAATGAAAGTGAACTCAATAAGCATACACAGCAATTAAAACAGATTCTTATTAATTTTAACTTTTAGAAATGCTACTCTTAAGTATTGTGTTCCATTGCTTTATTTGAAAGAACAACAGATTTCATCCATTTATATGCGTAATATTAAATTGCGAGCGTATTGACTTTGGTTTAACCCTTAAAAAGTTAATATGCTTTTTCTTGCCGTTACAAGAATCTTCATGCATAATCTTATCTACAATTATCGGTTGGGATTATATAAAGCATGCTTCAAAAAACAAAAGATTCAACCTCATTAAGGTTTATAAAGATAACTTACACAAACATAAAACAAAAGTAGCATAAAACTGGATGAAGTAAAAAACTTCTCTGGACATGTAAATTAAATCTGAAGTCAAAATATGTTATGCTTGAATCTGGGTTGATTTTTTAATGAAGGGTTTTAAAATGTTTGCTGAAATATGCCCACACACCAATTTATTTTGATCAAGATTGTATATACAGATTTATTTTTGCTTTATTGTAATCACAAATACATTTAGGCATAAACAACATAGCATAATAACAAAATAACAGGTTTACATTATTATTTAAAAAAACATTTTCAATATTTTTTACTTTACTGGAATGGAGGGGACATTGGACCAAAAGGATGCTGGTACCCAAAGTTTAATAAAAATATTCTCTAATTTGTCTGGGGACTTTTATTAAATCTTGATTAACTGGTAAAAATTAGCAGTGTCCAAATTTTCCTACAAATCTATAATATTGATCTACAGAAATGATAATTTTGATTATCATAATTGGGTAGTATACATCAATTTAACACCAATAGTCATATCCCTTTCGATCCCGATGGTTGTCTAGAATTTTTAGGGATGCCTAGGATTGATTTGTAAAAGGTTGAGCTACTTTCTATTAAATAATTTTAAAGAATCACGCAATTTCTTATAAGCCTAGGCAAGCAAAAGGTCCTAATTATTGGATAGCTTCACTTTAAATGAAGATATAAAAGCATTAAAATAAATACAAGTGAATGTTATATAATGTAAAATATTAATGCAAGCAACACCTACTAAACGATACAAATACTACATAATTACATGCCTATAGTTTTTAACAGCATGTTTGTCTATCAATGGTAAATGTTTCACCCGTCTAATAGCCATGAAATTCCTCTTACTCTTTTTATGTAAAATGTTCAATCATATGATATATTAACCTTTTTTTATTTTAAAATTTGTTTTTGATGAGACGCGAACTCAATAGCGGCTTAAAATTAACAAACGGCGGGTTTACAATAAGTCGTCCGTTTTATTAATTAATCTACCAATTTAAAGATATTTATAAAATTAATTAGTCATAGATATGAAGTTGCTACACCACTAAAAATGCTGAAGAAGTTAAAAAATTTGGCAAGGAAATAAATCTTTTGTTTAAACCTTTTGGAAACAAGAATTATTCCCTTCCTCCTATGGTCTAGATCTCTTTTTTTGTCTATTCCAGTTTTAAGTTTAGTAGCGATGATACTCTAAAATGTGTGTCCGTTCGCCTGTTCGTTCAACCATCGGTAAGAAACGAAGTGGAAGCAACCTGAATTAATAGCTCCTATTCAAGATAGATTGTTGAAACTTCATGTCAACATTCCTAATCAATATGAAGCATATTTATTTAAGTATAGCACATCCATATCGGTCAGACTGCTCTAAGCAGATTTACATGTTCTTTTATCTTTTACAACTGATTTACAAATACCTTTGGGTTTTGGTCTGATGTTCCCTACTTATGGATGTTGTAATCCTTGTTTATTTCTATTTTGTCTTAATAGTAAAGTGTGTGGAATACCTTAGCCTGCAACAGGCATATCTTCATCCTTTGAAGAATGAAGAAAAAATTTTTTTATTATTTGATTGTTTATTACTTCATCCTATTTTTTGTATTGTTGCTCCTTGTTAGAATTTTAAAAAAAAACTGACTTTTTTCCTGTGAAATAAAATTGGGCTATGTGTTAGTTTATTAATTCTTTCTGTGTGTGTGTATTATTAGGTTTAAAAGAGACTTGGAGGGGAAGCAAAGGGTATTGTACAACTTTAACTAACTTTTTAGAGGATTTTTTCTAAAACAGCTTAAGATTCTTCATACCAAAACTGCTAAAACTATTAAATCCATATTAAAGAAGTCAAATATGATGTTTTTAATATCTTCAAATTTTAATCTTAGTTGGTTTCAGGCTATTTTTTGGTGTTGGATAGAGTTATTCAGATAAATGGCCTTTTACAAAAAGTAACTTCCTTTCTAACCATCTTTTTGCTTTAGAATTACAGTTAGTTTACAATTAGGTTATGTCCTTTCGTCGTTTTTACCCTGTGCTAACTCTTTGATAGTTTTCATTTTATTTCATCTCAAAAATTAGATTTCTGTTTTTATGTGAAAACATAATTTTCTGTGGCTTTTTCCCCACCCCATCATAATAAAGCATATAGCATCAAACTTTCTGTTTTGTTTACAAATAATTTTTCTCAGATTTTCTTTGGCAGCCATTTTTGCTGAAATTTTTGCTGTTCATTCAATAACGCAAGATTACCGTATTAAAACAATTTTGTCCAATATAAGCGCTTTAATAACATAATAACAGTCAACTCTTATGCAGACATGATGTAGAAATAGAATTATAGCAAGTCGTTTTGAACATAACAAAAACTGTATTAAACAGGCAAACTTATGTTAGCAAGTAAATGGAATACCTTGGCCCAAAAACAGGAGTAAATAACTCTCCCCAAAGTCAGGACTTTGAGACTTTATTTCATGAAATATAAGGGTCAAAAAGTATAGAAAAAAAGCTAAACTCTAGACTAAAATATGTGCAAAAATACTTTGCTACTTTGCAAAATCTCGAGGCTTTTTGGCCCGGTTGGTAAAGAGAGAAAATTTGGTTATGTTAAACACTGTAAAAAGCAGGGAGGAAGGGGACATTACCACGTCCTTATTGCTGGCTCTTAAACTTAGGGAACTTCATTGAATTTTTATTGGTTGCTTCCAAACTGGTTGTGTACCAACTTTTCAACTAATGATATTAGTCTACAGAGGGTTGATTTAGTTTATAATCATTAAGGAAGTGCATTAATTTATCATCTAATCCATTGAGATTCCTGGTAAAAAGAGAAAAATTTAAAAAAAGAATAGCAATTATTTTTTTTTTAAAATCACCTATTAAATCTTTTTCATAATAGATTCAATGATTTTTGAGGCATTTGGCAGGTTTTGAATATTTTGGTTGCAATTGTCTTTCTCCTGCCTGAAATAAGTGTAGCAAACTATTAAAAGAGAGAGAGAAAAATCTTGGGCTAGTTGTGGTTGCCCCAAGAGAAAAGGATCGAATTGGGTGGCTGGAAAATTAGCAACCATTAAACTTACTTTATGGATAAATTCAAATCCAAAAATGATAAGTCAGATACTTAAATTTCCTTTCTCGCAAGTGTTTTCAAAAACGCTTACACATTGCCAAAAACCTAAAAAATCGATAGGGCATTGAAAATGTGATTGTACGTAATTTGACATTTTTTCTCCATTCTGGCAGGCACAGCAAACTTGACAGGATTATCCAGGTATAGAGCATAAAAATTCTATTGACTAAAGCAAAGCTTTTATCAAAATTAAAATACTAAAACATTATTTTGTAGAACAACCTAATGTAAAATATAGATGTTCAAGTCAATTTCAGGTTCCAGGTATGATTTTGTAGGTCCTGCTCCACCAGGCTCCAGCAAACTTTAAATGGCTCCTGTGACAGCAAATACTTCAATATTTCATTTTCATTTAAGAAATATCCTTAATCAGCAAATAACTTGTATTTTATTATGCAACATGTATTGCTGACCACTGCAGATTTCTCTTATTTAAAATCACACAAATGAAATATTTGAAATTAGGTATATTTTGATAATCAAATGAATAATCATTTTATAGAATTAAATAAGCTTGTAAATTGTTTTCTTTCCTTAGGTTAGGGCAATAGGAGGGTGTCAAAACCTTCCTTAAAATTAAAATTAGGAAGGCATACCTACACTTTTTTCAATTCTTGATGGCTCCAACCCTCCTGATCTTGCCACTGGTTGGACGTATTTAAATCCTGTCTATTGATTTATTAAGTTAATAGCCTTATATTTGGAAGCTGATTTAAAAAGTTCCAAATCTCTTTGGAATTTATTTTACTAGCAGCTTCGCCCCTAGCCTCTAGGGGCTTCGCCCTATGAAGTAATGGGAAGTCAACCCTCCTATATAGAAATATTCAAAAAAAAATATTCTTTGTTAAATTACTCTGTGGTAAAATTAAACCCAGGTTGTGCGTTTTGTGCACAAAAATTTCAATTTGTACAAATTAAACCCAGGTTGTTTGCTGGATACACAAAAATTTCAATTTGATAAATTAAACCTAGGTTGTTCGCATACACAAAAATTAAAATTTGTAAAAAAAAAATATTTAAAATTTTTTTGGGGGGGGAGGAGGGGGGGGTTCATGGGGGCTTCGCCCCATGGTGCAGTGGGGTTCCCCCACCCCAATTACTGGTTTTTGTTTGTAAAAGTAAAAAAAAATAAAAATTTTGGAAGTTGGGATTTTTTTATTTTTGGGGGGATGGGGTGTCCCACCCCCCAAGAAAATAGCTTAAAACCACCAAAGGAACAGTAGGTATATTCCCAGAAAGGTAGAGCCCAATTTGTTCAGCAGTTACTGAGATTTTACAAAAAATGTAAACAAAATTTTTGGGCGGGGTGGATTTTATTAGTTTTTGGGGGGTTAGGGGTGTCTCACCCCCCAAAAAAATAGCTTAAAACCACCACAGGACCAATAGGTATATACCCTAAAGAGTAAAATCCGATCGGTTTAGTGGTTACCGAGATCTTAAGGGACAGACAGACAGACAGACAGACAGATGGACAGACAGACAGACGGACAGACGGACAGACATCAAGCTACTTTGTATTATAGATGTATGATCATAAAAAGGTTTATATTCACTATGAGAATTGCTTATCTATCATTTAAACTATCTCCTTTGTTTACTATGGTATTCTAATGTTATATCCTGATCCCTCATCCTTGATCCAATGAATGGAGCTGAATTATTTCTTGCATAAAAGCTTTCTGTTAACATCAACTTGCTGGTGGCAGGCAGTTATTGAATGACGTCTCTTGTCAAGCTTTCATTTGTGTCAACTATTGGTGGAGAGTTTAGTGTTGTGTTTAGAGTTCTGTCCAAGTGAGGTTTCACCTTCTACAGAATTCGCGCAGCCTTGCCTTTGTGCTGGCTGCATTCATAACAAACAGCTATTAAAATCTGTCTTCATATTTAACCATATTTACTTATATTTAATCAACGTATAATCTAATAAATATAATCATTATAATATTTTGTTAACATTAATTTCATTAGTGAAACTACTCTATATGTATGTCCGACCACCAAAGTCTGTTTATATGACACTAATACTAAAGTTTAATTCACAATGAGTAACAAGTTAACATTTTTATCTTTTTAGATCATCTCTGATCTATTATTTGGTAACAAAATGTCAAATTTACAACGTAAAATGTTAGATAGTATAAGGCAAGCCATTTTTTACGGCTTAATGGTAATTGAGACAAAATGATTTATGTCATTTGTGCAGTAATGTATTGTAAATATGTCAAATTAACCATAATGTTAGTTGTGACAGTGGTAGAAATTCTGGATACTTTATGCTTGATTATAATGAGGCTAAAACTTTTAAATTGAGTTTACACCTCATTCACAGAAGTGGGGCTTTGCTCATACTTTTTCCTCCCTATCCTCTTTCATTCTCTATCTCTCTCTCTCTGTGTGTGTGTCTCTCTCTCTCCCGCTCTCTCTCTCTCTCTCTCTCTCTCTCTCTCTCTCTCTCTCTCTCTGTGTGTCTCTCTCTCTCTCTTCTTTCATTTTCTATCTCTCTCTCTCTCTCTCTCTCTCTCTTTCTTTCTTTCTTCCTCTCTCTGTGAGCTTCTCTATCTTTTCTCTTTCAATTGATTGTTCTTTTCCCTTTTTCCAGATCTTTCTCTTCTTTTCTTTTTAAAAGCGAAGCTTTTCTATAATTATAGGGTCGGTCCGTTCGTACGTCTGTAACGGATAGCTTTTTTCGTTAATTTAGTACGTCCATTTTAAATGTGTTGATTTTTTTACTTTTTTAACAATTAATTTTTATGTGATATAATAAGCCGATTGGTCTAATTTTTGGTATACTGATTCCTTGGACAACAAAGTACAATATTATAAGCGAAGCAACTCTATAATCGAGTCCTAAAGTTGTAAGTATGTTCAAAAATATTATTCTGTATCAAGCAGTTTTTCAACAATTTTACTTACAATTTTGCTTCGATTCTTATACATTTATATTCTGATTATTCAGTTCTGTTATACAAGTGTTAGTGTCCGTTTGTCCTACCGTTTCAGTGCTTCGCTTTTATGGATGTTGTCATCCTTGTTCCTATGGATTTTCATCTATCTTATTATTTTTTCATGTATACTACACACCCTCCATTACTTTTATATAAAATCCAGCTACTCTTTAGCATTTAAGAAATATTTCAAAATGCCTCAAAAATGTAAAAACCAAGGACATACTTTCTATCTTTAGATAATTTGAAAAAAGCTTCTCCCGAAAAAAAAACAGTTTATACATTTCAGACAGACAGAAATCTGTTCTTTATACCTAGATTTAATCAAACCTTTTATTTAATAATGGATATAGAATATATTATGACAAGGAAAAATTTTCCTCAATGTAGGTTACTAACAAGGATATGATTTATTGGACAGTTTATTCATCCAGTAGTAGGGGAGGGGGGAACAGGGTTGGATAAGGGGGGGGGGGTGCGTTATTAAAACCATCTACAAGTTTTACTTATTAGAATACACGATAATCTGGTGTAAGATTCAAGTAATAATTTATTTAATTGTATGCTTTATATATTAAACATCATTAATCTTTTTATCATTTATTTCAACTTAAATTTTACATAAATTTAAAATTAATACTAATAATAACACAATGATTTTTATATAATGCCCTTAAATTAAGGATAATAAATTGGATTTTGGTTTCAACTAAATTTTGATGTATTTTTCTACATTATTTCTTTTTTTGTACTTTAATCATCTCTGATCTTTTATGACATGGTAATCATTTTGATATTTTTTGTTGGATTTTTGTTTACGGTGCTGCAGGTGGCTGGAGGAGGCACAGGTATCCGCTAGCTCCACAGAATATACCAGCAATGGGACAGACAGTGGTACAGGCGCCAGGAAGGAACATTCCGCACAAGGCACAGGAGATACTGGCCTGAAAAAAATTACATTTTTCAAATAAGTGCCAAAATGATTTTTAATTAATGTAAATACCTTCTTATTTTTTCTCTTCCTTAAAACCTTTATTATCTATCTATCTACTTTTCTCTCCATTTTTTTCTCCATTTATTCTTATTTATCTATTTTTACTCTTTCTGTCTTTTGTTATCTATCTCCAAACTCACCCCAGGGCAGACGGCTGTAATATTGTCGCACTCTGGCATCTCAGTTCTGGCGTGGTCAGGTACGAGCTCCAGGTTCTCCTCCAGCTTGCAACGGAATACAGAGCTACACAGATCTGAGTTCCTATGCAGGAAAAGTATGTCAATAATCCAATATCTATGATTGACTAATTAAATAGTAGCACTTCTAGGGCATATTACCAAGTCTATGTAACTGGACAAAGTGTCTTAAAAATCAGCCATGTGACGTCATAAGAATGAAGGATTATCCATCTCTTTTTTTAGGGTTTTCTTTCCCACTTTTCCTCTCATCTCCCTCATTTTTATTAAGTCACATGGCTAGTTTTTGAGACACTTTGTCCAGCTACATTAAGATATCTGACAAGATGACATATTCTGTGATTTATTGACACTTACTTGGTTGTTGCTCCCAGATCGAAGCTGGCTTTCAATTTTCTCATGTTTGTCAGCTTTTCATTGTGCTCCACACTGTTCAAAACTTGTGAGAAAACACGTACAGATTCAACAATACCCTACAAATAAAAATAGATTTATGTATATATTTTATAAGATGACAAGCGGTAGCGCCACTAACTTTGGGGCAATATAGTAGGGCAGAAAAATAGCCTAAAACTATACCTAGACTTATCTATATAAATAAAGTAGCCTGAAACTACATCAGAACCTATAAGAAACGTTATTGTAAAGGAGAACCATATCGGTTTGGCGGTTAGCGAGATAATACAGACAAAAAAAAGGTTTATATTGTAGGATAAATTGGATGCAATTTTTTCCATTTCTAATTTTTAAAATATTATAAAAGCAAACAAATACCTGTGCAATATCGCCGCTTCTAGTGCTATGAGCACCAACTAAACAGTAGCTGCGCAACAGACATTCAGTCATCCGCCCAGACAAGGACATCTCAGCAACCAGGGCGCTCTGACTTTGCATGTAGTTCATGCTTGTTGTGCCCTAAAATACCAAAATTATTTTTCTCGTATTCATTCGAATCTGGGAATAGGAACCGGTTCTCATCCATACGAAAAAAAACTATATCCAGCTTTCTACGAATATAGAAATGTACAATCATAAGATTAAAACCAGTTTTTTTAGCCTGTGCCTTCGGCACCTCGGGGATAAAAAAAACCGGTTTTAATCTCATGATTGTACATTCTATATCTGCGGAAAGCTGTTTATAATACGATGCGAGAAATAACTATTCTTTAAAAAAAAAACTAAATGTAATTTTTTACTAGATGTTTACATTAGTCATAATATAATCCTTTTTCCAGTATAGCTTCAAAATCGATTAATATCAGATGGAATAGAATCAGTTCTCAGCCATACTAAAAAATCATGTAAAGCATCGTATTTTTTTTAGTTTTAATATTTTTTTATTTGTTAAAAAAATCAAACTTACCAAAACAGTAGGAACCAAAAATAAAAGAGACAACATTTTGTCTGTAGAAGAGGGGAGTGGTGGTGTATAGACTTTGGTAGTTGTAATGCAAATGAAGGCTGCTGTCCACAAACTGTCAAAATAACTTTAATAAACCAATTTACAGTTAGATCAACTTTAAATTTAATCATTTTCCCCTTTTAATCCACCCCTCCTCTCCCTTTTTCTATCTCCCTTCCCTCATTTGTCTATTTAAAGTAATATTAAATTAAAAATAGATTTATTAGGTTGCTTGTTATTCATATTTACGCAACTTACCCTTATGGTGTTACCCCCATCCCCCTTTCCTTTTGTTATGGCTTCCTATTGGTCAGACACGCAAAGATCTCTCGCTTCTCATTGGTCAATTGACTGCGCGTTTTACGGTCAACCAGACAAACCGCTGGCGTGCGCGCATAATAAAACCATTAAAAATAACGGGATTTAGAATAACGGTACTTTGTTATGATTTTGATTTTATCAAAATTACTTTAGGATACATGTAAACAATAAATTAAAAGTATTATGTACTTAAATTATAAAGCAGGGATAAATAGTTTTATTTAAATATTTGTTTACCAAAATTACAGGTTTACAGAGTGTGGCTATTTATATGTCCATTAAGATCTGGCAAACAGCTATACTGATTGTTTCACAATTTTCTTGAAAAGTTTTATTTATTTTTTGAAGGTTTTCAGCTATTTGGAAGGAAAAAGTTGAGGGTATGGCACATCCCCTTTCAGGTTTGGCCTGAGAAAAAATACATCCTTCCCCCCCCCCCATCCAAAAAAAAATAAATTAATAAGCAGCATATTTTTTTCAAAGCAAAAAGAAATTTTAAAAATATCATGTTTACATTACCCCTGAATAAAAAGGCAATTGGAAATTCCAATATGATATGATAGGAAAATAACATGCTTCACCCTAAAATAAGTTGTTTTTTACTTTCTAATAAAATGGGGAATCACCTTTGATACATTTCAAACTAAAAGGGAAGGAAAAATATAGAAAATTCTCTTTAGATTAAATGTAAAGCTTGTAAATATTAAACAGTTAGGGATTGACTATCATCAAGTAGAGACCTACCAACAACCATCAGAATGTTATACCTGGTACTTGGCTTGATTGTGGGGGCTGCAGCAGGACCTGATCCTGCCAGGCTCTTTGCTCCAGAGCAGCCCATCGCCAGAGCCAACCTTGGACGCCTTGCGGTAATTCTTTAAGATTTTTTTTCAAAATTAATTCAATACAAATTGTTAAATTTTCCACAATCATTTAAATCTTCTGTATTAACGACAAGAAATTTGTTCACCAAAGGCACAGCAACAAAATTAACAACACTTAATATAGTAATACATTTTTATATTTTTGTATGAAATAAAAAAAACTTATTTCTATTTAGGTTCCACGTGGGGGACACTCAATGATTTCATCGACCGCAAGGCAACAAGGAGCCGTCATTATTGAACAATTTCTAGCCAAATCTGATAATGGATGTCTTGCAAGGGCTATGTGCCAATATGGAGCCAGGTATAAAGTAAAAATCTCACTATTAGAATAGAGTTATAGATTCTTGAATAAATGGCTAATGTAGGTAGGAATGCCTATATTCGTGTATAATATGTGACTTATGGCTTTACTCAAGTTGATGTAGTCGAAAGGATAAAATTAAAACTAAGTATGTAAAATAGTGAGAGACATAGGCGGATATTATTTAATATACAAATAGATAGTTCTATATTTATAATAAGAAAATAATAAGTAAATTAACAAATAATACGATACCCTATTACATAAAGTATTAAGCTTTTTTTGTCTGTAGCGAAAGATCTCGCTTACCGCTGAAACTAAGTAGATCTCCTTTACAGTGAATCTTCTTACTGAGATGGTTTTAGGCTTTTTTCCCCTTTCATGATTCCTTCGAATATAAAGTCCCTAATTGCTAGGAGTGCATTCGCTGGTAGATTAATAATATATTTATTTAACTTTTTAGAAAAGCCACTGGAAGATTTGTAACTGACATGACCATTGAAGATGCATGGGATAAAGTTCAGGTAACAACTTTCTATAAAGTAATACAATACAGGGGGAAGGGGTTAAATAACTGTGCCGACTTTCATTTGTGTATTTGAATATCAGCCAATAGCGTCGTAAATATTAAAACAGACAAGTCGCTACAAAAATAGCTGGAATTAATTTGCTAGTAGACAAAAAAAGGTCTCCAACACTATAAACAGGTTGTTATCTGGATTATATATTTATACTTATACATTTATTTATAAAGCAATGTTTTCTACAGTTGTATTTTTGCTTAATACACTTAAAAATAACATATATAAGGACACTATTTTTTGTGTAATGAAACCAACTGCTTTAAGAAGACCCTCTTTTTTTCATAAATTATCCTTTCAAGTGAAATAAGCTACCTATTCTCTCTTGTATTTATCTAAAACTTTGGAATTTTTTAGATGATCATCAAGGACGCTTGGAACACCGTGAAGGACAAGTGGGAGGAAATCTTCGGGGACGACGCAGAGAGGTCCAACATGAAGCAGCTCATTGGCGCCATTGAGGTCGGAGAGGCCATGGGCTATGACACCTGTAGGTCACTCTTCGAGTGCTCAGAGGATTTCTTTCAGGTTCAACAAGCTAGGATCACTTGTGATGGAGCAGGTAATACAAACTTTAATTGATAAGTAGAATTAATAATTAGGCGGTTAGGTTGGAGGGAAATAAACTGCCTCCCACCAATATTTTCAATTACTTTTCTATAGAATTAATGTGAGGGGGTTTAATATTCAAAGAAACTTTGAGGGTAAACACCAATAATTGTTTTGTTTAATTGGATATAGTTAGTTCGATAGATATTGCTTAAAATATTAAGATTGTTATAAAGCGACATACTAGTGACTGCGCTTATAGCCTCTAGGTCATCCTTAAGTTTATTTTTGTGGTTAGTGAGATCCTAAAGAACAGATAAAAACCTAGCTACTTTATATAATAGTTGAAGATATTATACATAATAGATAGATTAAGATAAAATATTATTTTTCTTGTATTTTAGGTAAAATCTGTCCTGGATTTTCAATCGGCTGCGCCCTTTGCGGTTTATATGCTCCTGCTGTGTGCGGCTCAACCTGTACTGTAGCCGCTCTGTACTGCGGTTTTGGCGGCTACGCCTGTGCGGCTGAGGCTGATGAACCAGCTACCACCGTTGCACCGATGCTACCACCGTTTTAAAGAAACTATTTACAATGAAAATTACTCAAAATTAAAAAAAGCAAAAAATTGTTAAGGGCATTTAACTAACAATTCTGTAATATTATGTTGTAATAAATTTGATATGTTATGTAGAAAATTGCAAATAAATATGGAAATAATGAACACGATTGTTTAGTAGCGAATCTACTCTATATTAAATTTTGTCTGTCATTCCTTAACACAATAGGGGGACTGTGATTTTCTCAGCCGTTATTCTAGATAGACGGCTGATTTTTTTGTGAAGATTCCCTAAACCAATGAGAATCTATTATGTAATTTACTTTGTTTATCGTTTTGTCAGTCATGCTTCAAAAAAAATATTAAAAATATAGAATGAGAAAGGTTTCGTGATTCTTGCTTTTTAACAAATTCTCTTTAAATCTCCTTGTCCGTTTTTCATATATAATTAAAATTTTCTATGTTTCCTTTCTTGTGGTTGTTGTCATGATTTTTGGTATAATTAAGGACAATTTTGCTTTTATTAGTGAAGCAATATATATATATATATAATAAACTTAGTAACGAACATGACCTAATTATAAAGTAGCTTCGATACTAAGGAAAATATATAAATGTGTTTTACTATTTTCCGCTTACAAGAATAAGAAATAAAAAAAATGGTGAGAAGATAAATTTCTTAGTAGAGTGTAAGTAAGAAAATGATTCAGTGCATACATTTACCAGAGAGAGAGAGGGGCTGTTTATTGCACTAGTCCCCAAAGTTTTTAAATAACGTTTTCTTTTTCATTGGTCAAACAACTTATTTGAATAGGTGAATTTTTATTGGTTGATTCATTAAGTTAAGTGTTAAGAAGGGGAAATTTTGTGTATCATCAAGGGGGATTTATTGGCAATTGTCTTATCCCTTTAGATCCCTGACATATTCTTATCAAAACTTTTTTGTTGGTGTTAAGGCTACTCTATAATTACAACTTCACGTCTTTTTGCAATATTTTTGGAAAAACCTGATTTTCTTTGTTGTTGATAAGGATATTGTGGATTTTTAAAAAATCACTTGCAAATTAGAATCTCATTTATAGATTTTCCGCCGTCGGGGTACACAATCTCTCCTTAAAAAATTAGTAAATTATATAAAGAAAAATTGTTGAGGAGGGGTTGAAGTGGATTTTCAAATATAATAGCTTAAAACCATCTTGTAACCAATTTGAAACTTTCCTAAAACGATTAACTCAATTGGCTCAGTAGTTGTTGAAATCTTTAGCTTTAGCTAAAAATTCTACTACTTTTATTAGTTACGTCTAGACCAACCAACAAATTGAAGGTATAGATAAGATTTTCTGCTAGCAGAATGAGAACCTTGTAAAGATATAAACAAATTGTATTAATAAGTTTTAAGATTGGTTAAGAATTACTAAGAATTACTCATCTATTGGTAAATAAATTGTTTACAGCATGAAAAACAAAATTGTTTGCTACCTGCAAATAACGTTTTTTTGAAAGCGAAGCTTTTCTAGATTTTGGGTCTGTCCGGAAAGCTATTATCGTCCATTTATGCATGTTGTAATAACCCTTTTGATTTCAAACTTTCTGTAATTGTTAGCCATAATTAAAATCATTAACATTAAGTCTGTATGATTTTTTTTTGACATCATTTTTTTACATGAAATTGTATCTTGAGTTTGAGAATTAGATGATGAAGTACAATGTCAAATGCGAAGAAACTCTATAACCAAGTTTTCCATTGGTAGTACATCCATATTAAGTATTCAGTTTTTAATGCTCGTTTGTCCTACTGACTTATTTGTGGAGCTACGCCTTTTAGGATTGTTCATTTTTTATATTGGTGGTTTCGATGAGATATATGTAGAATTCTAGTAAAAAATTATATCTACAATATTATAAATTTTGTTAAAAATGAGCAAAAGAATTGAATAAGAAACTATTATAGGATGAATGAATAGTAAAGAATCAATTCAATTGAGTAAATCAGTTTCTAAAAGTGCGATAAAAACCAGAGATGAAGACATCACTCAAATTTTAAATGTTTTTTTTTTATAATAACTTTCATTTTTATACATCTTTGGCTAAATCATTAAAGTAAAAGAAAAGAGGGGGCACGAGCTATATGTAATATTTAAAATTGGGTTTATGATTATCTGCCAATAGCGTCGGAAATATAAACACAGCCAAGTCGCTGCAAAAGAGTAGAAAGCCATTTGCAAGCCGACAAAAAGGTCTCCACCACTTGGGCCAGGTAGTTGCCTGGGTTATACATCTATACTTATACATTTATTGCAATCTAATCCTGACAAAAATATTATTTAATTGTTTATATTTAACCTAACTCCCTTCTCCCTGGATAAAAGTAAAAATCTATAAAGAGTACCTGTAATATACATGATATATTTCAATACTAGTAAAAAATTCTAAATTGGAAAGATTCTATATTAGCCCTTTAAACGAAAAAGTTCGTTATCAATAGTATAAAATCTGTAAATATTATCAAATAGGACAAAAGGAGTAATATCTTGTTTAATAATTCTTGAGTTATTTATAGAAGGTCTTAATTGGTTGGTTTTAGAAAGATTAAGCTATATATTTTGAAAGTTTGGATAAAAATATTCCTAAAAGGAAACTTAAAATAAATAAAAAAAATATCGAAAGAAAAATCGATGAGCTTTTATTGCAAAATGTATAGGATCTTCTAGAAGCCAACTTTGAATACAGGCATCCCTACTCTTAGAAATAGCCTAAAACTTGCAAATTAGCCAAAACAGGGTTTCTAAACGACCACTCTTATAAGGTCCAGGGTACTAAGTGCAAATTCCAGCAGAAAAAAATAAGATATTAACAGTTACATAATACACATAAAGACAATAAAATAAAATAAAACGTTCTTGAAATTTGAAACAAGTTTATCTTAGTTAAAACAATAGGTATATGAGAATAGAAGAATTAAAGTAAGCTAAATGTGGCTAAAAAGGTAAAGATAACATCTCTAATAGTGCCTAGGGAGCTCGAAAATTCCCCCACCATTATTTTCAATAAAAAAATTAATACCGAGTAGTTTTTTTCTTCATGCCTGACCCCTACTGGGGGCCTTCACCCTGTGGAGCCATTATCTGGGTGGCTACAATGTACCTAACCTAACAAAATCATTAAGAAAAAAGAATGTACAATTTATTTCAATGGGGGGGGGGGGGGAGATGACACCGCCACTATAAATAAAAGAACAAAAAATATAAGACAGAGATATTGTTGTTTGAGAACACAATAATAAAAAATGTTATCCCATTAAATATTGCCGTAAGATTTTTTTTTATTTATCCAGTAAAATCTCGCCAAAAAATTTAGTGCTTCATTTAGTTTTAGATTAGTAATCAACTTCGAATAAAGAGCCCCAAGAGGCTAAGTGGCCTACTTATAGTACGTACATAACCAGGGATCTAAAAGGATAAGATAATGGCCGATGAATAGATGTACATTCCCAACGATGATAAACATAATTCCACTTTTGTAGATTACTATTAGTGGTTGAAATGTTTGGACACTACACTTAAAGCACCAACCAATCCAAATTCAATAAAAGTCCCCAAATCTATTATGCCAAAACATAAGAAAACGTTATTATAAAACTTTGGGGACTAGTGTAATAAACAGCCCTATGTCCCTTCCCTCCCTGATACAGAACACTCTATATTCTGTAACTGTATTGTTGAACCATATTCACAGAATTTTATGATATTTAAGGCAATAATTCAGAGCAGGTTAATGTCAGAAACATGACCCAGGATTCAAAAAGAAAACACAAGAATGACAATATCCATAGAAGTGAAACATCCATAGAAACATGTATAGATTAAATAAAGAATCACCATTCAAGAATAAACAAAGATTCCGTGTAATTTTGAAGCATCTTATTGATCCTATAAAAAATGACGTCAAACAACACAAAAGGCAATGATAGACAAGTTAATTGACAAATGGTAAAATATATACTTTTGTATTGGTCATTTGTATTATATGACGTCGTTTTTGTATATGTACTATAAGCTGCTTCTGTAAATCTGTCCCAAAATTACTTGAATGCAAGATGCTTAATATGATATACTTTTTAGAGATGCTTTAGACATAACAAAGATTAAAAAATAATATCATACTAAACTAGTAATTATAATTTAAAAATACATGCTTATGTTACATGAAAGTAGCAGAAAAATTTTCATATCATCTTTTCTTAACTATATAGACGGACAGTTAAAAGTATAAGTAGCTTTCTTGCTAAAACTGTAAGGCTTTTTCTGTTAAATTGTGTAAAATAGTATTTGAATGAATTTAAAATTTATTTTCTCCAAACTGACTGTTTAAATATCCTTCCAATAAACTCAATGTTTAAATACTTGAAAACGTTTATAAAATGAAGGGAGAAAATAAAGTGTCTGGTTTTCTTTAGCAGAAAGTTCGGGTCAATAGCAGTTCATAGTAAAATGTTCCTGGTAACGATTTTTCTAAAAATCTTTGAACTTTAAAGGCTTCCAACGGCCAAACGGTGGATTATGTTCGCACAAAATAGTCATTAATGAATAATGCACAGTGATCTCGCAGTGCACACAAAACACTTGTTTCACACGTTTTTCTTCAGTGAAGCTTTCCCTGTGCATGATTTGATCTAGGCTATTCCAGTTATTTGTAGGCCTTCTTATTACGCTTAAAACGGGGTGTGGGCATGATATGTACGTTCAGCCGTTTGGCAGCTAGCTGCCTTTAAAATTCATAGATTTTTGGAGATATTCGTTGCCAGGGACATTTTACCGTGAACTGCACTAGATCTGAAAGTTCCAATACAAGAAAACAGTTGTCTGACCGTATGTCTTACTTACCGTTCGTCTGTAAATAATATGTACATGGCAAAAGGAAATATAAGTGATAATTCTTCATGATCGATCGGTCAAATAAAGATACTGAAGTTAAAACCTAGCTATGAAGCTAAAATTGTTGGTTGGTATGCTTTAGCACTCATCGTTTAAAGGATACACGAGTACATTAAGAAAATCACTTCCAAATTAAAATATTTTCTGCAGTGTTTTCTCTGTTAAAAAGAGAAAAAAAGAAAGAATTATATAAAAAGGACAGTTATATCATAATTATCGCAAAGTAAAAACTGTGAAACAGTTATAATAAAAAAAACTTGGAACATTTTCAGTAAATAAAATATTAAAATGATAGATTTACTGGATTTTTTGTTTGTTAAATGTTTATACCAATTTATTTATTAGTATCTAAGGTATTATTACAATTACAAATAAAAAATTATAGTCATGAAAAAAGATAAATATGTGCACCATCTTCTTTAAAATTGTTTTTAAAATGCACCTTAAAAAATATCTAACTATTGAATAAAAAAGTTTTTTTTCAATCAAGTAAAAAACAAGAATGACACTTTCAGTTTCAGGGAAGCTAACAAAGTAGGAACATATGGAGATGAAATAGTTGACAAATTTAACAACTAAGCTAAAAAACAAAGCCGAACTTACAAGGTAAGTTGTATAGTTGAAAGTTGTTTAACAGAGAATTATTCACAAAAAATATCAGACACCTATCTTTATTGACATCTGATAAAATGATATTTCTTTCATGTAACAAATTGACAGACGAACAATGGGCATCTATCTTTAATATCAGTAGGGAGAACCATTAAATTTACATGTCTGTCTGGTTGTTCGTTACACTAGTTCTAGTCTCATAGCTTTGTTGTTTTTAAATGTAATTATTTATGTTTTGGATAAAAATATATAATTTTGTTCTTTAATTGCACAGATATTGTATAAAAACTAACGCATGGGACAGAATAGTAGTCATATAGAGAAGCTACGCTTCAAAAAAAATATTCCCCTAAAACTTTTTGCTCATATTCAATTATACATGAAGAAAAAATTCACAATCTTGATATTGAAATATCTTTTTTTTAACTTTTTCAATTTAAACCAGAAAAAGAAACTTTGACCGATACGTTATTCCACACTCCTTCAAACCACAACATTTTTAAACCTTAAAACGAGGACGATTATGTTAATTAAAATATTCTTAAACAAGGATGACAACATCCATAAAAGCGAAGCACTGAAACGGTAGGACAAACGGACATTAACACTTGTATAGTGTTAGAACTTAATAATTATCATAATATAAATTTATAAGAGTCAAAGCAAAATTGTAAGTAAGTTTGTTGAAAAACTGCTTGATACAGGATAATTTTTATGGACATACTTACATTTTTAGGACTTGATTATAGAGTTGCTTCGCTTATTACATTATACTTTGTTGTCCCAGGAATCAATATACCAAAAATCAGATCAATCCGATGATTTGATCACATAAAAATTTGTTGTTAAAAAAGTAAAAAAATAAACATGTTTAAAATGGACGTACGGACATTTTGGTAATGATTATAGAGTTACTACGCTTTCTAAATCGTACCTAACTACTAAAGGAATCACCATGCAAAATTTGAAATCGATAGGACAATTCTAACATGCCTAAATTAACGGAAAAAGCTATCCGTTACGGACGTACGGACGGACGGACGGACGGACCGACCCTAATTATAGAAAAGCTTCGCTTTTAAAAATAAATGATAAGAGATGAACAACTAAACGCAAATAAAAAATATCAAACACGTCGGAAAAGTCAAGATGTCCCTAAATAAATATTTTTTTTTATTTTAAAAGCCTGGAGGGAGGGTATATTGTATTGTAAACTATACTTCCCACCAAATTTTATAAATACGTTCCCACATTCGTTGTCCTATGGTTGATTTATGATTGGTCTATACAATTACAAACTTTTCAACCGATTATTCAAATAATTAAAAGGGTTATTTTGGTGTATCATATTTAGGGGTACCTTATTATAAAAAGTCCATTGTCACATCTTTAATGATACCTGTTTAAAACTTATGATTTCTTGTATGTTTGTCTAAACCAAAATTTAATTTTATGTATTAAAAATCTATAACACTGCTGCTTTGTCAGGCGACAATTGAAAAAATGTAACATTGAACAAAAGTCATAGATGCCTAAATTTTAGTCACCACGCCAGTTATAGCGTTACAAGAAGTTTATATGTCAACCAACAATTGTTTTTTTTCCAAATGATCACAAAGTTAAAAATTTCAGGCTTCTGTCTTTTTCATATCTTTAAAAGTTTTTAAAAACTTTGAATATTTAATAAAATTTGATATCCTCATTTCTTTTAAAATACAGGAGTATTTAGATTTAAATTGTATTTCAAACTTTGCAGAATAAGAAGCATTTAGATAAAAATAATTCTAATATTTTTGAGGTTTAAATCAGGAATAGATATAACCAACAAGTGAAAAAATTCTAAAATAATATTTGGGGGGCAAATGGAGAGGTCGTCAATTTTACGATGTGTTGCCCCCCAACGACAGCTGAAAAACACGTATAGGTTTCATGATTTTTTTCCGAATTAATTTCATTGTTGGTATAAGCTGGGTTTAAATTCATGGGCATATACAGTTATTTCTGCTAGTCGCATTTAATCTTAAAGGCTTTTTGATTCATTAGCCATTATTAAAAACTGTGATATTGCAGTTTGTTTATGATTAATTAACGGCTGGGCATCTAGCAAGCAATGTAGGAAAGGCAGTTAAATTGCCTAAAACCAACTAAAGAAATAAATCTCAACATAAAACTTACAAATATTTAAGATACTTAAAATTATATTAGCTTGATTATCACAACACATAACTTCATTATATTTCCTTTCTGATTAGATCCTGGGTCATTTTTTCTTTATTCTTTCTATGATAAACCTTTTCTTATTATTTAAAAATGATGTCAAGGTAATTATTGTTGCGCTACTATGGAAATTATTATTATTCCTTTAATGAATTATATAAATAGAGAAAAACGAAAGCCCAGGGGCGAAGCCGCTGGCATTTACATAAAGCAGTACATTTATATGATTTTACTATGAGCGCCAAAATCATTTCTATCTCTCCTTTCCTGTATTCCTCTCTGTCTATCTCCCTCTCTCTCTTCCGCCCCCCCCCCCTCACCTCAATAACATCCATGAAATATGAAATCTCCGTTCATCTTAAAATCAAACCGGAGATTACTACGTTATACTCAGAGAGCCAAAGTATTTTCGCAGATTTTCTTTGCAACAATTCAAAGTTTGGGAATGGGGTTTTAGGGTGGGGTGGGGGGAGCACCCCTATGGAGGTCAACTAAAGGGTAAATTGTGGGGTTTCTGGCCTATAAGGGTTATTTTGTGTTTTGTTTTATACATTGGTTTGTTGTATTTAAACGTTTATGTAGTGATTACTATGAAATAAATTTTCATATAAAACAAGGATGACAACATCCATAAAAGCGAAGCACTGAAACGGTAGGACAAACGGACATTAACACTTGAATAGTATCAGAACTGAATATTCATAATATAAATTCATTCAGGTCAAAGCAAAATTGTAAGTAAATTTGTTAAAAAACTGCTTGATTCAGAATAATGTTTATGGACATACTTACATTATTAGGACTTTATTATAGAGTTGCTTCGCTTATTACATTATACTTTGTTGTCCCAGGAATCAAAATACCAAAAATCAGATCAATCAGATGATTAGTTCACATAAAAATTTGTTGTTAAAAAAGTAAAAAAATCAACATGTTTCAAATGGACGTACGGACATTTTAGTAATGATTATAGAGTTGCTACGCTTTCTAAATCGTACCTAACTACTAAAGGAATCACCATGCAAAATTTGAAATCGATAGGACAATTCTAACATGCCTAAATTAATTTTAAAAGCTATCCGTTACGGACGGACGGACGTACGGACGGACCGACCCTAATTATAGAAAAGCTTCGCTTTTAAAAATGTATAAAAGTTCAATTGAAATGAATTAATTAAATCCTTTCTTATATGCTAATGTCTTACAGTGATAGCAAAAAAAATCTTTAACCTATTGAAGAAATATATTTATGAAATAGGTCATATCATACAAAATCTCGAAAAAAAATAAAAGCTTGGTTGTTTTAAGACTTAAAATCTGAAAATAGAAATATGTCATAAGACCTACAGAATGTAAAAAAAAGCTTTACTTAAAAAAATAAAATCTTACTTATTATTCATTATTAATTAAGTGAGCATGCATTCACTCATTTGCAACGAATTACCAGGGGGTTTAGGTTAGGTTAGTCAAAGTCTTGCGGTAATCGCAGATGTAGCTATTTTTCAAAAGTAAGAGTCTCTAAATCTATTGGGAAAATCCAGAATCGATGCAATTTAAATGGAACCAAATTCGACAAGTTAAATTAAGTTCTTTAGAAATTAATAAAACGGTAAATTGAAACAAATCCCGAATGATAATAAACAAAATTATCCCTTTTGAAGGTTAAAATTATTGGTTAAAAGTTTGAAACCAATCAATTAAAATCCAATAACAGTACTCAAATATTTAACCCTACAAGATAGAGAAGTCATAAATTTTACAGTGTAATTCACAGTCCAATATCCTTTCCCCTCTCGGTTAGCACAACGCAGTGGTTAGGGTACATAAAGCTTTAGGCTCCCTGCAGTGGCAGCAGTCAAGTGTTGCAAACCCATCTGGGTGGAATTCCAACGGAACCATTGTCTAGCTATTACAGATTTACATAAAAATACCATGAAAATATAAAAGTTACGGGAAACGTATTAGGGTTATTTATTTGATTTCTAGCTCAAAGGGAAATGTGATGTTTTATTGCTTTATGAAACTTCAAAGGACACGCCCCTAGCTGATAAGGGCTGCTCTGTATTCAAAGAAAAATAGCCTAAACTAATTCCCAGCATATATATGAAGCTTCCTGATAATGGATAACTCAATAAGTTCATTATTTTGCGAGATCTTAACGTACAAACATAAAACCTTATCACTTTATGTAATTGGAAGAGTAATTGTGTTTAAATAAAGTGCAGCAATAAAAGAAAAAAACAACAGCATTATTTAAAGCGAAGCTTTGCAATAGTTAGGGTTAGTTTGTACGTACGTACGTCCGTCCGTTACAGTTAGCTCTTTTCGTTAATTTAAACAGATTGGAATTGTCCTATCGATTCCTATAATAGTTAGGTACGACTTAGAAAGCGCTGCAACTCTATAATCATTACCTGAAAGTCTGTACGTCCATTTAAAACAAGCTGATTATTTTTTTACTTTTTTGACAACAAATTTTTGAAAGTTAAAATTATCCTATTCATCTGATTTTTTTAATACTGATTTCTATTACAACAATGTATAGTGTTAAAAGCGAAGCATCTCTAAGTCCTAAAAACGTCAGTGGGTCCTTAAACAGTAACATGTAATTAAGTTTTGCAACAAATTTACTTACAATTTTATAGAGACATATGCATTGATATTCAGTTTATTCAGTACTGACACTCTACAAGTGTTAATATTCGTTTGTGCTTCCATTTCAGAGCTTCGCTTTTATGGATGTTGTCATCCTTGTTTTATGGGCATTGCTTTTAAATCATAGCCAAAATTTAAATTCATACTAATTTTTCTTACCTCTATTAAGCATATTTCAACGTCGGACTGGTTCTGGTATAACTACTCTTTAACTAGAATATGTCACCTCCCCTGACTGACCGACTGTTCGACGTTAACCCAATCACCAAGTAATTTATTGTCAATACCTTCCTAAATATAGATTTTGATCATAATTCTTTTAATAGTAAAGAGATCTTTAGGATGTTGAAATGAAAACTGAAGACATTTTTGAAAAATGGGTGGAGTTCTGGAATATGCTTATAGATTAATAAGTGTCTTCAGATTATACTGAATAGAAATAATCATTCATTTAAAGTTAAATTACCTCAAAACTCGTTGAGGATTTCAAATTAGCTGCCTGATACTGATCTACAATTATCTGTGGTGTGAATAATAATTCATAAGCAAATACGATAATTTCCAATAATTTCGATAATCCCAATGCAAAATGCATAAAAATAAAAGATAGCAAAGAAACGAAAGAGATTTGCATTAAAAGGTGTGGTAATATATTCCGCAAAAAGATAGTTGCTGCAAATATCCAAATTTCTGACAATCTGACAAGAACTCTGTAATTATAGGGATAAAAAGAAAATAGAAAAATAGCCTAAAATCATCCTAATACTTAAACCTAAACATAAAATAGTCAAAAACCATCCCAGGACCTATACAAAGATTAGTTATAAAGGAGAACTCAACCAGTACATTATTTATTAAAATCTTAAGCTTCAGACAAAAAACTTAATAACTTAATAAATTCATTTTAGATATTTTGTCATCAATGGATTCCTTTCTGGGTCCCCCCTCCCCCTACCCTCCCAATTAAAATGCCAGGTAAAGCCAACGATCTGTAATTCCTATTGGACATACATTTGACTACTTTATCGGAAAGCAGATTTAGAAATACTTTTTGCAAGTTTAGGTCTATACCTATACAAGTTTGCAGCTGACCTAAAACTAGCTGTCTTATTCCCACATCTATTAAAAGAATCCAATCTAATGAAACTTCTCTTGGCTTGTTTTTCTCAAACAGAGCTATACATTTACAAAGATTTGTGTTTTCATGAAATAGCAAATTACCATTTAATATTAAATTTGCTTTAATTCGCCTAAAAATAATAAACTAACATTTCCATGAGAGAGGGCATTAAAAATATTTTATTTGAAGGTTTTTATAGTGCCTATAAAGATGACGTCACATTGCCCTACCATTGGACAAATAAAATGTATACTGGCCTACCATTGGTAATTTAGTCTGTGTATTGTCCTATTATTGGTCAATTGTATTGTATGGCAACATTTTTTGGGCACTATAAAGAGCTTCATTTTTGGGGTTTTTTTTAAATGGCCCAGATGATAGAGGCGCAACCACTGTTTTTTTAAGCAGTAGAAATTTTTTTTCAGGTTATTGTGTTTGTGTGTGTTTATTTAAATACACTTTTAAAGTTTCATTAATTTATATTGTTTTATTTTATTTTTTATGCTAATCAATTAAAATGTGTCATTGTAAGAAACATGAAAAGATTCTCCCCATAGATTTTCAAATATTTTCCCAAACATTTTCCAATCATTTTAGCTAAGAAATAGAAACTTTAATAAGATTTTAGCTGGGACAGGGGGATGTGCACGCAGCTGAATGAAACCTGTTTTTCTCCAGGAAAACCTGTTAGTTTTCTTTAGTGTTAACAACAATTAACTATATCATGCTTAAAGATGATAAACTTATTATAAAATAATTACTATAAAATATCTAAATGAAAAATGTTTGAGATCATTAGGACAATTCTAACAATTACAATAACCAACAAACATAAACTTTAAGTGAGCCACGTGAAACAAAATTGAAGAAAAGCTTTGTTTAACCCTTACAGATATGGCCCCAATTCCCACCTTATCAGATGGGGGGGGGGGGCTCTAAGAGCCCCCCCTCTATATGGCTCCTGTTACAGATAAAGACGTAAAATTTTTTTCCGGTGGTTCATGTGTATTTTTAGAGAAAATTACTTTTTCTAGTCATAGCAGTCAGACCGCTCCTTAGCCGCTTTTTTGCGGCCAGCCGCTAAATTTTAAAACAGCTGTAGAGCGGCCAATTTTGCCGCAAGGATGACCAAATTTTAGGACGAACTTATAATTTTCATAACAAAAAAAATTACTAATTCTGATCATCGCCAAAAAACGGTAAATAACGGAAACCGCCATTTTTGGCGGTTACGGCGGTGAAACGGCGGTTGGCGACGCCAAATTATATTTTTATCTGTTTATTGTTCCTCAAGGATTTACCAAAAAAAATTATAGGTCTCTTGCTGTAATAGAAGCCACGATATTCATGATATATGTCTGAAGTACAATCTAAATTTCTTTACAAGGATCTTAAGGGATAAGACAATTAACGATAATGGATGTACAATGTACACCCCCAATTACAATAAACAAAATTAACCCGTTTAAGATTGAAATACTATTGGTGAAAATGTTTGGACACTCAAGTTTGTACAACCCAATCAAGATTTAATAAAAGTGACAAATGAGAGAACAGAGGTGGATTCTTTAAAAAAGTTTGCCCCACTAATCGCATAGTGGGGCAAAATTGTGTTCGTGAAAAATCCTCTAAAATCACATTTAAAATCTACAAAAGTTAAACAAACTCATAAAAGGGTTATGAACATAAGATTTTATTTAAATTTTGGGGATTTTTATGTGATTTTGGAGGATTTTTTACGAAAACAATTTTGCCCACTAAGCGATTAGTGGGGCAAATTTTTTTAAGAATCCACCTCACATTCATAAAACTTTGAGGGCTAGCATAATTAACGACCCAAAGTCCTCTACCTCCCTGATTTATGAATCTATATGTCCTTGAAAAGTATTTCTCTCTTATTTAATCTTCTTATTCAAATGCAATTTTAGATTTTTGTCTATGCAAATCGAAACATAATTATTATTTTCACTTCATTCAACAATCCAAAAATTTGTAGTGTTTTCTCGTCATTTATATGTTCCTTTGGACATCTATAACTATGGTCTCCGAAAATTTTGTCTGTGGGTATATACATTTATACTCTGTCTGTAACGCCTTATAATTGGATGAGTTACTGCTTCATGTTTTAAATTAGTTGCGTGCGTGTAATCAAAAATACCTCGAAACCACTTAACCCTTAGTTTATATATATATATGTCTTCATGGCGGGCACAGGATGATTAGAAACTTAGCAGGTCATTCAGGTTAAGAGCAATAATATTTTGTTTTACTTAAACAAAGCATTTTATGTAGCAAAAATAATTAAATATCCTTTAATAGTACAAAACAATATCAAATATAGTTGTCCTATAATCCTATTCAATTCCAGGTTCCAGGTTAGATCCTGCAGGTCCTGGTCCTCCAGGTTTCCAGAAAACTTTAGGAAGGATCCCGTGATTGTACATGTAGTTTATGACTTAGATATTTCTTATTTTATATGATAACTATACAGCCCCTTTAGTCTTTAAGTTCATTATTTTATCAGTATTCTTTATTATATACACTAGCGGCTACGTTCCTAACATTTATGTGCTCTGTATTCGTAGAAGCAGAAGGGGCTATAAATAGCTCGAAACCATCCCTATAATATTATCTGAAAATAAGATAGCCTAAAATCATCGCATTATCTATGTGAAGCTTTCCTAAAAAGAGAACCAAATTGGTTCCAGGGGCGTCCAAGCTTTTTATTTTGCGGGGGGTAAAATGAAAAAAAAATTGGGGGTGTCGTGGGGGGGGGGGTAATCGCCCCATTGCCCCCCCCCCTTGGACGTCTATGATTGGTTCGGTAGTTATGGAAGTTTCATGCTTCAGACAAATAAACCTTACTACTTTATCCAATAGGATTAAACTTTTATTTTTTCGGTTTTTAAATTATCTATCTATTTACCAGATCAACTCTTGACCCTAGGAGGATGAGTTGAACTTCTAGAAAAAATGATAAAATTTGTAAAATAATGTTCAGTTGCACTTTGCAGTGGTCATTTAAAATAACCAATATGTATAAAATAAATTTCGAAATGCTTGGTCGATAGTGATCTCCATGCTTTTCAAGTCATATTTTCGAATTTTCTATCTCTTTATATGTTTTGCTATATTCTCATTCATACTAGAGGTGTTAAAACTTATTTCAGTATAGTAATAGTATAGGAATGTCTTGGCCCATAAGCAGTAGCATACAAAATTACGACTTCTTCTAAAAGGTCGTGCCATCAAAGGATTGGTTGTCTGTTGGCTGTTACGTAAAACTTAACATCAATCGGTCTAATAGAAGTTTAACAGTTCCAAGACACGGAATATATTGAAGATAATATTCTCGCATTCATCAAATAATTTATAGATTAGATTTTCTATCTATTTAAATAATTTCATTATCTTGTGAAATAATAAAAAAAACATATATTCACGTTTTATGGTGATCAGTTTGCATATTTTAAAATATTTGCAGTTTTGAAATCCCACTGCACTTTTGAACTGTTCTGTTGGCTTGATTGATGGATATTACAATTTACAAACATTCATAATACACAATGGTTTCATGTTGGAATCTTAATTTTATCTTCTTATAAGTTTGCAAATTTGCTATTTTCATCAACATCATTTCGATAGTAAGTTAGTCATTTTTGGTATGATTAAAGTCATACATGCAACATATATCATTAAAATCAGATATCAACACAGTAACAACAACATATATTTATAAGCGCCCCCCCCCCCCCCCCCTTACAAACTTTAAAAATTAACTGAAACACTTTTCTACATTTTAGGTATCTGAAAAAAGTTTTCTCTGAAGAACATAAACATTTGCTGTCATTGTTTTGTTCATTAAAACACTACTGTGTTACTAACTATTCAAATAATAAATTTTGCAATTCTACGGAAACAAGGATAACAACATCCATATAAGCTAAAAATGGAAAATCTTTGAGCTTTAAAACGTAATCACAAAGTTAAAGTTGTTACGTACATACAATTAGACCGAAGCTTGATTTTAAATCAAATTAATAGGGTCACGATAAATTTTCTTGTTGAAATAACAAAAAAATGTTCAAGATTCGAAATGTACGACGTACAGACTTTCCGGAACTGATTATAGAGTTACCACACTATTAAGGTTACAACTTATCATTATAGAGACAATCTAAAAGGACGATTGGGATCATTTTAACGTGCATTAAATTATATTATTTTTTATAATGAAGAGTTAAAAAGTCATAGGGGAATTTATCTATTCTAATAATCAAATCAATGTAGGGTATTCTTATCAATATTCTTTTCGTGCACTATGAATTCTTACTTCCTTGTTATAAAATTAAACTATTGATTTGCCTTTATTTCAAATTACTTATTTAAATTTGTATTGGTTTTATTTCAACAAGGAAAAAATTTTACTTAATTGAAAATGAAAATGCTTTATTTCAAACATCTATAAAACCGTAAGGTAAAAAAGCTAGGAGCTTTTACTCCAAGTACCTTGTTGAGTAAAACCCCCCACCCCCACATTAGTTTTGTTAAAAAAAAAGGAAGAGGTATTTTTTATATTGCCTTGTCTTGTAGATTAGCTAAGCTGCGATATAAATAAACAAGGATGACAACATCCATAAAAGCGAAGCACTGAAACGTTAGAACAAACGGACATTAACACTTGTATAGTGTTAGAACTTAATAATTATCATAATATAAATTTATAAGAGTCAAAGCAAAATTGTAAGTAAATTTGTTGTAAAACTGCTTGATACAGGATAATTTTTATGGACATACTTACATTTTTAGGACTTGATTATAGAGTTGCTTCGCTTATTACATTATACTTTGTTGTCCCAGGAATCAATATACCAAAAATCAGATCAATCCGATGATTTGATCACATAAAAATTTGTTGTTAAAAAAGTAAAAAAATCAACATGTTTAAAATGGACGTACGGACATTTAAGTAATGATTATAGAGTTACTACGCTTTCTAAATCGTACCTAACTACTGAAGGAATCACCATGCAAAATTTAAAATCGATAGGACAATTTTAACACGCCTAAATTAACGGGAAAAGCTATCCGTTACGGACGTACGGACGGACGGACGTAACGGACGGACCGACCCTAATTATAGAGTAGCTTCGCTACTAAAAAGGATTAAAATTAAATGTCAAACAAATCAAATGTCATGTCTAAGTTAATCTCAATTGAAAACGAAGGTTAGATAATTAAGATAAGATAAAATGTAAAGAACAAATTAGAATTAGCTTAAAATTTGTTTTATTTGAAATAGCTGAAAGATATATTTAAATATAGAAAATTGAAAAGATTTATTTCTTTCCCATTGACCTAAAGCTGATATCATTCATACGTTTGTTACCTAAAATCTAATAAAAACCATGACTGCATGAAAATTGTTAAAAGTGGAATTATAATTGATTAAAAGTAACTCTTACAACAAATAAAACAAGGATGAATTTAACCAATTCATTTTTTATTAATCAACATAGACTAAAATTTATTTATGTCTTGACGGTGAAAGTGTATTTGGTTTTGCTGTTTAAAATGTCTGACAGTAAAAATAAAAGTGAAAAAAAAAATGTGGGTTCATTTTCTAGAGGCGATTTCGCTTAGAAGGGTGAAGCTACCCTCCCCCAAAATAGTTATTAACCTTCCAAGTACCTATGCGAAGCATAAATATAAAGGAGAACCATATAGGTTCAACAGTTAACGAGATCTTTTTGTACACAAACAGACAGAAGGACAGACATCCTGTTACATTTATATCTGGATAAAATATAAACACAGACAAACAAATCTACTAATTGAATATTCTCTGTGCTTCAAAAAATAAAAGTTTACTTCTTATTGAAAAACTTGCATTTTATCACGTATCCGGATAAGAATTGTAGAAAAAAAACACTTTACATGAAAAACAGTTCTTAACGTGCATGGCTTATAAAATAGGAGAAAGGTGGTAGTTCCTTGCAGGACTACCCTATACTTAATATAACCTTACCTTACCTGACCTAAAGTAATAAGCAATTAAGCGAAAACTTACCCCTCACCGTATGTATTTTCAATTTTTTTTTTTTTGGGGGGGGGGGGGTTGGGGGTTCTGTAGCTTTTAATCTATAACCCAAGTTTGAATTTTGATTTGAACTAAGAGTTTTGCCTGCATAAGAAGGGGACATTGAACTGTAATTTTACTCTGGCACCCGAAGTTTAATAACCATTTTATCGCATTATTTAGCTCAAAAACTTTGGGAACTTTTATTAAATTGTGATATTTGGTTACAAATTAGTATTGTTACCCTTTTCACGGGGAAGGTTAATCTTTTTAAAAAATTTAATGTCCATTGACTTATCCTTTAAGATACCTGGTTATGTCTCATTTTGGATTGTAAATTAATATTAAGATATCATTTTTCTAAACATATTTTAATCTTAAACAAGATTCAGTATTAGAAGGCTATATAGGGGTGACTGCATTATTTTCGCTGCCTCACCAAAATTATTTTTGTTAAAAATCCTCATAAATCACATAAAAAATCTATAAAATTAAATAAAATCATAGAATGGTTATTAACATTAGATTTTATTTTTTTTTTTGATTTTGCATGGGAATTTGAAGTATTTTCACAGAAACAATTTTGACGTGGCAGCGCTGCAGCGACCATTATATTTTTTAGAATCCACCTCAGTGTAAAATAGATTTTACTTTTTTTTGTTTATCCCTATTCTTATCCCCCTGTTCATTGATTTTGAAAGACTGAACTAAACAACAATTAAACTTTTTAGAGTTTTCTAGAATTTGTCCAAAATGTTTCCTCCAAAGTTAATTGTCCCAAATAATCTAAATATTTATTTCTAAATAGCAAAGCTACTTTATAAGAGGATCTGAAAAGTAACCCACGCCAAGCTACAATTGAATCAAGACAAAAGTTAGTGCCGAGCTCTGGGACCTATGTATGGTGAAATTAGACATAAAACCATGATGATTCCATGTAAAACCAAAATATTTCAGCGGGATCTTTTTGAGAAAATCAGATTTAAAAATTTCAAATTCAATTTTCACTCCCTAGGAGTTGCCGCATAATCATGACAAGAAAAGCAAAGATTATTTATTTAAAGTTTTGAACAACTTTGCTTTTATAAAGTTTCTCATAAAACCACTCCTGAAGGGAGTTAATTAATTGCCATTTTTATCAGTTGCTTTGCTAAGGTCACGGAAATTCAGCCTTAAATAAATCATATATAGAGGTTTTATGACAGACTTCATAAAAGCAAAGTTGTTTAAAATTTTAAATATATAATCTTTGCTTTTCTTATCATGATTAGGATGCGGCAACTCCTAGGGGGTGAAAATTGAATTTGAAATTTTCAAATCTAATTTTCTCAAAAAGATCCCGCTGAAATATTTAAGTTTTACCTGGAATCATCATGGTTTTATGTCTAATTTTACCGTACATAGGTCATAGAGCTCGGCACTTACTTTTGTCTTGATTCAATTGTAGCCTGGCGTGAACCAAATAACGACGGTATGGCCGCATGTAAATGCAAAATTCCATTAATTTTTGTGTCTTTTTATTGGATATATGTGTTAAAGTTTGCATTATTGTTTCCCAAAAATAATAATCCCTCGAACCGACAAATGGAACATTTAAACCCACAACCCCTCAATCTTAATTTTAAATACGTGTAAAAACCACCCCTATTAGACCTTTCTAAACCTAACCCAACTTGAATGGTCATAAAAAATGCATTATTTTCAACCAAGAACTTAGTGGTACACTTTCAGATTAGGGAATTTGTCAGTTTTGCTCGGATTACTTTGTTTCAATCATCAGATTACTTGAAGATTACTTTTTACATATTTGAATTTTAATATTATGTTTCAGTGCTTTCCCTATGATTGCATGTCGAGCACTGAACCACCCCACCCCCTCTCCACCTTTTTATTCCAATAGAAAAGATTTGAGAGAAATTTTTTTTATGTCTAACAACTGGGGTGGGCCTTAAATCAGACGGGTGAATACTTTTTGTGCCCTAAACATGCGGGGCTACACAGTATCTATTATAACCTAACCTAACCTAGCCTAAAGAAATAAACAAAATACTAAAATCACCCCTCTTTTTTAAAATTTATTCAAATCGGACTGGTTGGGGGGTATCTTGGTAAACAAGGCACTTAAGAGGAAATGCATAGGTTTCTTGTCAAAACCTAATGCTATATGCCAACCTATTTGTTATTGTTAATATATTTGTCTTTATGTTATTAAAAAGATTATTCAATTTATTCACATTAGGGTATTGTACCGATTTTACGACGCTATTCTAAGAATAATAGCAGTTTGTTTTATATTGTGAACATTTTTAATCATTTTTTCAGATTGTTTAGGATGTCAGAAATTTTGTCTTTCTGTTTCTTGTTGGTTTTCGACATTTTAGGTAGTTTTTCTTGATTTTTGTTATCATAGCTCTTCTATAGTGATAGTAATCACACGCGTCTGTCTGTTAATTACATGTCTATATAATTAATTAGGTGTTTAATTGATTTTCAAAATCTTAAACACTAAAAAAGTTTAAATTCTCATTTTATTGGTTCATGGACTTTGCAGGCAATACTTTATACAATTATTACTTTTTTATCAACGTTTTCAAAATAAAAATTCTGTTGTCTTTTTGTTAGGGATGAATATAATTGATTATATTTTTAAAACTTTATTTTTATCTGTTTGTTAAATATCTTAAATTTTCAAAATAACATTCCTTTTATGAATTAAAATGATGAAAATTCTGGAATAAATAAAAAAGGATCAAATAGTGGATAGAATATGAATGGATAAATCATTTTAAAAATGTATTCATTTTTCTTATAAAGGATACATTTGATACAAGGAATTTTTTGTGGCTTAGATCAAAAAAAAACTTTGATTAAACTTTATGTGTCCAGAGAAATGGTAATGAGTTGTACCTTTTAATAGGCTAAGACAATACCTACTCCTACTAGTATTTTGTTCGTCAGAAAGTAACGTTATTTAATTGCTGAATTATACAATAAAAGTTAAATCTTTTATGTTCTTGGCGTACGGAAAATACTATTTATAGAGTAGCTTCTTCCCAAATATATATCAAAATTCGAATGATGAGTCCATAAATTTAAAATCTAATGTAAAAATATTCAAATTTTTTGTCAATATTGGCCCTCTCATCAAATTTTATCCAATATTGATCTCACAGCCATAAAATTAATAACAAATTCTTACAAAGGGATAGATATGGGTTCAAACCGAGGATAGGATAATGGATGATAAATTTATAATCCCCCCCTCCCCCAATAATGAAACATTCCCTCCAATTAATATTATTTGAAGGAAAGTTATTTTCATTTTTTTATCTTTTATTTCCAACATTTTCTCACAATATTTTGAACTATCATAGGCAGAAATTTGTTTATTATCTCATAAGAAAGAGAAATCTATTCTAATTTTTCGCTGGATTTAGAAGGGAAATGTTATATTTTCATAAAAAGTATTATGCCTTTCATTTTAGTAAATGTGTTTTATAATTAACTAGTGGCTTCGCCCCATGAGGTATTATTTTTGGGATTAGTCTCTTCTCCTAAAAGATATCCTAAACCATCGCTGGACGAATAGCTATATTTTCCTAGGAGTAGGAGTAGAGCCTAATCGGCTCAGATGTTATCCTGATCTTAACCTTCAGACGGACGGACATCGTTCTACTTTTTATTATAGATAACAGATTTATTTAATTAAAGATGTTATAATAAGGGGTGCACCTCAAGATTATTTTTTAATTCTTATTTTCAAATTCTAACTTTAAAGTTTTTAATTATTGGTAGGTCGTTGTGATGGTGTTCGAATGGTTGAGTTGATGGTACCACAACAGGTAATGGTTTGTCCTTTGAGATCTTGCTGTCCGTCCACTAAACTTTTATAATTTCAGGAAGCTTCACATAGGTATGGGATTGTTTTAGGCTATATTTCAAACAAAGTCTGGGGTTGTATTTAGGATATTTTCTCTTGGGCTATAAAAGTTACAGGTCTGATTTTCTAGGGTAATTTCTTCAAATATTTGATAAAATAACAGCTAGACCGTTCCTTAACTGCTCTTTAGCTGCTTGCAATAATTTTGAAGATAATTTTATTGTTTCTAGCGGCCATGCCCCTAGCATATGGGAGCTTGTAATTCAAAGGGATTGAGTTTGACTAGAAAATTAGCTTTAATCTATCCCAAAACAAAACAAAAGTGCTTAAAAGCTTGGCCTATAAAAGCCACTAAAGGCAAATAAGGTAAAAGGGGGAAAAGTCGACACCACTCATTTTCAATTTGAATTTTTTTTTAGTATACTTAAAAACCATCCTACGATGGAAAGGACAACCATATCGGTTCAGCGGTTAGCAAGAACCTTCGCTACAGACAGAAAAAAAGCTTAATACTTTATATAATATGAATGATTGTCTAAGGTTATGTATGGAGACAGAGCTGTATTAAAATGTTTGTATGATATGGAGCAAGAAGATCTATATTCTGTTAAATGGTACAAAGCTGGACAAGAATTTTTCAGGTAAGCTTCCCTGCTGTATTAATGGTAAAAATAAGCTTTCTTCTGTGTACTGGTCCATTTTAAAAGATATTTTAATTTCTTTTTATCATTTCTTTTCCTTTTAGTAACAAAGCAAAGAAAATTCCCTATGTCTGTCCGTCAGTCATTCCATCAGTCCGTAACGCTATGGGGCACATGTGATTTACTGAGCTGCTGCTAAAGCTTGACTTCTGTTTCTTTGTGTCTAAATTCCCATACTTATGAAGCATATCAAGTATATTACATCCATGGCAGTCTGGCTGTCTTGAAGCAGCTTTTAGCATCTTTAAATTTTATAAAGAATTTCACATATCTTATCAAAACAAAAATTACCATTAAATGTCCATTGACATAAAGTTATGGTAAAGATTTCATGTAGATCCATGAATCACTGCCCCATCTTATTTCATGGAAAATATGTTCTTACGAATCTAAAAATGTCTCCCCCTAAAATATAGCAACTCTTTGATATATGCTTCTAAAACTTATTTACTTACTTTATTTTACTTACACAAATTTATCTCATACATAAAGAAAATTATAATTTCTCATTTTTAAAAAATCTGACTTCTGAAAGAGGAGGACTTTTAGCTGCCATTACTCCTTGCCTGACTTCTAAGGCTGTTTTATTAAATGTGTTTTGCTGTTTTGAATAAAATTGGTTTTAATATATGGAGAAAAAGTAGTGGTAAAGAAAGTTCAAAATTTAAAATGGTAAACCTTCCACCATTTTTCACGAGTAAATAACGAAAGTATGTACTTTTTTAGTTCATAAGAACAAATGATTTCCCAAATACTGCTTCTAAAATTGAAGTTTTAAAAAACTTCTGGAATTTAAGTGATATGAAAATGGACAAAAATAAATGTACATACCCAATGATAATATACAAAATCTAAAAAGTTTCGCAACAGGTTTAGCTGAATTTTGATATTATAATATGACGATTTCACTGCGGCTTTTACTCGTCTTGCGCGCGACTGCCGAGCATTAGTATTTCCACAGACCAACATATACCTATCCCCACATCCCTGTAAATCTGTAATCCGTGCTTGCTAACCTGACATAACAAATTTATTCTTTTCTGTCCCTCTGGGAAAATTTATACTACTTCTCACCAACAGGGATAAATTATATTAAAAATAATGTTTTGAAGTGAAATGGCGATTGACTTGAAAATTCTATGAATTAAACTAAAGTAGTGAGATTCTGTACGACTGTCCCTATGTGTCCATGTCAAGTAAAATCATGTAAACGGCTGATCGTTACAATTAACCAATTTACCAATCATTAGTTTAATTATCTATCTTCCAATTCTTACTCCCTATATCTCTCTCTCTCTCTCTCTCTCTCTTTCTCTCTCTCTTTCTCTCTCTCTTTTTTTCTTTCTCTCTCTTTCTCTTTCTCTCTCTCTCTTTTTTTTTTTCTTTCCTCTCTTTCTCTTTCTCTCTCTCTCTCTCTCTCTCTCTTTTTCTTCTCTTTCTCTCTCTATCTCTATGTATATCTCTTTTAAAAGCATCTATGTATGTATCCATTTATCTCAAGGGAAAATGTATGCTTTCTCCCTCTTAATTCTTACTAATTTTATCTATCGTGTTTGTCTCAATCCCAAGAAAATTTAAGAGAGATCGTTCCAGCCATTAAAGAGATATCAATAAACTTTTAAATATATACACGCATAAATAAAAACTGTTTAATCGAGCTTACATGAATGGATGTATAGAATATAAGTCAATTTAGGTTTCTACTGTCATTTATTGGTTGGGCAGTTCATCAAGCAGAAGGTAAGGATATGGGGTAAAGGGAGGTGTGTAGGGCATCGTTATTTTAGCCCGCTACAAGTTTCACTGAATAAAAGTACATGATATTCTTAGTAAAATCCAAGTAATAATAAATCTATTCTTACATGTTTATTTAATTAAGGGTTAGTGAAGGGAAAGGGAAGGATAGATAAAGGGAACGAGGAATGGAAGGGGAAGGGAGGGTAAGAGAGGGGTAAAGAAAGGACAAAAGGATAGGTTGGCAAACAAACGAACATGCATATTTATAGTGTGGCTTCTTTACTAAAAATTTAGTACATACAACACACATTCTAGGAATAAATTAAAGAAGTTTTTAGACTAATTAAGAAAACAATAAGCATCTCTTTGTCAGTATAATAAAAGATAGCAACCCTTGTACTATTAACAAAGAATAAACAAGGATGACAACATCCATAAAAGCGAAGCCCTGAAATGGAAGGACAAACGAACATTAACACTAGTAGATTGTCAGAACTGAATTAGCAGAATATTAATGCATCAGTACAAACAATACTTTAAAAAAATTTGTTGCAAAACTGCATAAATAGATGATACTGTTTAAGAACATACTTACATTTTTGGGACTTGTTTATAGAGATGCTTCGCTTATAGCATTGTACCTTGTTGTAATAGGAATCAGTTTTCAAAAAATCAGAAGAATCGGATAATTTTAACATACAAAAATTTGTTTTCAAAAAAGTTAAAAATCGACATGTTTAAAATGGACGTACGGAAATTCTGGTATTGTTTATAGAGTTGCTACGCTTTCTTAATTGTACCTAACTACTATAGGAATCATCATGCAAAGTTTGAAATCGATAGGACAATTCTAACCTGTTTAAATTAACGAAAAGAGCTAACTCTCTGTGACGGACGTACGGACTGACCCTAATTATAGAAAAGCTTCGCTTTTAAAAAGCAGTATTATTACATTGTTTTTCCAGAATTTTAAAAGGTTTTTAAAAATAGAATTTTAAAAAAACATCTTAGGAAAGGAGATTTCTATATTTTTTATCAATAGATAAACGGAAATAAGTTGGTTGCTTCACTTCTTAAAGAGGAAACTAAAAGGTCAATAAGTTATCTATACAAGACTTTTTTGGATAAACAGACGGACATACGGATGTACTCTAATTCTAGAGAGGCTTCGGTACTTATAATATAAAGAAGTCTCTAAATGAAATAATATTTGGAGCATTACGCTATTGCCATTTAAGAATCATAAAGATTTTGTTTGAAATAAGGAAATATCTAAAGCTACACACCCAAACAGAGTAAGGTGAGAAAGCATTATAGAACACGTTCAGCGTGTTAAAGCCAGCTTTGATTTATGTTAGACAATACAAGAATTATATAGGATCAATAACTTTAACATAAAAAAAGTTGGTCCACAAAATAATACAAGTACAAGTACAACATTAAAACAATTATGAAAGAATAATTTTTAAACCAAAAATGTTTTTGTTTTTTATTGTGGAAAAAAGCAATAAAAATTATGTTCTACTTAATTTTAATTCAATCACTGAAAGCAAACGCTGAGTCGAATAAAAGTTTATATTAGTATTAAACGCTTTGCTAATATCAAAACTACACAAATTGTTCTTTAAAACCGCTGTATCGATAGTTTAACATTTCAGAAAATTTATCATTGATATCGGGAAGGTTTTAGGCTTTTTAGCGGACAGAGTACGCCATCCACCCCATGATAAATGGCCCAAAGAATAGAGCTACCCCTTTCTACCTCGGGCATTAGATAGGACCAATTTACTTCTTTTGGTGAATAAAATTGTTATGACTTATTTAGGCATGTAAGAATTGTCCTACTTGTGTCAAACTTTTCATGCTAATTTCTATAATAGTCAGGCATCATTAAGAAAAGTCACTGTTCCAATTTAGCATTTTTGAGATAATTCTACAACCATTTTATTATCCTACTACCCTGATTTTTGGAATATGATTCTTGTGGAAATTAGGCATCATTCGAAGCAAATTTTTGTTAGTGTTTGTTTGTCTTCTGATTAGTTTACGTCGTCTATATGGATGTTATCATCCTCGTTGTTATACTTTGTACTAAAAATTATTATTTTGTGTCACTCTGCTAACAAGAACAGTGGTCAAAAAGTTGTATTTTCTTGGGTATTATGAAAACATATAAATCATAACAAATATCATTCAATAAAACGATAGATAGATAAATAAAAGTATTAAATAAATAATTTATAGGTCAAAACACGTATTGAATAACATATAAAAAAAGTATTTTTTGCTTAAAATATTGTTTTACACTTTTAATGTTTAAACTAAAATATCTAAATATTAATTAATTAAAATCAATAACCTCACACGAATGTAAACAAAATTTTCGATATTTTTTAATTACCTAATAATCTAAACAATATCTATCGAATAAGATCAATTATCCTTTGTTTTATATCTTATTATCATAAATACTTATATAGTAAACAAGAAAATCTATCTATCTATCTATCTATCTATCTATCTATCTATCTATCTATCTATCTATCTATCTATCTATCTATCTATCTATCTATCTATCTATCTATCTATCTATCTATCTATCTATCTATCTATCTATCTATCTATCTATCTATCTATCTATCTATCTATCTATCTATCTATCTATCTATCTATCTATCTATCTATCTATCTATCTATCTATCTATCTATCTATCTATCTATCTATCTATCTATCTATCTATCTATCTATCTATCTATCTATCTATCTATCTATCTATCTATCTATCTATCTATCTATCTATCTATCTATCTATCTATCTATCTATCTATCTATCTATCTATCTATCTATCTATCTATCTATCTATCTATCTATCTATCTATCTATCTATCTATCTATCTATCTATCTATCTATCTATCTATCTATCTATCTATCTATCTATCTATCTATCTATCTATCTATCTATCTATCTATCTATCTATCTATCTATCTATCTATCTATCTATCTATCTATCTATCTATCTATCTATCTATCTATCTATCTATCTATCTATCTATCTATCTATCTATCTATCTATCTATCTATCTATCTATCTCTATTTATCTAGATTTATCCCTGGAGACAGAGACCAGCGAATAACAACTTTTAATCTGCCTGGAATATTTGTTGAGGTAGGTTATTTTATTGTAACCTTTTAAAAAATAAGGATGACAACATCCATAAAAGCGAAGCTCTGAAACGATATGACAGACGAACATTAACTTTTGTTGAGTGTCAGAACTGAATATACAAAATATGAAAATATAAGGTTTGACAAAATTATACGTAAATTTGTTGCAAAACTTCTTAAATACAGAATTCTGTTTAAGGACATACTGACATTCTTAATATTTAATTATAGAGATGCTTCGCTCATAGTATTGTACCTTATGTAATAGAAATCAGTAATCAAAAAATCAGATCAATCGGATATTTTATCACATAAAAAATTGTTAGTAAAAAAGTAAAAAAATGAACTGAACATGTTTAAAATGGACGTAAGGACATTCTGGTAACGATTATAGAATTGCTACGCTTTCTAAATCTTACCTAACTACTACAGGAATCACCATGCAAAGTTTGAAATCGATAGGACAATTCTAACATGCCTAAATTAACGAATAAAAGCTAACTATCTCGGACGGACGTACGGACGAACCTACCCTAATTATAGAAAAGCTTTGCTTTTAAAAAGGCATTAGGATTAGATGTGTTAGTAATAAAATTGTAGACACAGCTTGGCTTTAAATCTGTTTAAATAGATAGATAGCTAAATATAAAGCTTGTTCAATAGGATGCAATAGATAAATAGAAAGCTTGTTTTATTGGATAGATAGGTAGATAATTTTGACCAATTGTAAACACATATTTCTTTCATTAGATATAGATAGATATTTTGACCAGTAAACGCATGATTTCTATATATCTTTAATTAGACAAATAAATAGATTGATAGCTAGATAGATATACTATATGACTTGATAGAAAGATAGATAATATTTGACCAATTGTGGCCATCTGATGGCTATGTATCTTTCATCAAATAGATGATGGATGGCTAGATAGATAATTAGATTGCTAGTAAGATTGATGTATGGATAGATAATGTTTAAAAATTGATAGATAGATGGATAATATTTGAACAATTGTGGCTACAAGTTGCCTATATATCTTTCTTCAAATAGATAGATAGATGGATGGTTAGAAAGAGAGGTAGATACCTGGATAGACAGATAGATAATGTTTAAAAATTGATAGATAGATGGATAATATTTGAACAATTGTGGCCACATGTTGCCTATATATCTTTCTTCAAATAGATAGATAGATGAATGGTTAGAAGGGGAGGTAGATAGATAGATAGTTGGATAGATAGCTGGATAAATAATATTTGACCAATAGTTGCAACATGTTGGCTTTATCTCTGTTTACCAGAACTTTGATTGTCTTGAGTAATGTTCCAAACATCAAATATTACTATAGATCAGAAATTTTAACAACAAAACATTTTAGCAAAAGATGTTTTTTTAAAAATAATTTCCAGTATGGCTTTGAATACGATTAATATTTGATATAGTTTAATCAGACAATTTTCCACGAATAATAGAACAAAAATTAGAAAATTAATACCAGTTTTATTAACCTGGGCCTACGGCCCATTGAAGCTTACAAAACTGTTTTTAATCTTACTATTCTTAATTTTAATATCTGTGGAAAGCTGTCTATAATACAATGCGATAAATAATTATTAATTCACTAACATTGACTCTAGTTTACACAGGACGTTAATATTAATAATCTCTAAAAAAGATCATTTGAACCTTGACATCATAGGTTCTAAACCTTGAAAAAAATATATCTTAGCTGCTATTAAAGATAATTAACGTGCATTTTATAACATTGGAAGTCAAAAAGCCCTTTGACTACCTTTGAGCAGCTTTTTGTCTGTGACGTTTTTATTGATTTAATTTTAAACAATATAAAAAATATTTTTTGTATAGAAGTTACTCTTTCATTGCATATCTAGCTGAATTATTTCAGATAGAGGGCTAATATTTTTTCCACTGGCATTTTAATGCGTCTACTGAAACATCGTATAGTTTCCAATAAAATATGTCGTTATACAATATAAATGACCAATGATAGGCCAGTATAAATTGTAATTGACCAATAGTAAATTGTATACTGGCCTATCTTTGTTCATTTGTATTGTATGACGTCATTTTTTATTGGACACTAAACGCTGTTTCCATTTATTTGTCAGTATGTTTTGAAGTTAATATAATATTGGAATAAAATTTGATAGCTAATAATCGTTGTGGTTGGTTGATCTTGTTATGTTTAATCTATGATTCTATTTGATATGAGAAAAGGAAATGTTTGAGTGTTTTACCTCATTTTATATTTTATATAATTTCTAAGGATCTTTGTAACTTTGTGCTTTACTTTAATATCATGATTTGGCGTCAATTTTGATGAATTATTTTATAAATTTGACAACATGCATTTGATATTTTAACATGAAATGTGCAAATTTGTCATAATTTTAACAATTGAAGAAACGGATTGACCCTCAACCCCCTAAAAAGTTTGTTAAAGTCAACAAAAATATTTTTCGCTTTTTTTCCTGAATCACCCTGCCGGGTCTGCTGGCACCCTGTGCCCGCCAGGATGGAGATATTCTAAAGATTCCAACTCTCATTTATGTGTCATACCCATATTTTAAAAGTCACTCAGTTATAACCTACTTTCTTTCACAAACAGAAAACGAGATAGGTAAAACCGGAAGCGAAGGTATCAGTACTAAAGAGGCACTTTGTGTGAAAAGACCGTATCAATATCTATGGAACCCGCGATTATATAGCTCGTTGTTGATCCAATATAAGTTTGTAAAACATTTATTTTACGAGAATTTCATATACTGTAAACATTGACGATATTATACATTATTAATAGCGGAGCTTCTCGTAAAGTTTTTGTGACTGTCTGTCCTGTTGTTTTTTTTCTACTTTCACGAAGTTGGTAGATCAATCATTATAATCTCTCTGTGTATATCTTCACTGTAAGATCTCGTTAACTGCTTAACCTATATTGTCCTCCTTTACAAAAAAGCTTCTCTCAGGTAAAGGAATGGTTTATAACTATTTTGTGGGAGGATGCCACCAATCTCTAAAGAGAAATCACACCAAGAAAAAAAATTCTCCTACCTACTTAATTAGAAGTAGGGTTTTCTATGCTCGATTGGACACTTCGTTGGAAACCACCGTAATGACTGATTATTTATCTTCAATTTTTTAGAAAGTGAATTCGGACGCAAACCAAGTAACACTGAGAAATGTAAATCTCGGTTCAGCCGGTAGATACAGGTAAAATATTGCACTGTAAATTACACTGGTACCCAAAGTAATATAACCACGGGATCTAATACGTTGAATCATAAAAAAATGGGTAGTTTTGTTGATTTTTGATTAGCTGATTTTAAACTAGCAGTGTTTAAACAGTTGAACCAATTATTTTAATAGCTACAGAATTGGTTATTTTGTTTAGCATCATATGTATATGTTTGTATATCAATTTGTCATCCATTGTCTTTATACCATTTTAGCCGCCAAAATAGGTACATGTTGCCGATTTGTTTTGTTTTTTAGATTAAAGCTATGATTAAAATTCGCGGCTGTCGTTCCCGCGTTTTCACTATCAATATATCAATAAAAGATACATCAAAATTTGCCATGTAGCTAGCAGTCAGTTTATATATGATAACTTTAACCAATAATAACCGAGAAATGTATAACATACACACCCTTCAAACTTCTATGCATTATAGATAACAAGGATGACAACATCCATAAAAGCGAAGCACTGAAACGGTAGGACAAACGGACATTAACACTTGTATAGTATCTGAACTGAAAAATCGGAACATAAATGTATAAATGTCGAATCAAAATTGTAGGTAAATTTGTTGAAAAACTGCTTAAAATAGGATAATGTTTATGGACATACTTACATTTTTGGACTTGATTATAGAGTTGCTCCGCTTATAATATTGTTCTTTGTTGTCCCAGGAATCAATATACCAAAAATCAGATCAAACGGATAATTAAAGCACTTGAAAATTTGTTGTTAAAAAAGTAGAAAAATCAACATGTTTAAAATGGACGTACGGACATTCTGGTAATGATTATAGAGTTGCTACGCTTTCTAAATCGTACCCAACTACTACAGGAATCATCATGCAATGTTTGAAATCGATAGGACAATTCTAACATGCCTAAATTAACGAATAAAAGCTATCTATCTCGGACGGACGTACGGACGGACGGACCGACCCTAATTATAGAAAAGCTTCGCTTTTAAAAAGAATCAGAGATCTAAAGAGATAAGACAATGGCCAAAAAATTTATATACATTCCCAATAAAGTTACACAAAATTACCACTTCTGCAGATTAAATTAGTGGTTGAATCGTTTGTAAACTCGCCTTAATAAACCTACCAATCAAAATTAACTCAAGTACCCAAAGTTGTGTAACCAACGAATAAGCAAGCGTTATCATAAAACTTTGGGGACTAGTGCAATTAACGGCCCATTGTCCACTCTCTCTATAAAAGGATACTTTTTACTTTAAGTGAAAGGGTTTGGTAACCATTTCTGTATTTGACAGCATTGGTTAGAAATCTTCCAAAATGACAGCTATGTTAATAGCTATGGCAGCAATAGTAAGCTTACAAAAACTTTTTTAAAACTCAAAATGAAGTAATAATGTATATTTAAAAAATGAATATGAACAATAAAGTTAAAGTTTATATCAAAACCAGTTTTTTAGCCCCTATGTGCCGAAGGCACCGGCTAAAAAAACTGGTTTTAATCTTATGAAAGAGGTGAAGGATAAGGACATTCATGCTCTAGTTGTAGAGTAGTTGCACCAAAAAAGTTATATTGGGTACTGGGTAGCCACACAGGGGTTAGGCATTTTAAAAAAGTAACCTTCCCCTTTTAATTTCAATAACCAAGGATGACAACATCCATAAAAGCGAAGCACTGAAACGGTAGGACAAACGGACATTAACACTTGTATAGTGTCAGAACTTAATAATCAGAATATAAATGTATAAGATTTGAAGCAAAATTGTAAGTAAATTTGTTGAAAAACTGCTTGATACAGGATAATGTTTATGGACATACTTACATTTTTAGGACTTGATTATAGAGTTACTTCGCTTATAACAGTATACTTTGTTTTTCAAGGAGTCAATATGCAAAAAATCAGATAAATCGGATAAATAGATCCCATTAAAATTAGTTGTTAAAATTTTTAAAAATCAACATGTTTAAAATGAACTACGGACATTCTGGTAATGATTATAGAGTTGCTACGCTTTCTAAATCATACCAAACTACTAAAGTTATTACCATGCAAAGTTTGAAATTGATAGGACAATTCTAACATGCCTAAATTAACGAAAAAAGCTATCCGTTACGGACGTACGGACGGACGGACCGACCCTAATTATAGAAAAGCTTCGCTTTTAAAAATAAGGAGTGGGGTTATCAGGTCTTAACACCAAATTACCTCTTTTTTAAAAGCGAAGCTTTTCTATAATTAGGGTCGGTCCGTCCGTCCGTACGTCCGTCCGTACGTCCGTCCGTACGTCCGTCCGAGATAGATAGCTTTTATTCGTTAATTTAGGCATGTTAGAATTGTCCTATCGATTTCAAACTTTGCATGATGATTCCTGTAGTAGTTGGGTACGATTTAGAAAGCGTAGCAACTCTATAATCATTACCAGAATGTCCGTACGTCCATTTTAAACATGTTGATTTTTTTACTTTTTTAACAACAAATTTTCAAGTGTTTTAATTATCCGTTTGATCTGATTTTTGGTATATTGATTCCTGGGACAACAAAGAACAATATTATAAGCGAAGCAACTCTATAATCAAGTCCAAAAATGTAAGTATGTCCATAAACATTATCCTGTTTTTAAGCAGTTTTTCAACAAATTTACCTACAATTTTGATTCGACATTTATACATTTATGTTCCGATTTTTCAGTTCAGATACTATACAAGTGTTAATGACCGTTTGTCCTACCGTTTCAGTGCTTCGCTTTTATGGATGTTGTCATCCTTGTTTTACTGAAAAGATAAATAATAGAAATAATTACGCAATTTTACGTTTTAGATGTGAGGTGTCAGCCGAGGCCCCCTTGTTCAACACGGTATCACAAAGCAAGCACATGCAGGTCGTAGGTCAGTAAATATAGTTACAGTTTAACAAGGTAATGGATATAGAATTCGTGGATATTGTGAAGATTCTTACATACCCTGATAAAATGTTTCTCTCAGATGGCTAATATAATTATGCACCCCAACTTTTATGACTTTACACCATCCGTCCCCTGACCAGGGAGGAACGTATTGACCAATATCTAGAGACCATTTTAGCAACCTAAATTAAAAAATAAAATTCCACTGTCACAATATCTACATCGCATTCTATATCCATTAACACTCTTTATTAGACAAAAGTTGAGTTCGAGTCCCAGTTATTCTCCTTGAAAACGTAGAAAATGGTGGGTAGATTTGACCAAAAAAATACACTACATAATGAAGTGTTCCAGATAAAGTCTTGCAATAAAATGTTTGTTTCTTTATTTAGTATCATCAAGTAGATGGATAGAAAGAATGATAGATAGATAGATATAAAAATGGATATAAATAAAAAAGATGGATAAAAATAGATTAAAAAATAATTTAATATTATAAGTAAAGAAAAAGTAGTTTTATAGATAGATTGATAATTGGATGGATGGGTCGATTAAAAGATATATAATAGTTGATAAATAGATGGATGGATGTATACAAAGGGTATTTAAGAATAAATGGATTGATAGATGAAAATAAATGATAAATAGATGGATGGATGTATACAAAGGGAATTTAAGAATGAATGGATTGATAGATGAAAATAAATAATAAATAGATGGATTGATGTGTACAAAGGGTATTTAAGAATGGATAGATTGTAATTTGATAAATAGATGGATTGATGTGTACAAAGAGTATTTAAGAATAAATGGATTGATAGATGAAAATAAATGATAAATAGATGGATGGATGTGTACAAAGGGTATTTAAGGATGAATGGATTGATAGATGAAAATAAATGATAAATAGATGGATGGATGTATACAAAGGGTATTTAAGAATGAATGGATTGATAGATGAAAATAAATTATAAATAGATGGATGGATGTATACAAAGGGTATTTAAGAATGAATGGATTGATAGATGAAAATAAATGATAAATAGATGGATGGATGTATACAAAGGGTATTTAAGAATGAATGGATTGATAGATGAAAATAAATGATAAATAGATGGATGGATGTATACAAAGGGTATTTAAGAATGAATGGATTGATAGATGAAAATAAATTATAAATAGATGGATGGATGTATACAAAGGGTATTTAAGAATGAATGGATTGATAGATGAAAATAAATTATAAATAGATGGATGGATGTATACAAAGGGTATTTAAGAATGAATGGATTGATAGATGAAAATAAATGATAAATAGATGGATGGATGTATACAAAGGGTATTTAAGAATGAATGGATTGATAGATGAAAATAAATGATAAATAGATGGATGGATGTATACAAAGGGTATTTAAGAATGAATGGATTGATAGATGAAAATAAATGATAAATAGATGGATGGATGTATACAAAGGGTATTTAAGAATGAATGGATTGATAGATGAAAATAAATGATAAATAGATGGATGGATGTATACAAAGGGTATTTAAGAATGAATGGATTGATAGATGAAAATAAATGATAAATAGATGGATGGATGTGTACAAAGGGTATTTAAGAATGAATGGATTGATAGATGAAAATAAATGATAAATAGATGGATGGATGTATACAAAGGGTATTTAAGAATGAATGGATTGATAGATGAAAATAAATGATAAATAGATGGATGGATGTATACAAAGGGTATTTAAGAATGAATGGATTGATAGATGAAAATAAATGATAAATAGATGGATGGATGTATACAAAGGGTATTTAAGAATGAATGGATTGATAGATGAAAATAAATGATAAATAGATGGATGGATGTGTACAAAGGGTATTTAAGAATGAATGGATTGATAGATGAAAATAAATGATAAATAGATGGATGGATGTATACAAAGGGTATTTAAGAATGAATGGATTGATAGATGAAAATAAATTATAAATAGATGGATGGATGTATACAAAGGGTATTTAAGAATGAATGGATTGATAGATGAAAATAAATGATAAATAGATGGATGGATGTGTACAAAGGGTATTTAAGAATGAATGGATTGATAGATGAAAATAAATGATAAATAGATGGATGGATGTGTACAAAGGGTATTTAAGGATGAATGGATTGATAGATGAAAATAAATGATAAATAGATGGATGGATGTATACAAAGGGTATTTAAGAATGAATGGATTGATAGATGAAAATAAATGATAAATAGATGGATAGATGTATACAAAGGGTATTTAAGAATGAATGGATTGATAGATGAAAATAAATGATAAATAGATGGATGGATGTGTACAAAGGGTATTTAAGGATGTGACAACAGTTGCGAACCATAGATAAAGTTTCAAAACAGGAAGGCATTCAATTCAACCAAAATATGAACAAACAAAATTTTAAAAGAATGATTTTATCCAATTTTAATACTTCAAACATTTCTTTTTTCTCTAAAAATTTCAAACTGATTTTCTATTCATCTTTGCTTATTTACATCATTTGATTCGCGTTTTATGGCCTTGAAACAAACTTTGACATCAAAATAATTTCTAAACAACATACCAATTAAGAGGAGGAAATAAAAGGGAATATCGTACTTACAATAAAATCATTTTGCCACTTACTTTTGGCTTTTAAAGATGATAAAAAAAAATTAAGAAATTCAATGGAAAATATTTATAATATTGGCTATTTTTTTATTGTTGGTTTGAATGAATTTTGCCAAAATATGGTGTTCCATTGTTTCCGAAAATCTTTTAAATTCCAAATTCGCAATTAGCCAAAACTTAATAAGATGTGGAGTTCTATCTAAGTTTGTTTAATAATCAGAATAAATAATTTGTTTAAAAAGAAAATTATGCTGTGGTAGTTTTTTGCGGTTAATAAATAATAATAAATATTTGGTGAAAATGTGGGCACACCCATAATATCTGAGAGGTTAAGAGCTGAACAAACTTTACCTTTTATATGCCAAGACATGGTCAATATATTTATACATTGGTAGATAGACCCAAGCAAAGATTAATTCAATAATTGTAATCTTTTTGCTGAAAGCAAAAAGATTATAATTATAATCTTTGCTTAGAAAAATGGCACGAGGTGGGGGTTGGAGGGGGCAAAAATCGCCGACAAGCAAACTTTGACGGCGCGTAGCGACGTCGTGCTTCATCGGAATCCGGATTTTTTTTTTCATGGACCTCGGTAATATCTAGACTTAGATTGGGCAAAAGGTCCCGAGAGATTATCTCAAACCGTTTGGGCGTGGCGGAGGAAAAACCGCGAAAAAATGACCGAAAAAATAGCATCCGTGCAAAATCATCATGAAAATCCATCAAAAAAACACGTTTTCGTTTTAGCCCACGAAGAATAACTTTTTTCTCATAAGAGATAATGACACGGGACCTTCGCAGGGTGAAAATTCAGCATCCCAGCATCCCTAAACTTTAAATTTGGTGACCCTGGGGTGACGGGTTCAGTGCCCCCCAACCCCACGAAGTGGGCATACTTTTGAAAATCGCGTTTTTTCAGTTTTTCCCCCTTAAGGGGGGGAAGGAGTCGTTCTATCGACTTCAAGCATCTCTATGATATTAAAGAACTTTTTGAGGCAGACATTTCTTTACTTATGTTGGATTCGCCTCCGGCGGACCGTTTGGCCGTTATTTGCCGCCGAAGGCGTGATTTTCGGCGATTTTTTCCGTTTTCGAGGTTTTAATGGACATTTAAGGGGTCAAGGAGTTGTCCAATCAAGTTCTTGCTGAAGTACTTTTTTATAGGCAATTGTATTAGCTAAATTTCATGTGAAGTAAAAAATTTTGTACGCCTAACCGGTTTTGCTCCAGCTGAATTTTAATTTGGCGCGTTTTTAAAATTTTTGTCAAAAAAACCGGTTTTACCCTAAAAAAGGTAGGAAGGAGTTGTTTTAGAGACTTCAAACATCTCTTTGGAGTTGAAGAACTTTTAGAGGTGGACATTTCTTTACTTATGTTGGATTCGCCTCCGGCGAACCGTTTCGCCGTTATTCGCCGCCGAAGGCGCGATTTTCGGCGATTTTTGCCGTTCCCGAGGTTTTAATGGACATTTAGGGGCGGAAGGAGTTGTCCAATCAAGATCTTGCTGAAATACTTTTTTTTAGGCAATTTCATTGGCTAAATTTCATGTAAAGTAAAATTTTTTGTACCTCCTACCGGTTTTGCTCCAGCTGAATTTCAATTTTGCGCGTTTTTTTAATTTTTAATATTTTTCTTATTTTAACTATGTTTTCTTGTTTGAATCCATTAAAATCACTATAAATCAATGTTATTTTCATGATTAAATGTTATTTTGCCCTGCTACAGGCTGCCGCAGGCTGCCCTTTCTTATAATGTGGCTATAATTATATTGTTTTCATTACTTTTAATCGCTTTTGACTGCTTTTAAACACTTTAATTACATTATGCGCGCACCAACGGACCAACGCATACTTATCTTTGCTGTGCGGGCCGAAAAAGATAACACTTTCCATCGGACCTATACTTTTTCTCGACCCAAGCAAAGATTAATCCAATAATTGTGATCTTTTTGCTGAAAGCAAAAAGATTATAATTATAATCTTTGCTCAGAAAAAAGGCGCGAGGGGGGGGTTAGAGGGGGCAAAAATCGCCGACCGACGATTTTTGACGGCGCGTAGCGACGTCGTGCTTCATCCGATTTTAGATTTTTTTTTCATGGGCCTCAGCAATATCTAGACTTAGATTGGGCAAAAGGTCCCGTGAGATTATCTCAAACCGTTTGGGCGTGGCGGAGGAAAAACCGCGAAAAAATGGCCTAAAAAAAGCCAATGGTGCCATTTCATCATGAAAATCCATCAAAAAAACCCTGTTTTTCAACTTTGCCCACAAAGAATAACTTTTTTCGTACAAGAGATAATGGAACGGGACTTTCGCAGGGCGAAAATTCAGCATTGCGGGGCGCCAAAACTTTTGGTTTGGTGACCGTGGGGTGTCGGGTTCCACCCCTCCCACGCCCCCAAAGTGGCCTTGTCATTTTTTTTCAAAAAATTTCAGTTTTACCCCCTTTAGGGGGTGAAGGAGTCGCTTTAGCGACTTCAAGCATCTCTTTGGGATTGAAGAACTTTTTGAGGCGGACATTTCTTTACTTATGTTTGATTCGCCTCCGGCGAACCGTTTGGCCGTTATTCGCCGCCGAAGGCGCGATTTTCGGCGATTTTTGCCGTTCCCAAGGTTTTAATGGACATTTAGGGGGGGAAGGAGTTGTCCAATCAAGTTCTTGCTGAAATACTTTTTTTTAGGCAATTGCATTGGCTAAATTTCATGTAAAGTAAAATTTTTTGTACGTCAAACTGGTTTTGCTCCAGCTGAATTTCAATTTTGGGCGATTTTTTAATTTTTAATATTTTTCTTATTTTATCCATATTTTCTTGTTTGAATGAAATTAAATCACTATAAATCATTGTTATTTTCATGATTAAATGTTATTTTGTCCTGCTACAGGCTGCCGCAGGCTGCCTTTTCTTATAATTTGGCTATAATTATATCGTTTTCATCACTTTTGATCACTTTTTATCTCACGCGCGCACCAACGGACCTATAATCTTTGCTGTGCGGGCCGAAAAAGATAACACTTTCCATCGGACCTATACTTTTTCTCGACCCAAGCAAAGATTAATTCAATAATTGTAATCTTTTTGCGTAAGCAAAAAGATTATAATTATAATCTTTGCTTAGAAAAATGGCGCGAGGGGGGGGTTAGAGGGGGCAAAAATTGCCGACAAGCAAACTTTGACGGCGCGTAGCGACGTCGTGCTTCATCCGATTCCGGATTTTTTTTTTCAAGGACCTCAGCAATAACCAGACTTAGATTGGGCAAAAGGTCCCGTGAGATTATCTCAAACCGCTTGGGCGTGGCGGAGGAAAAACCGCGAAAAAATGGCCTAAAAAAAGGCAATGGTGCCATTTTGTCAAAAAAATCCATCAAAAAAACCCTGTTTTTCAACTTTGCCCACAAAGAATAACTTTTTTCGTATAAGAGATAATGGAACGGGACTTTCGCAGGGTGATCCCGTATACCCGCAGCATGTCGAAAGTTTATATTTGGTGACCCTGGGGTGTCGGGTTCCACCCCTCCCACCCCCTCAAAGTGGGGGCAATTTTTTTTTTCGATTTTTTTCAGTTTTTCCCCCTTAAGGGGGGGAAGGAGTCGCTTTAGCGACTTCAAGCATTTCTATGATATTGAAGGACTTTTTGAGGCGGACATTTCTTTACTTATGTTGGATTCGCCTCCGGCGAACCGTTTGGCCGTTATTCGCCGCCGAAGGCGCGATTTTCGGCGATTTTTGCCGTTCCCGAGGTTTTATTGGACATTTAGGGGCGGAAGGGGTTGTCCAATCAAGTTCTTGCTTAAGTACTTTTTTGTAGGCAATTATATTTGCTAAATTTCATGTAAAGTAAAATTTTTTGTAGCTCCAACCGGTTTTGCTCCAGCGGAATTTTAATTTTGGGCGATTTTTTAATTTTTAATATTTTTCTTATTTTATCCATATTTTCTTGTTTTAATCCATTTAAATCACTATAAATCATTGTTATTTTCATGATTGAATGTTGTTTTGCCCTGGTACAGGCTGCCGCAGGCTGCCCTTTCTTATAATGTGGCTATAATTATATTATTTTTAATTCCTTTTGATCGCTTTTGATCTCTTTCAATCACTTCTTTTACATTACGCGCGCACCAACGGACTGACGAATATCTAATCTTTGCTGTGCGGGCCGAAAATTACAACGTCATAATTCCATCGGACCTATACTTTTTCTCGACCCAAGCAAAGATTAATCCAATAATTGTAATCTTTTTGCTGAAAGCAAAAAGATTATAATTATAATCTTTGCTTAGAAAAATGGCGCGAGGTGAGGGTTAGAGGGGGCAAAAATCGCCGACCGACGATTTTTGACGGCGCGTAGCGACGTCGTGCTTCATCCGATTCCGGATTTTTTTTTTCATGGACCTCAGTAATATCTAGACTTAGATTGGGCAAAAGGTCCCGTGAGGTTATCTCAAACCGTTTGGGCGTGGCGGGCCGAAAACCGCGAAAAAATACCCGAAAAAAAGGCCAGCTTGCCATTTCACCGAAAAAATCCATCAAAAAAACCCTGTTTTTCAACTTTGCCCACAAAGAATAACTTTTTTCGTACAAGAGATAATGGAACGGGACTTTCGCAGAGTGAACCGGTATACCTGCAGCATGTCAAAAGTTTATATTTGGTGACCCTGGGGTGTCGGGTTCCACCCCTCCCACCCCCTCAAAGTGGGGGCAATTTTTTTTTTCATTTTTTTTTTGTTTTTGCCCCTTAAGGGGGGGAAGGAGTCGCTTTAGCGACTTCAAGCATCTCTTTGGAGTTGAAGAACTTTTTGAGGCGGACATTTCTTTACTTATGTTGTATTCGCCTCCGGCGAACCGTTTGGCCGTAATTCTCCGCCGAAGGCGTGATTTTCGGCGATTTTTGCCGTTCCCGAGGACTTAATGAACTTTTAGGGGGTGAAGGAGTTGTCCAATCAAGTTCTTGCTGAAGTACTTTTTTGTAGGCAATTGCAATGGCTAAATTTCATGTGAAGTACAAATTTTTGTACGTTTAACCCGTTTTGCTCCAGCGGAATTTTAAATTTGGACGATTTTTTAATTTTTAATATTTTTCTTATTTTATCCATATTTTCTTGTTGGAATCAATTTAAATTACTATAAATCATTGTTATTTTCATGAATAAATGTTATTTTGCCCTGCTACAGGCTGCCGCAGGCTGCTTTTACTTATAATTTTGCTATAATTATATCTTTTTCATTACTTTTGATCACTTTTTATCTCACGCGCGCACCAACGGACTGGAAAATCTTTGCTGTGCGGGCCGAAAAAGAAAACACTTTCCATCGGACCTATACTTTTTCTCGACCCAAGCAAAGATTAATTCAATAATTGTGATCTTTTTGCGAAGCAAAAAGATTATAATTATAATCTTTGCTCAGAAAAAAGGCGCGAGGGGGGGGTTAGAGGGGGCAAAAATCGCCGACCGGCGATTTTCAACGGCGCGTAGCGACGTCGTGCTTCATCCGATTCCGGATTTTTTTTTTCATGGACCCCGGCAATATCTAGACTTAGATTGGGCAAAAGGTCCCGAGAGATTATCTCAAACCGTTTGGGCGTGGCGGACCGAAAACCGCGAAAAAATGACCGAAAAAAAAGCAATCCTGTCATTTCACCGAAAAAATCCATCAAAAAAACCCTGTTTTTCAACTTTGCCCACGAAGAATAACTTTTTTCTTATAAGAGATAATGGAACGGGACTTTCGCAGGGTGAACCGGTATACCCGCAGCATGTCAAAAGTTTATATTTGGTGACCCTGGGGTGTCGGGTTCCACCCCTCCCACCCCCTCAAAGTGGGGGCAATTTTTTTTTTCAATTTTTTTCAGTTTTTGCCCATTAAGGGGGGGAAGGAGTCGCTTTAGCGACTTCAAGCATCTCTTTGGAGTTGAAGAACTTTTTGTGGCGGACATTTCTTTACTTATGTTTGATCCGCCTCCGGCGGACCGTTTGGCCGTTATTCGCCGCCGAAGGCGTGATTTTCGGCGATTTTTGCCGTTTCCGAGGTTTTAATGGACTTTTTAGGGGGGAAGGAGTTGTCCAATCAAGTTCTTGCTGAAATACTTTTTTGTAGGCAATTGCATTGGCTAAATTTTATGTAAAGTAAAATTTTTTGTACGCCCAACCGGTTTTGCTCCAGCTGAATTTCAATATTGCGCGTTTTTTTAATTTTTAATATTTTTCTTATTTTAACTGTATTTTCTTGTTTGAATGAATTTAAATCACCATAAATCATTGTTTTTTTCATGATTAAATGTTATTTTGCTCTGCTACAGGCTGCCGCAGGCTGCCCTTTCTTATAATGTGGCTATAATTATATTGTTTTCATTACTTTTGATCACTTTTTATCTCACGCGCGCACCAACGGACTGGAAAATCTTTGCTGTGCGGGCCGAAAAAGATAACACTTTCCATCGGACCTATACTTTTTCTCGACCCAAGCAAAGATTAATCCAATAATTGTAATCTTTTTGCTGAAAGCAAAAAGATTATAATTATAATCTTTGCTCAGAAAAAAGGCGCGAGGTGAGGGTTAGAGGGGGCAAAAATCGCCGACCGACGATTTTTGACGGCGCGTAGCGACGTCGTGCTTCATCCGATTCCGGATTTTTTTTTTCATGGGCCTCAGCAATATCTAGACTTAGATTGGGCAAAAGGTCCCGGGAGATTATCTCAAACCGTTTGGGCGTGGCGGAGGAAAAACCGCGAAAAAATGGCCCTAAAAACTTTCCATCGGACCTATACTTTTTCTCGACCCAAGCAAAGATTAATTCAATAATTGTAATCTTTTTGCTGAAAGCAAAAAGATTATAATTATAATCTTTGCTCAGAAAAATGGCGCGAGGTGAGGGTTAGAGGGGGCAAAAATCGCCGACTAGCAAACTTTGACGGCGCGTAGCGACGTCGTGCTTCATCGGAATCAGGATTTTTTTTTTCATGGACCTCAGTAATATCTAGACTTAGATTGGGCAAAAGGTCCCGTGAAGTTATCTCAAACCGTTTAGGCGTGGCGGAGGAAAAACCGCGAAAAAATGGCCCTAAAAATGACCAAACTTCCATTTCACCGAAAAAATCCATCAAAAAAACCCTGTTTTTCAACTTTGCCCACGAAGAATAACTTTTTTTGTATAAGAGATAATGGAACGGGACTTTCGCAGGGTGAACGGGTATACCCGCAGCATGTCGAAAGTTTATATTTCGTTACCGTGGGGTGTCGGGTTCCACCCCTCCCACCCCCTCAAAGTGGGGGCAATTTTTTTTTTTGATTTTTTTCAGTTTTCGCCCCTTTAGGGGGGGAAGGAGTCGCTTTAGCGACTTCAAGCATCTCTTTGGAGTTGAAGAACTTTTTAAGGCGGACATTTCTTTACTTATGTTTGATCTGTCTCCGGCGAACCGTTTGGCCGTTATTCGCCGCCGAAGGCGCGATTTTCGGCGATTTTTGCCGTTTTCGAGGATTTAATGGACATTTAGGGGGGGAAGGAGTTGTCCAATCAAGTTCTTGCTGAAATACTTTTTTGTAGGCAATTGCATTGGCTAAATTTCATGTGAAGTAAAATTTTTCGTACCTCTAACCGGTTTTGCTCCAGCTGAATTTTAATTTTGCGCGATTTTTTAATTTTTAATATTTTTCTAATTCTATCTATAATTTCTTGTTTGAATCCATTAAAATCACTATAAATCATTGTTATTTTCATTGTTAAATGTTATTTTGCCCTGCTACAGGCTGCTGCAAGCTGCCTTTACTTATAATTTGACTATAATTAATGTTTTCATTACTTTTGATCACTTTTTATCTCACGCGCGCACCAACGGACCTATAATCTTTGCTGTGCGGGCCGAAAATTACAAAAATTCCATCGGACCTATACTTTTTCTCGACCCAAGCAAAGATTAATTCAATAATTGTAATCTTTTTGCGAAGCAAAAAGATTATAATTATAATCTTTGCTCAGAAAAAAGGCGCGAGGGGGGGGTTAGAGGGGGCAAAAATCGCCGACCGGCGATTTTCAACGGCGCGTAGCGACGTCGTGCTTCATCCGATTCCGGATTTTTTTTTTCATGGACCTCAGCAATATCTAGACTTAGATTGGGCAAAAGGTCCCGAGAGATTATCTCAAACCGTTTGGGCGTGACGGAAGAAAAACCGCGAAAAAATGACCAAAAAAAAGGCCAGCTTACCATTTTGTCACGAAAATCCATCAAAAAAACCCTGTTTTTCAACTTTGCCCACGAAGAATAACTTTTTTCTCATAAGAGATAATGGAACGGGACTTTCGCAGGCTGAACCGGTATACCCGCAGCATGTCGAAAGTTTATATTTCGTTACCGTGGGGTGTCGGGTTCCACCCCTCCCACCCCCTCAAAGTGGGGGCAATTTTTTTTTTCAAAAAATTTCAGTTTTTGCCCCTTAAGGGGGGGAAGGAGTCGCTTTAGCGACTTCAAGCATCTCTTTGGAGTTGAAGAACTTTTTGAGGCGGACATTTCTTTACTTATGTTGGATTCGCCTCCGGCGAACCGTTTGGCCGTTATTCGCCGCCGAAGGCGCGATTTTCGGCGATTTTTGCCGTTTCCGAGGTTTTAATGGACATTTAAGGGGGGAAGGAGTTGTCCAATCAAGTTCTTGCTGAAATACTTTTTTGTAGGCAAATACATTGGCTAAATTTTATGTGAAGTAAAAATTTTTGTACGTCTAACCGGTTTTGCTCTAGCTGAATTTCAATTTTGGACGATTTTTTAATTTTTATTATTTTTCTAATTCTATCTATAGTTTCTTGTTTGAATCCATTAAAATCACTATAAATCAAAGTTATTTTCATAATTAAATGTTATTTTGCCCTGCTACAGGCTGCCGCAGGCTGCCTTTACTTATAATTAGGCTATAATTATATCGTTTTCATTACTTTTGATCACTTTTTATCTCACGCGCGCACCAACGGACTGGAAAATCTTTGCTGTGCGGGCCGAAAATTACAACGTCATAATTCCATCGGACCTATACTTTTTCTCGACCCAAGCAAAGATTAATTCAATAATTGTGATCTTTTTGCGAAGCAAAAAGATTATAATTATAATCTTTGCTCAGAAAAAAGGCGCGAGGGGGGGGTTAGAGGGGGCAAAAATCGCCGACCGGCGATTTTCAACGGCGCGTAGCGACGTCGTGCTTCATCCGATTCCGGATTTTTTTTTTCATGGACCCCGGCAATATCTAGACTTAGATTGGGCAAAAGGTCCCGAGAGATTATCTCAAACCGTTTGGGCGTGGCGGACCGAAAACCGCGAAAAAATGACCGAAAAAAAAGCAATCCTGTCATTTCACCGAAAAAATCCATCAAAAAAACCCTGTTTTTCAACTTTGCCCACGAAGAATAACTTTTTTCTTATAAGAGATAATGGAACGGGACTTTCGCAGGGTGAACCGGTATACCCGCAGCATGTCAAAAGTTTATATTTGGTGACCCTGGGGTGTCGGGTTCCACCCCTCCCACCCCCTCAAAGTGGGGGCAATTTTTTTTTTCAATTTTTTTCAGTTTTTGCCCATTAAGGGGGGGAAGGAGTCGCTTTAGCGACTTCAAGCATCTCTTTGGAGTTGAAGAACTTTTTGTGGCGGACATTTCTTTACTTATGTTTGATCCGCCTCCGGCGGACCGTTTGGCCGTTATTCGCCGCCGAAGGCGTGATTTTCGGCGATTTTTGCCGTTTCCGAGGTTTTAATGGACTTTTTAGGGGGGAAGGAGTTGTCCAATCAAGTTCTTGCTGAAATACTTTTTTGTAGGCAATTGCATTGGCTAAATTTTATGTAAAGTAAAATTTTTTGTACGCCCAACCGGTTTTGCTCCAGCTGAATTTCAATATTGCGCGTTTTTTTAATTTTTAATATTTTTCTTATTTTAACTGTATTTTCTTGTTTGAATGAATTTAAATCACCATAAATCATTGTTTTTTTCATGATTAAATGTTATTTTGCTCTGCTACAGGCTGCCGCAGGCTGCCCTTTCTTATAATGTGGCTATAATTATATTGTTTTCATTACTTTTGATCACTTTTTATCTCACGCGCGCACCAACGGACTGGAAAATCTTTGCTGTGCGGGCCGAAAAAGATAACACTTTCCATCGGACCTATACTTTTTCTCGACCCAAGCAAAGATTAATCCAATAATTGTAATCTTTTTGCTGAAAGCAAAAAGATTATAATTATAATCTTTGCTCAGAAAAAAGGCGCGAGGTGAGGGTTAGAGGGGGCAAAAATCGCCGACCGACGATTTTTGACGGCGCGTAGCGACGTCGTGCTTCATCCGATTCCGGATTTTTTTTTTCATGGGCCTCAGCAATATCTAGACTTAGATTGGGCAAAAGGTCCCGGGAGATTATCTCAAACCGTTTGGGCGTGGCGGAGGAAAAACCGCGAAAAAATGGCCCTAAAAATGACCAAACTTCCATTTTGTCACGAAAATCCATCAAAAAAACACGTTTTCGTTTTAGCCCACGAAGAATAACTTTTTTCGTACAAGAGATAATGACACGGGACTTTCGCGTAGCGAAAATTCAGCATCCCAGGCCTCCTAAAGTTTTAGTTTGGTGACCCTGGGGTGACGGGTTCAGTGCCCCCCAACCCCACGAAGTGGGCATACTTTTGAAAATCACGTTTTTTCAGTTTTTCCCCCTTAAGGGGGTGAAGGAGTCGTTCTATCGACTTCAAGCATCTCTATGATATTAAAGAACTTTTTGAGGCGGACATTTCTTTATTTAAGTTTCATTCGCCTCCGGCGAACCGTTTCGCCGTTATTCGCCGCCGAAGGCGTGATTTTTGGCGATTTTTGCCGTTTCCGAGGACTTAATGGACTTTTAGAGGGGGAAGGGGTTGTCCAATCAAGTTCTTTCTGAAATACTTTTTTGTGGGCAATTGCATTGGCTAAATTTTATGTGAAGTAAAATTTTTTGTAAGTCTAACCGGTTTTGCTACAGCGGAATTTCTAATTTGGGCGATTTTTTAATTTTTGTCAAAAAAACCGGTTTTACCCTAAAAAGGGTAGGAAGGAGTCGTTTTAGAGACTTCAAACATTTCTTTGATGTTAAAGAACTTTTTGAGGCAGACATTTCTTTACTTATGTTGGATTCGCCTCCGGCGAACCGTTTGGCCGTTATTTGTCGCCGAAGGCGTGATTTTCGGCGATTTTTGCCGTTCCCGAGGACTTAATGGACTTCTAGGGGGGGAAGGAGTTGTCTAATCAAGTTCTTGCTGAAGTACTTTTTTGTAGGCAATTGCATAGGCTAAATTTCATGTAAAGTAAAATTTTTTGTAAGCCCAACCGGTTTTGCTCCAGCTGAATTTCAAAATTGGGCGATTTTTTAATTTTTAATATTTCTCTTATTTTATCTATATTTTCTTGTTGGAATGAATTTAAATCATAATAAATCATTACTATTTTCATGATTAAATGTTATTTTGCCCTGCTACAGGCTGCCGCAGGCTGCCTTTTCTTATAATTTGGCTATAATTATATCGTTTTCATTACTTTTGATCACTTTTTATCTCACGCGCGCACCAACGGATTGGAAAATCTTTGCTGTGCGGGCCGAAAAAGATAACACTTTCCATCGGACCTATACTTTTTCTCGACCCAAGCAAAGATTAATTCAATAATTGTAATCTTTTTGCTGAAAGCAAAAAGATTATAATTATAATCTTTGCTCAGAAAAAAGGCGCGAGGGGGGGGTTAGAGGGGGCAAAAATCGCCGACCGGCGATTTTCAACGGCGCGTAGCGACGTCGTGCTTCATCCGATTCCGGATTTTTTTTTTCATGGACCTCAGCAATATCTAGACTTAGATTGGGCAAAAGGTCCCGAGAGATTATCTCAAACCGTTTGGGCGTGGCGAAGGAAAAACCGCAAAAAAATGACCCTAAAAATGACCGGACTTCCATTTTGTCAAAAAAATCCATCAAAAAAACCCTGTTTTTCAACTTTGCCCACAAAGAATAACTTTTTTTGTATAAGAGATAATGGAACGGGACTTTCGCAGGGTGATCCGGTATACCCGCAGCATGTCGAAAGTTTATATTTGGTGACCCTGGGGTGTCGGGTTCCACCCCTCCCACCCCCTCAAAGTGGGGGCAATTTTTTTTTTTGATTTTTTTCAGTTTTTGCCCCTTAAGGGGCAGAAGGAGTCGCTTTAGCGACTTCAAGCATCTCTTTGGAGTTGAAGAACTTTTTGTGGCGGACATTTCTTTACTTATGTTTGATCCGCCTCCGGCGGACCGTTTGGCCGTTATTCGCCGCCGAAGGCGTGATTTTCGGCGATTTTTGCCGTTTCCGAGGTTTTAATGGACTTTTTAGGGGGGAAGGAGTTGTCCAATCAAGTTCTTGCTGAAATACTTTTTTGTAGGCAATTGCATTGGCTAAATTTTATGTAAAGTAAAATTTTTTGTACGCCCAACCGGTTTTGCTCCAGCTGAATTTCAATATTGCGCGTTTTTTTAATTTTTAATATTTTTCTTATTTTAACTGTATTTTCTTGTTTGAATGAATTTAAATCACCATAAATCATTGTTTTTTTCATGATTAAATGTTATTTTGCTCTGCTACAGGCTGCCGCAGGCTGCCCTTTCTTATAATGTGGCTATAATTATATTGTTTTCATTACTTTTGATCACTTTTTATCTCACGCGCGCACCAACGGACTGGAAAATCTTTGCTGTGCGGGCCGAAAAAGATAACACTTTCCATCGGACCTATACTTTTTCTCGACCCAAGCAAAGATTAATCCAATAATTGTAATCTTTTTGCTGAAAGCAAAAAGATTATAATTATAATCTTTGCTTAGAAAAATGGCGCGAGGTGAGGGTTAGAGGGGGCAAAATGAGCAGGTTGAGATTTTTTGACGGCGCGTAGCGACGTCGTGCTTCATCCGATCTGAGATTTTTTTGTTCATGGACCTCGGTAATAACCAGACTTAGATTGGGCAAAAGGTCCCGTGAGATTATCTCAAACCGTTTGGGCGTGGCGGAGGAAAAACCGCGAAAAAATGGCCTAAAAAAAGGCAATCCTGTCATTTCACCGAAAAAATCCATTAAAAAAACCCTGTTTTTCAACTTTGCCCACAAAGAATAACTTTTTTTGTATAAGAGATAATGGAACGGGACTTTCGCAGGGTGAACCGGTATACCCGCAGCATGTCGAAAGTTTATATTTGGTGACCCTGGGGTGTCGGGTTCCACCCCTCCCACCCCCTCAAAGTGGGGGCAATTTTTTTTTTCAATTTTTTTCAGTTTTTGCCCCTTAAGGGGGGGAAGGAGCCGTTTTAGGGCCAAGAACTATTCCTGCAATATTGGTCAACTATTTAAGGCGTAACTTTTGTTACTTATACAAGATCCGCCTCCGACGGCCCGTTTCGCCGTTATCCGCCGCCAAAAATATGATTTTCGGCGATTTTTGCCATTCCCGATGATTTAACGGACATTTAGGGGGGGAAGGAGACGTCCAATCAAGACGGCTCTGAAATACTTTTTTGTGGGCAATTGCATTGGCTAAATTTCATTTGAAGTAAAAAATTTTGTACGTCAAACCGGTTTTGCTCCAGCGGAATTTTAAAATTGCGCGTTTTTAAAATTTTTGTAATAAAAACCGGTTTTACGTCAAAAAGTGGGGGACAGAGTCACTTTAGGGCCAAGAACCATTTCTGCATTAGTGGAGAACTTTTTAAGGCGGATCTTTTGTTACTTATGCATGAACCGCCTCAGATGGACCGTTTCGCCGTTATCCGCCGCCGAATACGTGATTTTCGCCATTTGCATACATTAGATGGACATATTGGGGACCCCCTAAAAAATATTTACCCCCCCCCAAGAAAAAAAGTTTTGATGAAATATTTTTTTAAGCCGAAGGCTCCAAAAAAAATATTTCATCAAAACTTTTTTTCTTGGGGGGGGGTATTTAGGATTTAAACTTGGTTCTTGTCAAACCATTCAACATATAATCTACAACTGAAAAAACATGTACTTTCATGAATTTAATCCTTTTACAACGTATCTCTTCAATGTCTATGAATTTAAATTAAATCAATTATGCACTTTGGAAATAATTGAAACTAAACAATTATTTAAACCCCCCCCCCCCCCCCACACCTAATACTCTGCTATTTTATTTTAATAATGTATAAAAATGAACGACGGAAACCATTTCATTTATAATTCCAAATATACGCGTCGTTTAACAGACGTACTTTATAATAATAATAATAATAATACTGTAAACAATCCAATAATAATACCCTTTTTAACCTAATTTACCCCTCACGAAACACACATACACACAAAAAAACGCGCAAACACACACACACACACAATTTATATAAATACAAAGTGTATGTTTTTATATGGGTTTGTGTGTGTGTGTGTGTGTGTTGCCCTTTGTAGGTTCTGAAGTCCTAATAGAAAAAAAGAAAAAAATGTTTCCACGACCGTTCAAATCAATTGAGGCACCTGTTTTTGAGTGATGGCACTACCCCCAACATGTTTATATTACTCAATTAATCAGCAGTAGGTACAATTTTATGCGTCGGGTACCTGATATAGCAGTAGAAAGTACATACGTTTCAAAATTTACCAAATTGCTTATCGTAAAAATTTAGTTAAATATCCAAATATCTTCATTCATTTCACTCTCCCCCCCCCCCCCCCTACCACCCCTCTATCCCTCTCTCTCTCGATCAATTTCTTACCCAAATTTTATTAATCAATAATCAAACCACTTACCGACAAAATAAGCATCTTAGCTTAGGGGCCCTGCAATACTTTTGAAAATCGGTGGCCTATTTAATTATCAACTTATAAGTTAAGAACAACAATAGATAAATTTTGTGTTTCCACCTTTTATTTGTGTTTATTTTTAGAAATTAAATAGCACATGTTTAATTAATATTTCCCACCAAAATTAACAAGTATAAAATTCAACAAAAGTATAAGTGTAAAAAAGGATTGCGAGGCCCGCTATATTATACCAACATTCGTCGCGGCAATTTTTCATGGATGCCAAACACATAAATTTCTGCACATTCTCAATATATTTTTTTATCATCAACTTATGGCTGGAGAAAAGGTGGGGGGTGGGGGGACAATGGACTGTAAATTATGTCTAAATTATTTTGAGCCTAAGTTGTCATGTTTGTTGGGTTAAAAATACTTTGGGTACTTATACTGTAGTAGCCAAAGACATGGTAAAAAAAAGAACCAAATTACATAAAAGCTGCATAAAAGGGATTTTTTTTTAGGGTGGGAGAGGGGGGGGGGTAATTACTGTCCTAGTGGTTATTTTTGTTTTAATATTTTTGTCTTATCCCTTGCCATCCCTGCCAAAAATATGTATTTATACAGTCTAATTGATAGCAGGGGGCCAACCCATTTTAAGTTTGGAAAGGGGTTGGGTAAATAAATTTTAATGCTTTTACTCCTTTACAAATTTATTAACATGTTTATGTAAAAGTGAAAAGATGTCATCATTTAAATTTTCCTTTTCTTCAAAATAGACTTGAAGAGAAAAAAAAATAATTTGGCATCCTTGATTTTCTGACAGCTTCAACCTTGACCTAGTTAGCTTCAGTTGTGATTTTACGAGTGTAAATACCGCAGCTACCCCGCAATTTTTTTGAAACTAAAGGTAAGAAGTTAATTTTATTGAATTAAAGTGCACTTTAATTAACTTAATAGTTAATTAAAGTGCACTTTAATAGTTTATTTGTTTAATTTTTAATAGTTTATTTGTTTAATTTAAATCGCGATACCGTAATAAATCTGGTATCTTGATAAAATGTTCTCACCTCCTATTAACACAATTTAAATTTATACAAAAAAAAAGGTTTTTTAGCGTATCGTCGTCATAATTGAAATAATGAAATGTGAACCATCTGATATGATTATTGGTATTACATTATTTGATGATAATTATGCATGCGGGTTGGAGGGGGGGGGGGGAATGTTAACTTTTTATTACTTGTAGGGAGGGGGGGGGGGGGGGCGATTAATACGCAACTTTTAAAAAAGTTTTTTTTGCACGTAACGTGTTTATAAACGTAATTCGATATAGTGAAAAAAATTATTTTAATAGTATTATTATAGTATGTTTATAGTAGTATTTAATTAGTATTTGTATTATTAGTAGTGTTTGCATAGTTATTATTCATATATGTACGCGTCGAATGTTAAATTTCTATAACTTGTGGAAAGCGAGTTAATCATTAAGATACGCGCAACTTTAAATAAAGTGTATGAGAAGCTTTAGCTTAATACAATAATAATGACCACTATGTTTGTAATCCTATATGTTTTTTTTAGTAGCAAAGCTACTCTATAATTTCGAATATTTGTCCAACTGTCTGTTGTTAATGAATTGGGGGAAATATGATTTTCTCAGCTCCTTTTCAAGATAGACAGGTGAAATTTTTAGTGAATATTCACATGACATATGCCCATCAAAAAAATACATTGTTTTGTCCCAACTGTTATTTGGGTTGCTAGATCGATTCCTAGATTATTAAGTTTCCTCTTCAAGTTAGAGGGCTGACATTTTCAGGGATTAATCGATTTTACATTCTACATATGTTCACTATGTTTAATTACAATATGTTTATTAAAATTACAGTCCTAGATGGATTCCTAGATTTTAAAATTTTCATGATTTTAAAGGTTGTTTGATTTTAAAGGTTTTGTTATATATACCTATTTTATCAAGTTTTATATTTGTTGTATGACACTGCTCTATATGGTAAATTTTTAACAATATCCATTCATAATTTTTAAGCTACCTATGGATGTTGTCATCCTTGCTTATAGGAAAAAGAACCAATTTTATTTTAGTACCAATATTCATTAAAAAAATATGGTTGCTTAAGGAAGCATTGTGTAACAAAATATTTTTTTGGATTTACAATGAAACTTAAAAATCAAGGTTATAGAAAATGTACAGTATGTGCAGCCATTATCCTCGTGTAATCATTAAAACATTTGGAATGATAGTGCAGGAATTACCTTTTATAATACAATTAAGGATTGTAATTGCCATTTATCTGAAAAGTTTAATTCCTCGATATTAAAACAAAAAAATTGTTTAACTCTGCAAACCCTAAATGCAGTTAATTAATATCTTTGTTATGATTCAATCTAAGCATATAATGATTGCTTTAATCATTATTCACATCCTATAACTATGCTGCTAGACCTAACATTATAATAATAGTTTTTTGAACCTTATCCCCTAGGGGAGTCTGATAGAGGTCAGGAACAAAGCCTAAAACCACCCCTAGAACATTTATAGACCTTCCCTAAAAAGTGTAACCAAATTGGAATAGTATTAGCAAGCTGTTTCTTTTATCAGCTGACCAGATTTCAGCAGATTTTGGCAAGATTCAGCCGATTAAGATAATCGGCCACATTTTATTCAAGTTTGGTTTCAAAATATTGTATTCGGCTATTCCTTGACAGATTTAGTTGTCCAAGGTGTCTAAAAATATGTTCTGTCCATAATAAATTCTAATCCGTTGACCAATTCAAAATCAGTCGAGTGGTTCTTAAAGTTTTAGCCATAATAAAAAATGCATAAAATAGTAGTTTAGTTTAATATACCTCTAGGGGCAAAACTGTTAGTTATATAAATCTCTTTTGCAAGATTTTCATGCTTTCACATTATTTTGATTTAAAAATAAAGCCCATATTGAAAAATACCAAATGGTAACTACAACAGAAGTTTTCTTGATTTTTTGTTTAAAAGTAATAATCTTAAATTGTTTCCATCATTTTACCTCAATGAAAATTAAAGATGAATAATTAAAATAATTATTTTTACTTCTTTTATAAAAATCAAATAAGGTGGTTAAAATACAAAAATGCTTTTAATTACTGTCAAGTTGTGAATTAGCTACATAAACACTTTAAGTGTATCCGTTTTTTTGAAGTATCGTAATACTATAACTAAATTCTTATTGCCTCCCTCTCTATATCTTTTCCTCTTTCTCTCTACCCCCCCCCCTCCCTCTTTCTCTCTCTTGTTTCACTCCTTTCTTCTTTAATTTTATTCGTCGCAAAACTGATTACCAATCATCTTAAAGCCTCTCTTACTCACAAACACACACACACACACACACACAATTCATTATTTTTAAATTTGTCAAGTGTATGTATATATGTATATCTATCTAGCCATTGACAAAAATTCGTTTTTTTAAAATTGCAAATTATAGTTTAAAACAATTGTTTAATGTATTTTACTACAGTTTTAAAACACTATTATAAATTTCAGGTATTATAAAACTTTGTCTTATCCCTTAACATCCCTGTAGTAAATATTACAAGAATTCCTTGTGTATTTGATTATTTTTAATGTAAACATTTAACATGTGTTAAACCTACCACAAAAAAAGGCCTTACACACACACACACACACACACATACACATAAGTACACACAAAAAACGCGCAGAGACAAACACTCACACACACACATAAGAATGTAATTGGGGCATTAATTGGGTAAAATTGGGGAATATATCTTTTTCATTGATGGACTAAATTATTAATTCTGCATTGTATTGATGTGAAGGGGGGGGGGGGGGGTTGACAAATTTAGAAAGGGGTCAATACTATTAAAAACAATTGGGTTAAGCTCTTTCAAATTTGTAATGGTAAATGTAAATGTAATTATTTTATATATTAACTCTATTAAATTAGTCAATTCATTTAAATTTTAAAAAACTTCTTATCACTAAGGAACAGGAGATTTTTTTCTGTCTGTCTATGTATATGTTTGTACCAAAGGATCCCACTAACCACTGAACCGATATGATTCTCCTTTAGAGGGTAGCTTCTCTAAATATTTTTTTTTACTTATTTGTATTAAACCTAAGATAAATAATGTTCCCTTAGAGGCCTCTAGGAGCATAGCCATTTGTTATTAATAGTGATATTAAACTATTTTTTTTAGTAGCGAAGCAACTCTATAATTCATTTTGTATGTCCCATCAGTCCGTCCTTAACTCTATGGGGAAATTGCGATTTACTCAGCTCCTATGAAAGATAGAAAGCTGAAATGTTTTGACATTAAGGAGAACAATTAATTGTAAAACATTCAAGACAGTAGGACAGCTTTTTAGCAGGTTTTTGGCTATTTTTATATTTTCCACATTTTTCTGCATATCTTTGGTGTTTATGGTCCAATTTTCAAAATTTCTTCAGTTAAGGATATCAAAATTAAATTTCCCATTGTTTAAAGAAAACACCAATGACAGTCAGACTGCCTTTTTGCAGGTTTTTGGCTATTTTTATATTTTCCACATTTTTATGCATATCTTTGGTGTTTATGGTCCAATTTTCAAAAAATTTTCAGTTAAAGATATCAAAATTAAATTTCGCTTGATTGAAGAAAACATCAATGACAGTCAGACTGCCTTTTTGCAGGTTTTTGGCTATTTTTTTATTTTTCACAGTTTTTCCCCATATCTTTGGTGTTAATGGTCCGATTTTAAAAAATTTTTTAGTTAAAGATATCAAAATTAAATTTTCCATTGATTAAAGAAAACATCAATGACAGTCAGACTGCCTATTTGCAGGTTTTTGGCTATTTTTATATTGTTAACAGTTTTTTCCCATAACTTCAGTATTAATGATCAAATTTTTAAAATTTTTTCAGTTAAAGATATCAAAATTAAATTTCTCATTGATTGAAAAAAACAGCAATGTCAGTCAGACTGCCTTTTTGCAGGTTTTTGGCTATTTTTATATTTTTCACAGTTTTTTCCCATATCTTTGGTATTGTTGGTCCGATTTTCAAACTTTTTTGCGATGACAGTAGTGAAAATATTTTTTTCCATTGTCAATTAAACAAGATTTTGTGTTTATTTTTTATAATAAATCTATTATTGATTTAATATATACACTTTAAATTTACTTTGTAAGTATTCCCATCCATGATTTTTTGTGCTTTGTTACTTGTGGTTGTTGTCATCCTTGTTGAAAGATAAATTAACAAGGATGACAACATCCATAAGTTACAAAGCACAAATTTATAATAAAATAGAGACAAACCGACAAAGTGAGTTACAGAGCAGATTTACTGTAATCATTTGTAACATTCTTGAAAATAAATTAGTAAAAATTTATGTCAACCAAAAAATTGTTTTTTTGATATGATATTAGCAATCATATATTTATACACATATATATGTTTTATCAATTGTTATGCAAATGAAAATTAAAGAAATCTTTTTCAGCCATGTCCTACCAATACCTGATTGACCTACTCAACCAGTGGGCTGAGTGCTTCCAGGTATTGATTTTGCAATTCTTATCATACAGTCAGTGAATTTTTTGCTATATGAAAATTAATACAACTTTTTGTAGTGTTTGAATAACTTATTATGTGTCTAGGCATTCCCCGCTGAGTCAGCCGACTGGAAGGATGAAATTCCCCAGTCGCTGGTGGATTTGATCAACAATGGGCTCGAACTCATTGGGCAGCGGTTGATCAAACCCAAATATATGAGCAAGAGGAGCATTGAGGAGAAAGTTGCAGGAATCCTCCGCAACCTTGTCAAAATTTTCCTCAAAGCCAGGTAAACATCCTTGTTTTTCACCTCAAACTCTGTTCCTTTAACAACAACAAAAATAACCTCGGCTATGTAATGCTCTACTGAAATAAGGTGTGTTAGCCCATTTAGCATTGTCCCTCAACACAACATGACAACCTTTGTGAATAGTTTTTTTATTTTTATCCCTAACTAATACACACATAGAAAGTATGAAAGATTGATCATATACATTCTTCTTTGTTCAGGCCCTACCAGCCCCTGACCAGTCTTGGTTTCTGGCGGCCGGATAGTGACTTCCCCTACCTCGAGGATGCAGCTGGAACCACAGCAATTGACCAGGATGACAGAATTGACATATGTCAAATATTTTTGACAAACTTGTTCTACAAACAAGACCTTCCGCGGTACATACGTCAATTCTGTCATCGTAAGCTGTGCGGAGGAGCTGGTCCATCAAGCCCCGTGCAGACGCCACAACCATCCGGCGACAGCCAACCCACCAGGCAACCCCACCTGTCTCCGGAGAGAGAGAAACCTGGCTCACCGGTTGATGACAGCCAATCCCCCCCGCAGAAAAGGCAGAAACAGGTATCGGGACGTAATAGTCGTCCGCCAATCACCACACTAGCTGGGCTTAGCCGTCAGGGCAGCTTTTGTGGTGATCAACCTGATACTAATCCCCCCCAAGCTGTTGTTGCACCTGCCATGGATGATGTCAACTTTCCCGCACTTCCTCGTAGTCAACAGACCAAGCCGGTGAAAGTGAAATCCCCTGGAATGGCACGGAAAACGATGCCAGTGATTGTGCTGGCATCCAGACAAGGATCCCCAAGGTCAACACCCCAACAAGAACCTCCCAGCCCATCAAGATCTACCCCAGCCTCTTCAGAAAGAGTTCCACAATCATCAACTCTGTCCGCCACACCCCACACAAACCCAGAAGACTTCATCTCCCAACTAAGGAACTGGACAATCCGCCTGACCTATAAAGAATTTTCAGGGTACAGCACAAGGTATCTCCAAGAAATTCTTTCCAAACTGCTCAAGAAAGAGTTCACTGCCAAGTATAGTAAGCCGATGCTGGTATCGTCGATCTTGTGCACCCTGACTGGGTCAACCAAGGTTAAGAGCAAACCAGGGGAGGTGGCTAAACAATTGGAGGATTTCTACAAAACCAACCTGTTTGCCACCCCATCTGCTAGGAAGAGAAAAACGCCAAGGTCTTCCCTCAACAGCACTCCCCGGTCCAACGTCCACCACACCCCTGTTGAGAAGGCAGATGACTGTCAACCCCAAATTGTCAGTCCCCCCATTCCTGTGCACAGGAATAGGTATGCAGCTCTGACAAGTGCTTCTCAATACGATCGAGAGCACAATGTCAGAGTGGTGGCATCATCTTCCACACACACCAACCATGGCAACAAGTCCAAGCCATCAGCTCGAGCTCTGTTTCCCCCAGCGGGTAGTCCAGCGGAGGAGCTGCCTGACCTCAGCCAGTTGGGGTTGGGGGATGAGCAGCACATGGAGGTGGATGAGCCAGAGCCTAATGAGGCTTTGGACACTGCTGCTGCTCCAGAAGCGGCGGCTGCTCCAGAAGCAGCGGCTGCTCCAGAAGCAGCTGCTGCTCCTGCTCCACCTCCAGCTGCTCCTGCTTCTCCACCTGCATCAGCTGACCAAGAACCAACTGCCACACTGCCCCACAGAATGCTGGACCACACTGCCATCTTTCCACGCTACACTGTCCTGAACTCGAAAAACATCACAGGAGATGCGCTGATGCAGGTACTGGCTACCCTGGGAAACAGAAGCAAGACCAAAGTCTCCAAGAAACTCATGATCCAGCGAATAGTGAACCTCCAGCTGCAGAACCTGCAAGATCTGTTCCCCCAGGTCCAGATCAACTTTGACCGCACCAACCCTGTCCAAAGCACCATCGCCAATATTGCCTACCTGAACGAACAACGTACAGCCTACATTGCCAAACTTGAAGAGGAAAGAAGAGCGTATCATGTGCAAAGTCCCAACCAAACCAACCGTCAAAGCCAGGACCCTATGTGGTCCTCAGTAAATAGTAATTTTAACTCATGTCGATTTGTCAAGGCCTCCTCTTCTGTTTCTACCCCATGGATCAACTTTTTGTACTGCATCTTTTCCTTTCCCACCTTCAAGTCAAAACTGTTGCAAAACTTTCAAAATCTGAGCCCGTTCACAAAGTATCTGAGCAGCATTGCCCAGAAAACTGGTGACATCCCTGTTGATCCATTCCCCCCCGCCCAAAATCTCAACCTTGATGAACTTTTTGATCGTTTCATGCCAGCTGTCAAGCAAATTTTGCCCAACCAATTTCCCCAGCAAATTGTTTTCCAATGCAATTGTGTTGGAGAGGGGGCCAGTAGTGATAATAACAATGAATTGTATGATTATAAGCTTGTTCTCCCATGGAAATTGCGTGCCAAATTTGACACGCTATTAAAAATATATGTAAAATCTGTTTCTCACTGTTCCACATGTTCAAACGCAAATCTGGGTGGGAACAACCATTTAACGCCCTTCACTGAGACCCTTTTGATTTCTGTTCCCACCGACAAAACACGCCCAGTCCATCCCCCCACCTATTTTGACAGCAAAATTTTGTTCCCCAATGCCCCCGCCGGATACTTTTGTTTCTCCACAAGTTTTGACACTTTTTCAAAGCGACAACAGATTGTAACCCATAGCATGAACCATAGTACCTTTTACAAGGATTGTGAGCGTGAGAAACTTGGTCCGATGCGGCACCCTGTTGAGGCGGACGCTAGTCATTCCAACTTTTTTGTGTACAATTTTGTTCCCCGAAAGCTTCCGCCTGTTGTTCCCCCCCCGCCCATTGCTTTTGACAATGATGAAATTGAGTTGAGTGGGTGTCCCATTTGGCTGCGTTTCTCAACTCGTGACTTGTACCGTGTAATTGAACGATCATGTCCCAATGTTAGAGACCATCACATTGTTGGGGCAAAAGCAGAGATTTTGGCCCGTCTTAGGGCACACAAAAGTTTTCGTTTCCTTCCCATTCGTGACATTGTGACGGTTTGCAACATTGAGCATGATTGGGCCATAGATGTCACCAAAGATTATGAAAGAATTAAAGATCAATTTTTGCAAAAAGTCACTACTCTCCCAGGACAAGAATTCAAAAATCTCATAAATGAATGTTACAATCAACAAAAAGAGAACCATGTTTCAAGACAAGATGCCTCCACCAAGATCTTGTTGAACCTTTCTCAAATTGAAATTGAAACATTGTACAGAAAACTTGTTCGTAAACTAAATCTGAACAGAGAAGAGAGAACAGGAAACACTAGGGATTGTTGTGCAACTCTCATTCAAGAGCAGTATGACAACCCTGCTCTGGATGAGGTTCTCAGGTCAGAATATCTCTTGCGTCCGATGCGCAAGTGTGTGTTCTGGCCAAACAATGAGACTGTTGATGCCAACATTGCCAAAATGAAAGAAATTGTCCTCCAGCGCCACAACAATCGGGATGGCAAACTGATTTTCCGGCCCGACAACCCTGTTCACCAGCAGTCGCGGCTGATGTACACAGAACTTGGCCAACTGTCCAGGCCCCCCACTGCCTGCGTCCACTGCAAACAGCGGCCGTACGGTGCTGTCTTCACAGACAACGTGTGCGAAAGCTGCCAAAAGCAAAGTTGGCGCAGGGCAAAGTATGGGCGGGCCAACAACATGGACTTCTTACATCAGCCCAACTGCTTGAGGGACTTGACAACGGTGGAAAAGCTGGCAATCTGCCGGGCGGCGCCCCTTGTTAAGATTGTGAGGGTGGGGGGTAAGCCTTACAAGAAGGCAGGGAACACAATTGTTTTGTCAGCAAACATTACAAACATTGCCCTAACCCTACCCCGCCTGCCCCAAAACCTCGAGGTGATTGTGTTCAAGTCCAACCGGGGGGGACCACTCTTTGCCAACCGAAACAAAATTCTTTCCGCCTTGACGTGGCTTAAAGAATTCAACCCGTGCTACCGAGACATTGTCATTTCCGAACAGAATCTCAGCCAGTATCCGGAGGATGGGGCTGTGGAGAATCTGCGCGTGCTCGAGGTTGAACCCAACGAGGTTGGCGTGGGCCCCAACCCAGGGCCGGGTCAGCCCGTGGGGGGGGCTGATCAGGACGGTGCAGAGGAGGACAATGAGGACGATGAGCTGGATGATGAGGATGATGAAGAGTATGCAATGCCCGGTCTAGATCCACCCACAGTGGCCAGCCATCATGTTGCAGCGGCACTGCCTGCCCGCACCGAGGCGGACATGGTGCAACGCCAGCTGCAAGGCCTGGCCACAGCTGCCAACCCTCTGGACCTGCCAGAGAGGGACGGCACTGTGGTCAGCGATTTCAGCCCAGACTTTTGGGGGATGGGGTTCCCCCACCTGTTCTGCCACAACCGGGGCGGCTATACAGATATCGACAGACCGAGTCGTGTGTACATCAATGAGTGGGTGGACCACCTGATGAACTGGGACGATGGCCGGTTCACCAAGGATCCCCACTTTCTGATGTTCCTGCACCAGTTTGTGCTGAAAAACCTGTCGTACAGCCAGGGTCGGCTGTACACCAGTAGGTTCGAGCTGAGGCAGGAGGATATACTCAACGCCATTGACAACAATGACACGGCGGCCATTGTTGACAAGATCCAGCGGATGGCAACAAAGGTGCCTGGCAGTCGTGGGCACTGCCAGGCCGAGTCGCAGAAGGCCCAGTCCTACATCCGGCTGTTGGACACGCTCACCGAGGGAAGGGAGCAGTTTAACTTCTTTCTCACGGTGACGTCCAAGGAGGTGCATGACACCGAGTTTTTGGCGACCATCCCGGAGGGCGCCGCCCTGCTGGCCAAAACCTTGGTGCAAAATGCCGACCACATCCCAGCAGGTGGTGATCCGGACGCTTACATCACAAAAGCGCAGGATCACTACCAGCGGAATAGGTTGATTGTCGAGCACATGCACGAGTACACGACATTCTTCATCAAAAAGACCCACCTCTTCATTGACAGGGTTCTCAAGCAGTGCTTTGGCGTAACAGAGTACCATCTTCGGTGGGAATTTCAGTCCCGCGGGGGCTTGCACTGCCACATGCTGTTGTGTATGCCCCTGGGGATTCCCGAAGATGACAGGTTCCAGGCGTTCAAGCCCGTCTCCCCCACCATCAGAAAACTGCACGAGTTCATCAAGACCGTGTGGAAGAGTGAGCCGCACGCCACTGCTGAGGACATGCTGAGAACCCCTGAATACCAGCAGCTGTTGCAGGGCCTGGAAATACAGCCGACGGCGGACGCCCTGGAGCTAGCCATCAAGGTGTTGGCCCTGCAACAGCACATCATTGACACTGTGTTTGACCGGACGGGCATCACCTGCAACCACCCGTCGCTGGACCTGGGCGACCGATTTCTCAACCATGGTGGTACACTGCTCTCGGCGCCCAGCAACCAGTGTCTCCGGCAAACATATGACCAGCGCATTGCTGAGGACGACATGTTCTCCAACCTTGTGTCGTTCACCAACAAGGTTGGCACACACCACTGCAACAGGGGCTACTGCCAAAAGACGGTTGTCGTCGACGGCCAGCAGACAACTGGCTGTCGCTTCCGTTTTCCCCACGAGCTGGTTGGTCATCAGCGTGACGCTGACGATGAGACGGGTCAGCCGACCATTGTCCGCACCGACCCACCCATCAAAGGGGAGGTGCAGCAGGTCAAGTCATTGGCGGGGAAGGCTTATTGCGCCGTGGCCTGGGAGCGCAATCACTCCCAGACGTACAGTCAGACGCCCGAGCTGGTCCTCTCTTGGGGAGCCAGCTTGGAGCTGCAGTACTGCCACAGCCCCACCTCTGTCCGCCTGTACCTCAGCAAGTACCTTGCCAAAAGTGAGACGCAGTCCAATGTGTCGCGTGATATCATGCGGGCAGCACATAGGCGCGCAGCTGAACAAGGGGTGGACAACTTTGTCCAAAAATTATTCAGAGAAGTAGGCACCGAGAGGGACTACAGCCTGGCCGAAACAGTGTTCCACCTGGGCCGCAACAAGCTGTTTGAGTTTGGCCGTGAGATTGAGGTGGTCAACACCCTGGGCGGCATCCAGATCCGGCTGCCCAACCAGGAGGCGGCTGATGGTGTGCCACAACTGCAGACTGAGGACAGGAACAGGAAGTTTGACCAGCGCCACGACAATCTGGTCTTCCAGACCCTGGTTGACGTGTGGAACAGTGCCCCGCCACACGACAAGCCGTACCCCAAAGACCCCAAGAGGTTCAACCTTTGGGACTATGTGGCCTACTTTGAGAGGGATTGGACCCCGCGCCAGACAATTGCAGTGCCCCACTTTGTCCCATTCTACCACTCACGGCCGGGGCCCAATCACCTGAGAAAGTTTATGATCTCCATGCTGCGCATCTTCAATTACAACATCACGTTGGATGAGTTGAATGAGATGACGGACGATGTGCTCCGCGAGGAGGGGGACAACTGGTTCAACCTCGAGAACGTGCCAGCCTATGCGGTGGAGTTGTGGTGGACCACCGAGGCCAACCACCAGGCCATGCTGGAGGCATTTGAGGCGACCGAGGGCCTCGACTTTCCCCCCTCCCAGCAGGAGGCGCCAGCAGTGGACGATCCCAACCCCAACAACCCAGACCCTGACATAAATGTTGAGGATGTTGAGGAAATCAATGATGACATCCTGCTGGCCATTGGTGAAGATCCTGATAATGATGAGGACAGGCCAAACCTGCTGGAGACAAGTCCCAACTACGACCGCCACAGGGACCGTCTGCGCTTGGTGCCCCACTGGACCAGCGCAGACAATGCAGAGCTCTGGCGCAAGGATGCCGTCGCTGCCCGAGATCCCGCCCAAGACCTGGCCTCCATCCCGTTTGACCAGCTGAACGGGGAGCAGCAAAACGTTGTCCGCTGGCTGGTGGACAACACTGTCCGGGTTGTCCAGAACCCGGACCAACAGTTTTTGCTGGAGGTGGACGGGTGTGCGGGCAGCGGCAAGACCACCACCATCCAAACGTACCGGGCAGAGCTTGACCGCCGTCTCCATGAGATCAATGCAGACAAGAGTGTGGGTGAGGTGCTGTTCTTTGCGGCCCCAACCGGCACAGCTGCCAAACTGTTGCCCCACGAACATGCGACCCTGCACTCCATGCTGAACCTGCCCATCAACCAGCCCCATAGCAAGGATCTGCTGCCACTGAGCGACACCACCCGGCGCACGCTGCAGGACAGGCACTGCAACATCCAGGTTATTGTCATTGATGAGAAGAGCTTCTTGTCAGCATACTACATGTACATGATTGATAGGCGGCTGCGCGAAATCTTTGCCATTGACAAGCCCTTTGGAAATCGATCCATCGTAATAATGGGCGACTTCGCGCAGCTGGAGCCCGTGGGGGGCCTGCCTCTGTACTGCCCGTACAGAGAGCGCCGCAACATCAGCCCCCAACAGCTGGCGGGGTACGAGGCGTACGCCCTGTTCACCAGCGTTCTCTGTCTGAAGCGGTCCATGCGACAGGAGGGGTGCAACCTGTTGCGCGAGATCCTAGATCAGATGGGCAACGGGCCCATTTCAGAATCACAGTACGAGATTCTGAAACAGAGAAATTATGATTCAATCGATCACATGGAGTTTGCTGCGGCCACATACTTGTGCGCCCGCAAGAGGGACTACAAAACGCACAATGAGAACAAGATCTTGGCCAACCCCAATCCGCGTGTTGAAGTCAGGGCCGAAAACACGCCGCCCTCAGCCAGGTGTGCAAGCGAAGACACGGCCGGCCTGCCCAACAACATCTTCCTGGCCGAGGGCATGGAGGTGATGCTGACAGCCAACGTGGCCCTTCACCTTGGCCTGTCCAATGGGACCAAGGGCGTTGTCAAGGGCATCATCTATTTCACGGACAACGAGACAGAGATACCCACGGTGCTCGTATCTTTTCCGTCCTACCAGGGCACGCACGGGTGCCTAGATGAGACAACGTTTGGGCCAAACAAGGTGTATCCTGTGGGGCCCATTTCACGATCCTGGAAACACACGGCCACCACCATGTATACTAGGCGCATGCTACCCCTCATGCCGGCCTATGCCTTCAGTATACACCGGGGCCAGGGTCAGACGCTAGGACTAACCATCCTCAACCTGGGCCCCCAGGAGTACTCGGCTGGGCTGACGTACACAGCCTTGTCCCGGGCCAGACAGCTGGACCATCTGGCATTCAGGCCCATGCCAACCAGGGACCGGCTCAACCAGTTTAGCAAGAACGCTAAGTTTGGCCACATGAAACGGGACAAGGCGGCCAAGGTGGCCAAAAGCCGGGCCACCCTAGAGCTGGCTGGCCTGGCAGTGCCTGAACAGGGGCCCCAGCCAGAGTAAATAAAGAAATTCATACAAATTAGACCTCCCTCCCCCCCCCCCCCCACTAAAAGAAAGAAAACAACCACACCATCAAACACATCATCCACCATTCAACTATTACCAATGCAAAATTTTCTTCTTAACTATCTCTATTCTTATCTATATAATGATGAATTATTGTATCCCTTATGCAGATTAATATGAATTATTTCCCTGTAGGTAGTGTAGGTTAGCCTTATGTTTAGCCTAATTTAAACGCATGACCATTTGTATGAGCAAGTACGTGCCAACACTTCCAACACCAACAAAACCTCCATGTACATGCTCATACTAGTACCCATCCACCCCCTAGATCCAAACAATGCCCACCCTGTAACTGACCACCGACCCCATACAGTTTCAAAATCCCTTTCTATGTAATTAGGTCGAGGGCACGGTTTTATTGTACACACAATTAACCTTATGTGACCCATCTTACATTTGACCTAATTTAGTTTTTATCACCCAACAGCCGCCGAGCCAACGAATGCTCCTTACCGTTTCCCTATTGTCCACCTTTCCGTCTCCCATGGCCCTTGCGTGTATGTAGTTGGTGAACTTACATACTTGTTGTATTTTAAATTCAAACTCCATGTCATACATATGACTCTCTACAAGTTAAGCTTGTTGGTTAGCAACCAAATCTGTCAAAGAGTAGTTAGCATCCAGAGTAGTTACAGTGTAGTCAAGAATACCTCTATGGCCTGTGCATAATGTGTGTGTGTTTTTTTCTGTAGGTACCTAGTCAACTAGTGTTTAGTTTAGATTAGATTAGCATTAGATTAGCATTTGTCGATATCCCTTTCCATGTATTAATAAATTAATCTAGTTTAGTTTAGTGTAGTTTAGATTAGCATACTGTTGTCCCTTTATCGATATCCCTTTCATCTATGAGCAAGTACATGCCACACAAGCCAACACCAACCATCCCCCTCCTGTACAGTCTCATAGCACGACCCCTGCATCCAATTCCCCCAGCATTCCAAAATGTATCCTACCCCCAAGACACATAAAGTCACATTCCGGCCCCCTTAAAACTAAAGAGTTTTTTGTATTAAGAAATATTGAAATATTGTAATCACCTCCAAATCAGCCCCTGGCCAATGAGTGCACCCTACCCACCTCATTTGTCCACCTTCTGCCACCCCCTGGCCTTTGCGTAACACAGTCTCCTGTTGTCCCTGAATGTTGTAATTGGTTGTTTTGTCCTTTTCTGACCTTAATATTTTGTGTTCCAATGTTGTAATGTTGAATTTATTTTTTTGTTTTTTTTTATTTATTTTTCCCTTAATTCCCTGTTTGAGGTTAGGTCACAGTCAGGGTTTTCTTGTACACACATTTAACCCTGACTGTGACTGAATTCCTCCTACAGTTGCCTATACTGTTGTCAATTTGTTGTTGATAGAATTGCTTATTGTAATTGTTATTACCTTTACCTAACAAGTATACAAGTAAGTTCAATCACCACCAGCTAAGTAACAAAGTAGTACAAAAATACCACAAAACCAAGAAAACAATCCATCACCACCAGGCTCCATAACTATCATACATTTGTTGTTGTTGTTTGATACTGCTATTATGATTAATTTGCATCTCTGTAGATGAGTAGTTAGCAATTAGTGTAGATTCGTATACTTAGGTAGATGTTCATAGTTACTCACTGTGTGTACCCAGTTGTATATAAGCACCGTCAGTCTCCCATGGCTATTGCGTAAATGTAGTTAGTGAACTACATTTAAGTGTACATGTGTTGCAGTCCCCCATTTGATAAATGATGATTCTCTACAAGTCGAATTTGTCGGCTAGCAATATCAATTTGTCAGGGTAGCTAGCATATAGAATACAGTGTAGTTAAGAGTAGAACTAAAGCCTTTTTTGTAACTAGTGGTTTCTTTTCAGTAGATAATATAACTTTTTAATCTGACATGGTATTAGTAATTGAAATTTCTTTCTGTGTATTTAGGTCATATAAGGTTTTATTGTACACACAATTGACCTTATATGACCTAATTTACATTTTCCTACCATCTCAATTGTTAAATAAACCTATTAAACACCTATTTTTATAATCTGTTGATACTATGGCTCTAATTGTATTGTTTTTCTTTTTTAATAACCCATTATCTGAATTGGTATATGTATTTAGGTCATAGGTTTTATTGTACACACAATTGACCTTATATGACCTAATTTACATTTATCTTTTCTGATACTAGGGCTCTAAGTTTTTTTTGTTTTTTTTTTAATTTTAATTATCTTTATATGTATTTAGGTCATATAAGGTTTTATTGTACACACAATTGACCTTATATGACCTAATTTACATTTTCCTACCTTCTCAATTGTTAAATAAACCTATAAAACACCTATTTTTGTAATCGGTTCATGCTATGGCTCTAATTGTATTGTTTGTTTTTAATAACCCATTTTCTGAATTGGTATATGTATTTAGGTCATAGGTTTTATTGTACACACAATTGACCTTATATGACCTAATTTACATTTATCTTTTCAACCATAATTCATGTTAAAATCAAATTATGTTCCACTTTTGTTTGTTCCCATTGTATCCATGCAGCAGATGCCAAAATCTCCCTCTTTTTTTTTTAACAATGCCATCAATTTTTTTTTAAGATCTCGCTTTCAATTTTTATTTTCAACACTACCTATGCCCAAATTCAAAGGGGGTGGCCTTTTTTCTTTTCCAGTCCAGAATCAACTGCAATCATGGGGTTTTGAAGCAATTCTTTTTTCTACCCTGGGAGAGGTAGCACATATTTTTTGGCAATAAAAGAGATCAGCAGTAGCAATGGTTTCTCTATAAATGGCAGGGTATAGGCAGTGTAAAGTGGCGGCTCACTTGCTGACCAGATTTGCAAATACCCAACACCACCAACTGGTATCCAATTCCTTAGGGTCTAGATTAATTTTCACAAATATTTACAAATCTGTTTGGCCGAGCTGGGGGCCTTTCCAAACCCAAGACCCAAGAGGGTTGTGAACAACCGGTCATTGTTTGCCCAAGGTGTTATGTATTGTACATTTTGATAGGTGTGTCTTTTATAATTTCAATTTATGCCTGACCTCAGTTCACCCCTTGAAAATGACTGATGGCACTGCTATGTATTTTTGTTTCTTCTATGTTACCAATACCTGTACCATGTATGTATTGTATACTTTTTACCAATACTTGTACGTTCAAATAAAATGGTTCCATTCACAACATGATCAAATGTGGTTTTTCGTTATTTTCTGACCCCTGACTTCTTAGATCTACATTGGCCCTTTTTTGTAGCTAATTTTTATTGTTGCAATTAGTTTTTGTTAGAATTTACTTATTATTTAGATGTCCACCTTCAATGATAGCCGTGTGTTTCCTATGAGTGGTAGGAGACAAATACACGGCGAAGATTTGAACAGGCTGACGTCAGGTGGATGGCTCACTGGGGACTCCATTTTCCATTATTTGGAATATGTGTGTGCCCAAGCTGGGTACGTCATCCTGTCCCCAGCGCTGTTTGGAACGCCTGGTAAGCCAGTGGAGGCAATTATCCAGTCCCACAGGGAAGAGATCAGTAGGATAAAGCCAGGTACACCATTTGTTATGTTTTTTTTCTTCTCACTCTGCTGATGCTCAGCTATTCTATAATATTGGCGCAGCCTGTCCGTATCTTTGCAAAGTGTGTAATTGCAAGCAAAACAACACACACACCATAAAAACAAAACATAAATGTATGTTGTTTGTCCCAACACATTGAAACATGTAGTCAATAGTTCAATTGCGACCTTCTCATTCAACCTAATAACCACTACCACACTAAATTACATTGTCCTTTACAATCCCCTGACATTTAGGCAAGAGAATCCTGGCTATCATACCGCACAAGAATTCTGATGGCTGCACAATACACTGGAGCCTGGTGATTGTGGACGAGCAGGACGGCTTCCACATAGATGCGATTGGAACTGAGGCCTACTTGACGATGGCCAAGCCAGCCATCAGTACTCTGGTTGCAATCCTGAGACAGGTGGGTTACCACCATCAGGTAGTTGTAACCCATGCCCCTTTGAAGCGAGCACGACAGACAGACGGACGCAATTGTGGAGTCTTTGTTTGTGCCTATGCGTGGGCACTTGCAAATGACCACCCACTTGACTTTGACCCTGCGAACATCGAAGATTTTCGGATGGAGATCTTTGGTGTGCTGGCCCAAAACATGACCCCCCCCTTGAGAATGGTCCCCACCGCAATGGGGCCCCAACCAGTTGACTATTTTTGCAGGTTTCAGGGATCGGTGGCAGTGAAGGAGACAGATGATGTATATGACACTGGACTGGGACTGGGACTACTGACAAGACAGGCTGCCGACATCCGTCAGGCCACGCCTGGTGCCCCGCCCTGCCTGACGGTTAATGATCAGGGCAGGCTGGTGACGGTCAACCACCACAACAACATCTTCAATATGAGGACTTTCCCGGAGATCTTTGAGGCCTGCAACAGATCTCTGAATGAATTTGGTGAGAGGTTCACTGGTGAAGGCGCATTGAGAAATAGGTTCCGCGTCCACCATCCCATTCCTTTTTTTAGGTTTTTTTACGGTTCAAAAACCAACATCCAAAGAGTTGACAGACTGTTGCGCAGGACGTGGGGAGTGCCTGACGAATGGCTGGCCGACAGGCTGTTTTAATTTCATTTCTTTTTTAGGTTTTTAGGTTTTTGTCTGTCTTAAGTGCGGTGTCTGTAGTAACAATTTAACCTGATATTATTAGTGAATAACTAATTACAATAAGTTTTGGTATCTGTAAAAAAAAATATAATAGTTAAGAAGACAATTGATTGCATCGTATAAAGTTTAAACATAATTCTACTTAATTCAATAAATGTAACCATTTTGAGAAAGGTCTGTCAGTACGTCAATCTGATTAATAGAATGAATCTGATTAATAGAATGCATAAAATTTAAAGGATCTAATCAGCAAGCTTTATTATAAATACTTATTAAAATAGATGCCAAATTATAATTTTCGCATCGCATTATAGATTCCTTTGTTGCTACCCCAAATATCTGCTTTATAACTAATGAACAGTTGATATAAATATTTTGATATGTATGGATGTTATTCAAGAGATAAGACAATGGTGGATAAATTGATGTAAATATAATTATCGCATCGTATTAAAGATTTCTTGTTATGAAGGTTTGGTGATTAATTTTTGAAATATATACTAATTTTCTAATTCACATTATAGTCATAAAATATCTGTGGGCTCGTAAAATTTCCCCCTTTCCCCCACATAATGAAATTAAGATATTCATAAACTTTTTTTGATAGTAGTAATTATTTTTTTTTTATAACCCATTACCTATTTCTCCCTCTTTAAAATGCCATTTCCTTTTTTTCTCAGATCTCGCTTTCTTTTTGCCACATACACTCAAATTAAAGGCCCGATTCTTATTCAAATTCAAAAAGCAAACTCAAAAGTCTACATACATACCCTGGGAGAGGTATTTTATTTTATCATTTCATTTCAAAAGAGATCACCAGTTGCAAACTTAAAATTTAACATGGCGAGTGTATGCGTGTAACTCGGCGGGCCGGAGCAAACAACCTACAGTTTTGTTTGCTGCTGGTCTGGAGGACAGTCCAAATCTCTGTCCCCTGGGGGGGGGCCCAGGCTATTGCAGTCTTTTTGTTATTGGCCCCGCCAGGAAGTATGAGGATGGAACCGTACACATGCTTTCTATATTTTGGTTTAATTTTGTTTACTTTAAACCCCCATTTGTACTATTATGTGATTATGTATTGTTTGTCATTTGCAGATATAAAAGGAAGTGTCTAATGATGATTACTCTCGTAAATATAAATTCTAATGATTATTACTTTGTAAATTCTAATGAGTATAACTTTGTAAATATAAATTCTAATTATCATCAATGTGTTGATTTTTCAATGTTTCTTGCACCAACAATACACTCAGATTACGATTATTGGATATCTTTGCTGTGCGGGCCGAAAAAGAAAACACTTTCCATCGGACCTATACTTTTTCTCGATAAGGAGATTGATAGATGGATATATAGATAGATAGGATGATTGATATCTTGATAGATGGATGGATAGAATATGAAACACTCGAGAACAAAGTATATATATAATTAAGGAAAAGTATCATTGACTTTGAAAAAAAATAAAAAGGAAGTAGGATGCTTTCACAAGAGGCTAATATCCAGTGGGATATAGAACTAGCCCCCGACATTATTTTTTTCAAAAATTAAGTGTGGGGTTATGTTATCAGTGCATCGGTCCAAGTAAGCACAGAAAATAGTAAAACAATAAACGAAAGTACAGCAACAGCACAGAACACTACTTATTTTACAATAGTTATCTGGGGGGTTTTAGTGCTCGATAGACACTTTAAGGGAAAGCGTCATGTTTGAATTTACTAATCATCCTTTTTTTCAGCAATGCCTCGGCACGGCCCAAGAATTTCTGGGGGTAAATCTTCTTACAGTGTTGGGGATAGGGTAAGTTCTCTTCCAATAAAGCTTCAAATCGGATTAATATCCGCTAGATTAAAACCGGTTTTCAGCCATTCTGAAAAGTCCTGTATCGTATCGTATTATAGATAATTTTCAACCGAAAACATATTATTACTATTCACAGAAAACTGTCCATAAAACACACAAGCCACACTAGTCGAAAAGTAAAATCTTGACATCGGCCTTAATGCAGCTACCTGAGTCATAATTTTATTTACACAGACTTTTAAAATTTTAATAGACCCATTTTCTTAGGGACCACGTTTATAAATATTTGTGTACCAGTATGTTTTACAGTCCAGTGTCCCGTCCCTCCCCGCGTTAATATATGACTTTTAATATAGGTTAGTGTAAACTGTACATCTGACAAATCTCATCCTGCAGCTGAACTCAAATGGTACATAAACGGCCACCAGGTAAAAACACACTACCATGACAAAAAAAACATATCAGCAAATAACAATAGCATTTAAATTTTATTGAAACATAAAAAGTTATATAAAATAAATAAAATTAGAACATTGGCACTTTCTTAGCATAACCATAACCGCCAGTGGTAAGCCCGCTTTCAAAGCCGTACTGTCCGTAGCCGTTCAGAGAATGTCCAGGACCATAGAGACCTCCTCCATAGGGCCCATACCCACCTCCCCATCCACCTCCTAGGAAGTTTCCATTCCAGCTCCATGGGCCCAACCGTAGCCTCCATAACCACCTCTATAGCCTCCCCATCCACCTCCATAGCCCCAGCCGACAGGAGCGTTAATGCCACCCCAACCTAGGCCACTATAGCCACAAAGACTTCCGTAGCCACCATGCATAGTTACAGGAAGCCTGCTGAATGATACAAACAAATGCTAGGATAAGTGCAACGTTCATGGTTACCAGAATAAAACTGACAATAACAAATAACAACAGCGAATCTGTTTGAAATTATAAACTAAACATTTGGCGATAAAAGAAAAAGAAAGAAAAGGAACGAAAGAGAAATATATTAAAAAAGAAAAAGAAAGAAAGAAAGAGAGAGAGAGTGAGAGAGAGAGAGAGAGAGAGAGATAGAACGAAAGAAAGGATAGCTTGCACCTTCCAGGAATAATGGACTGTTATTTGCAGTGAAGGGGAAGTATTGAAAAGTTAATTATCTGCATACTTAAACAGGAGAAGGACAGACCGACAGACATGAACATTGATAGAGTAGCTTTAAACAAACAAACAGGCCACAAATTTAGAACATCTTCGCTTAGGAAAAACTAACATACATACATCGACAAAAGAATTAAGACAGTTATATAAATGCGCCTCAAATTATCTAAAACTCTTCAAGTCTTTTTTGATTAAATAAATGTCAATTTTGCCTCAACTAGTACTCCTAAATGTCAGAAAACCTGGCAAAATCATTTAAGTTGCATATGTATCATCTGTATCCAACCCCCCCTTTCCATTAGTTTTCATATTTTGATAAATATAAATGATTTATATGTTGCCTTTTTTTACTTATGTTTTTGACGTCTTTTGTTTTGACGCAGTATAGTCTTGGATAAGATACCATTAACGGGTGCTCTACGCTTGACATTACAGTCGCGTTTCAAGTTAGGCAGGGATCTAAAGGGAAAAGACAATGTTCATTGAATTGATGTACATCCAAAATGATGATACACAAAATTACCCTTGTAGATTATAGATTAGTGGTTAAGACGTTTGGACACTCAACTTAATGAACCAACCAATCAAAATTCAATAAATGTCCTCAAAGTTGTTAGGTCAACGAATAGTTATTTTAAAACTTTGGGGACTAGTGTAATAAACAGCCCCAATGTTCCCTTCCTCCTAAGGGTGGGGTGTATTGAAGATTTCTATTGTATATTTATGTGATTCTACGGAAAACCTTTTTACACTTCTGTTTTTATAACATTCATTTAGGATAACAAGGACGAAGTTGTTCTCAATTCATAAAATAGGGAAAATAAATATCTAGATAGACGCATGTTGCTTTAAACAAAGAAATAAAGGCCAAAATTTTTCATTTGCTGAACAGTTATTATTTTCCTAAAATAAACCTTAACTAAAATTAATTGAATTTTAAAATTTTGTAGGCCCCATACCAAATGCTTCATCACTATCCAGTGCTAAAACACGAGAGTGGGCTGGAGACTGCCATACTTGGTCTAGAATTTCAGGTAGATAGACAGATGAAAGTTAGATAGGTAGATAGATATGTAGATTGGAGATAAAGAAAGAGATAGATAGATATAATAGACAAAAAATATATCAAAAGTTAAAGAGAGAAAGATAGATAAATTAGATAAACAGGTAGAAAAATATAAACCTGGAGGCATATAGAATAGATAAATTAAATGTTTTATAAAAAAAATATGTATAAGGAACTTTTCATAAAGATAGAAATCAAAACAAAAGATTAATACATGTTTTAATCGGCCTTTGTGGACCAACAAAAAGTAGATAATCCTTTTATTTCATAACCACAGAATACTGTCTATTATACAATGCAATGAATAACTATTACTTCTTCAAATATTTTATATTATTTTAGACTAACCCAACCTTGTTTTTATCTAGGTGTATAGAAATCAATTGAATCCAGAAACGCAAGAGCTAGACTTGAGATGCGCCAGTAGCCTACACGTTCAAGCTACTACTCATGATATGAAAATTGAGGTAAAAATATATAATTTTCTAACTAGCCAGCTATTAATACTAAATGTCGTAGCTCAGTGGTAACGAACTAGGTTACGGTGATGAGAGTTCGAGTTCTAGTCCCCATGTGGCAACTCGAATTTCTAAGTTGAAAAGATTTACGCAACTTCCCCTTGTTGTGTAAGAAGGGAATTATTGAGTAAGTTTGGATACTTAATAGTCAAGTAAATAATATCAGTACTACCCTTATCCCAAGCTCCTCTGCGGTGAGCGTCATTCATTACGGTGACTTAATTTGGGACACCTGCCATACTCGGCGAGGGTGAGGTAATAATGAGTAGCTCTCATGAGATAGCGGGTCAAGTCATAATGTGCTTGAACGTGGAGCTTGATAGCACTTGTGGCTATACAAAAGTGTCTCAGCCTACTCCATGACTTATTAGGTCCAAGCCCTAAGAAACTATGGCTAATCAATCAATCAAACTAAATGTCTATTTCTATAAGCATATGATGTGAAATTTGAGTTAAAAATATATATCTTTCTATCCAGTATTCTGGCGTTTCTATCCATCAAAATATTATAATAGACTACGTGTTCAAGATTGTACTAGCTCATGATATAAAAATTAAGGTATAAATATCTTTCTTTCTATCCAGTATTCTGGCGTTCAAATTCATCTAACTATAATAATAGTCTATTTGTTTAAGCTACTACTCATAATATGAAAATTGAGGTAAAAATATCCATTTCTCGATCATGTTTTCTGGCGTTTCCATTCATCTATTTAACTTCAATAAAAGTCTATGTAATATTGTTCAAGCAACTACTTTTTATAGACAAGTTGTTATATTGTTATTATTTTATTCTTATGTATAGAGATAAAGTATGTATAACCAGTGGCGGGCATAGGGTTTGTTAGTCCTAAGCCTGTGGACCCTCAAGGCTAACAGACCTAGTTTTAATCCTATATTATTTTATTTTAATATCAGCGGAAAGCTGTCTATAATACGATGCTATAAATAACTATTATTTATATTTTCATGTTATTGTTATTACAGGAGAAATATCACCATGAGATGGCAAGACACGTCAGTAGTGCTCACCATATAAAAGGTAAATAATATAATAGCAACGCTACTATATAAATTAAGTATTTCTTCTTTGATAAGCATCGCAACATATAGGTCTGTTTATTACACTAGTCCCCAAGGTTTTATATTAAAGTTTTTAAATTCGTTGAAGTAACAACGTTGGGGACTTTTACTGAATTTTGATTGTTTAGTTCATTATGTTGAGTTTCCAAACGTTTCAACTAATAATTGTAATCCACAGAAGGGGTAATTTTGTGTACCATCATAGGGATTATATTAATTTATCGCCTATTGTCTTTTAGATCCCTGGATTTGTAGGCAAACGTCCTTCTTTTGCATAATATACTAGCGGCTTCGCCCCTAGCCTCTAGGGGCTTTGCCCCAAGAGGTTTAATCAAACCAATTTTTCGTATTTTAGATTTAAAAGAAAAATTTAAAACAAATTTTTTTTGGTGGGGGAAAATTTTTTTATTTTTGGGGTGGGGGGTAGTCGACCCCACCATTTTAATTTTAGTTTTAAAAAGAAATTTTTTTTTTTTGGGGGGGGGAGGGTATTTTTCATTTAAGAAAATAGTTATAAACCTTCCCGGGACCTATGAGAAGCTACCCTGTAAAGGAGAACCTGATCGGTTCAGCGGTTAGCGAGATCCTTCACTACAGACAAACAAACAGACAGACAAACAGACAGACATCGTTCTACTTTGTATTATAGATATCTAAACAAAATAATTTTTTTCCCGTATCGCCTCGAAACCGATTAATATCCGTTTGATTTGAACAGGGTCTGAGCCATACTGTAAATTATGCAAAGCATCGTATTACAGAAATTTTCTACGAATATCCTAATATATAAAGTAATAAGCTTTTTTGTCTGTAGCGAAGGATCTCGCTAACCACTGAACCTATATGGTCCAACTTTACAGTGAAGCTACTGATAGGTGTCGGGATGGTTTTAGGCTATTTTTCTGCCCTACCATATTCTTTCAAATATAGAGCCCCTAGATGCTAGGGTTGCAGTCGCTAGTTTAAATAAAAATAGTAAAATAAATCCAGTTTTGTTATCCAAAACCTTTGGCCCTCTGTGCTAACAAAACTATTTTATCCGCGGAAATCTGTCTATAATACGATGTGATAAATAACCATTTTTTAAAAGCGAAGCTTTTCTATAATTAGGGTCGGTCCGTCCGTCCGTCCGTACGTCCGTCCGTCCGTACGTCCGTCCGTCACGGATAGCTTTTTTCGTTAATTTAGACATGTTAGAATTGTCCTATCGATTTCAAATTTTGCATGGTGCTTCCTTTAGTAGTTAGGTACGATTTAAAAAGCGTAGCAACTATATAATCATTACAAAAATGTCCGTACGTCCATTTTAAACATGTTGATTTTTTTACTTTATTAAATAGCTTTTTTCGTTAATTTAGGCATGTTAAAATTGTCCTATCGATTTCAAATTTTGCATGGTGATTCCTGTAATAGTTAGGTACGAGTTAGAAAGCGTAGCAACTCTATAATAATTACCAGATTGTCCGTACGTCCATTTTAAACATGTTGATTTTTTTACATTTTTAACAACAAATTTGTATGTGACCTAATTATCCGATTGGTCTGATTTTTGGTATACTGATTCCTGGGACAACAAAGTACAATATTATAAGCGAAGCAACTCTATAATCAAGTCCTAAAAAAGTAAGTATGTCCATAATCATTATCCTATATCAAGCAGTTTTTCAACAAATTTACTTACAATTTTGCTTTGACTCTTATACATTCGCATTCTGATTATTCAGTTCTGACATTATACAAGTGTTAATGTCCGTTTGTCCTATCGTTTCAGAGCTTCGCTTTTATGGATGTTGTCATCCTTGTTCTTTTTCAGATAACTGTGTTTTCAGTATTTTTCTACTCGCCTTCAGCACTTTCTACATGTTTTACTAATGTATTTTTAAAATCATTTTGTCACATATCATTGGGGAGAGAAGGGTTATGGCATCTGAATAAAATTTATGAAGTAGCACGTAATAGGATGTCTTTGTGTTTGTCTGTTTAACAGACATTGTATCTGTTCATTTGTTCGTCAGATATTTTTTTCACTTTTTATGTCTACCTGTCATGCTGACTGCACTTTTGTCCAAGTGTCTGTCTGTACATCTCTCCTTCATATCAGGTTTTAGGCTATTATGGGTTGGCAAATTAAATCCTGATTATAACCAGACTAATGCAAAGTTTCTTTTGAAACGTATATTATCATTCAGAGAAAAAAAAACTTCAGATGCCTTATACCCTCATCCTTCATTTATATTTCATGGCCTTATCATAGAGATTGAAGGATATTCAGCGATTTTAATCAATTCGAATTATTAATTGTAAAAAACGCTCCATATCTGTCATCATTGAAAGTTGGTTATTATTATTGGAGGTAAGCAAAGTAAGAAATTAGTCAATAACACTTGCTAAGACTACTGCCGTAAATTTTTGGTGTTTTAACTAAACTTTAAAGCTGTTTTTAATCTCTGTAAATTAATAAGAAATTCACCTTTTTCGATTTTTTTACAAGCTACGTCGGCTAAATTTGCTTACCTTTCATAAATATTCTTTTATATTTTTAATCTTATAAATTAGAAAGGATTTTTAATTTGTCTGTTGGGCTCTCGTTAACTACTGAATCTATTTAGTTATCAAATTTAGTGACTTTTAACATAGCTTTTCAAATGGTTTAAGGCTTTTTTGTTTGTAAATTGTAGCCTTTGGATGGTATTAGGGCACTTTTCTACCCTTGATGCTAAGACGCAGTCGCAAGTTTTGTAATTAAATAACCAAATTTAGAACACAGTAATAGTGTCTGACTGATTATGACGTAACAAAGAAATTAGCCAATGAGAGGCCGTTATTGACCAATGGTAAAATTTATAGTGGCCTCTCATTGGCTAATTTTTTTGTTACGTCATAATCAGTCAGACACTATTACTGTGTTCCCAAATTTACTAAAACTCAAAATATCTTTTTTCAGTACACAATAAACTTTAATTTAAGAAAATGATTTAGCTTTTAATATCAAATAAAATCATGCCTTTCAAACTAAAATTTTACTTTATATTTTCTGTTAACATTTTTAAACTTTTATTATTGTTACTTATAAATTATTATCAATATATGTAAATTGTTTGAAGAAAAATATGTTTGGTTAAGTTTTAATTTTAAAAAACACTAAAACTGAGTTGGATCCTTAAAACATAATATCACCGCATCTATTTTCTTTTAAGAATCCATCTCTTCACATAAAGTTTTTCTAAAACATTAAAAATAATAACACCCAATTCCTAACTTGTAAATAGATAATTATAAAAATGTAAGTAGTTCCCTAACTGTTGATAAAAATAAATATTATTATAATAAATATAGTTATTTGTCGCATCGTATTATAGACATCTTTCCGCAGATATTAAAAGGAAAAAGTATTAAATTGTTTTTAATATTTGAGAAAAATTTGTTTGTAATACGTTTATACATAGTTTTTCAGTTTGGTTGAGAACTGGTTCCAATTCAGCGGATATTTTTAGGTTACGAAGCCATATTGGAAATGTTATTATAGCAGCAATGTTTTATGAATAGTGTATGTAGTACGTCAAAAAGTCTTTTTTAGGGTATGAATTGTCTGTTCATTATTTGTTATATAAATGAAAAACAAGGTAATGGGGTAGTTCAGGTAATATCGGGTATTTGTTTAGCCCCGTAGGGTCAAGGCCCCCGCAAGAGTTAGGCATAGGAAAAAAATTAACTCCTTCACTTAATTTAAATAATAAAGGGTGGGGGGGGGGGGGGGGGTTAGGGGGGTCATCAGTGCCTAACAGACTCTTTATGGAAAAGTGCTAATAGTTTTTCTATTAGAAGTTATGCTGTATTTTAATCATGCACTTCATGTGAAATGAAAGCAATTGTCCTTGTATAAATAAATAAATTTCCGGCTAAGATGTTTGTTTTTAGATATTTTATGAGGGAAAGTAAACAAAAGATCAATTTTACACAAAATTCAATGTAAATTTAAACAAGATAAAAATAATACTTCCTATAATGTAAAAGTAAGGTTTTTTTTATGAAGTTAAATATCTCTAAAATGAGCGCCATTTGAGCATGGAACTTCCTTGTCTATATGGCTTTAATAAAAAGAAGTCATGGCTGTCATAAAATTGACAGGCATTTTTTGAAATATCTTTAACAACATTTACGCTTATAGGACTATATGGCTGACATAACAAGGATGACAACATCCATAAAAGCGAAGCTCTAAAACGGTATGATAGACGAACATTGACTCTTGTAGAGTCTCAGAAATGAAATATACAAAATTTGAATATATAAGTTTTGACAAAATTATACGTAAATTTGTTACAAAACTTCTTAAATACAGAATTCTTTTTAAGGACATACTGACATTTTTAGGACTTGCTCATAGAGATGCTTCGCTTAAAATACTGTACCTTATTGTAATAGGAATCAGTAATCCAAAAATCAGATCAATCGGATGATTTTATCACATAAATTTTTTTGTTAAAAAAGTAGAAAAAATCAATATATTTAAAATGGACGTACGGACATTCTGGTAACGATTATAGAGTTGCTACGCTTTCTAAATCGTACCTAACTACTACAGAAATCACCATGCAAAATTTGAAATCGATAGGACAATTTTAACATGCTTAAATTAACGAAAAAGCTATCCGTTACGGACTGAAAGGACGGACGGACTGACCGACCCTAATTATAGAAAAGCCTCGCTTTTAGAAAGCATTTATATCTGACCTAATACGGACAATATATTGCCTGTATAACTAAATTAGTAATAATGACATATTAACGATACAATTTTGCTAATAACATACAGAAAGAGTGTTAGTATACAATAGCAAAAGATTGAAAAAAACAACAACTTAATTTAATGAAAAAAAAGATTCGTAAATGTGAATATTTTTTGTATATTCGTAAACAAATGAATTTTATTTTTCTTATCTCTCTTTATTTATATGTATATTGTATAATAAGCTTCTACTTCGTAGTTCTGAATCAATACACTATTCATTTAAACAGAAAAAAAAGATAAAAATGTATATAAAAAGTTTCAAAAGGTCTTCCTTTTTTTCGTATTAGTTTATATAAATGGTTTGTACTTTCAACCAAAGTGCCTTTTTCCCAATCCCTAATCAAGCGGTTGCCCTAGCTCTGAGGGGCCTTTATCCGCGTTGAAGTAACCCTGCGGGGCTACCCAGTACCAGATATAAACTAACCCAACCATAAGTAATATATCAAGAGAAAAAATTAAGAACTTCTTGAAGTGTTTTTATCGCCATAAGGCATTAAATAAAAGTGATAATAGCTGACATATCATCGAAATAACGATACTAAAATAAAATCAAAACTTCATACGTAACTTTTGTAACAATGTTGTTGCGAATAATTAGTGCAAAATTGTTTGTATATTTTTGTCGATATTTTGATGCGACTAACAAGTAATGATTTAATACCAAGGATCAAAGGGGATAAGACAATGGCTGATAAATTGAGTACATCCATAATGATGATACACAATAGCACCCCGTTCTGTAGAACATAATTAGTAGTTGAAACGTTTGGACACTATATTTAATGCACCAACCAATTAAAATTCAAAGAAAGTCCCTAATGTTGTTAAGCAAACGAATAAAAAACGTAATCATAAAACTTTGGGGACTAGTGTTATTAAAAGCTCAATGTCCCCTCCCTCCCTGATTTAAAATACAGTTCAAGTAAAACCTTTTTATTTTTGTCCCTAAAAATTTAAAATGTCCAATGTGGTGTAGTACTAAAGTAAAACAAAAGCTAGAGATAAGAAAAATTAGTCACACAGTGTTTTAGCCTTATTTTGTTTAATTCTTGTTTCAATAGTTACCTTTCATATCTTTCATTCTGTGATTTTGTTTTATAATAACGGTGTAGAATGATATAAAACGAACAAAAAAAGTTATGTCTAAGTTAAAAAGTGTTACATAATCCGCAGAAGTTAGACATCAAAAATAATTTACAAATCCACTCACTTGCTAATTTGTTTTATCCCATGAGTAAAATTTATATAGGGGGGTATATTCTAATTTATTTCAATTTTGGAGGTGCCTACGGCTACACCAAATTAGTTTTTTAAACATCCCTTTACCCCCTAAGACGTCATGGCTCAGGACCTTTCAAAAGTTTTTTTTTTTATATCCCAGGAGCAAAAACGTGTGGAGAGGATTACCCTCCACCCACCTGCCATAGGCATACCCAACTTGCAAGTTAGGGGTTAAATTTTCATAGGAGGGTGCATACAGCTCCAACAAATTTATTTGGGAGGATTAACACCCCTTTACCCCCCCCACCCCTCCCATGGACGTCTTTGCTCTAGACCCCCTTACAATAGATATTTGGTAGGCCTGCATTCCCTTTTTCATCCCATTAAAGATCACTTTCCCTATATATCAAAGCCCTGTGCACGCCACTGACTATAACGAAAACTCATGATCTTGGTGCAAAAAAAAGGGCATACGTCGTCTACTTGGCTTCAATGAAAAGTGGTTGTGGCTTACATTATATCGACATGTATTTTTGAAACAACTTCTTAACAGGGAAAAGGTACAGAATTTTATTTTTTTTCACATTAAATATCTTTTTGAAGATTGGACTCCAAAAATATTTGAACAATGCCAGCTGGAGATATTTGTTCCCTACCGGGGATAATGAAACTATCTGAAAGTATTCTCATTTTCATCACTCTAATGTTACACAGGTATATTTCACGTTACTGGGTAGACGATTCGTAGGGATAGAAATTTCGTGAGGATAGATTTTTCGTCAAAATCTATTCATATTAATTCCATTAATATGCTACTCAACCTGACCTGGGATAATGAAACTATCTGAAAGTATTCTCATATTCATCACACTAATGTTACACAGGTAAATTTCATGGTAATGGGTAGACAATTCGTAGGGATTGAAATTTCGTGAGAATAGATTTTTCGCCAAAATCAATTCATATTAATTCCAATAATATGCTACCTACTCAACCTGACCCGGGATAATGAAACTATCTGAAAGTATTCTCAAATTCATCACGCTAATGCTTCACAGGTAAATTTCATGGTAATGGGTAGACGATTCGTAGGGATTGAAATTTCGTGAGAATAGATTTTTCGTCAAAATCAATTTATATTAATTCCAATAATATGATACTTAACCTGACCTGGGATAATGAAACTATCTGAAAGTATTCTCATATTCATCACACTAATGTTACACAGGTATATTTCACGTTACTGGGTAGACGATTCGTAGGGATAGAAATTTCGTAAGGATAGATTTTTCGTCAAAATCAATTCATATTAATTCCAATAATATGCTACCTTCTCAACCTGACCCGGGATAATGAAACTATCTGAAAGTATTCTCAAATTCATCACACTAATGCTACACAGGTAAATTTCATGGTAATGGATAGACGATTCATAGGGATAGAAATTTCGTGAGGATATATTTCTCGTCAAAATCAATTCATATTAATTCCAATAATATGCTACTCAACCTGACCTGTGATTATGAAACTATCTGAAAGTATTCTCATATTCATCACACTAATGTTACTAACATAGGTATATTCTTCATGGTACACCTCCCTTTGAAGGTCATTATCTGGGCTCGACAGATTATGACTCTAAAATTCTGCTATGTATCTAAACCTTTTTTTGCACACAAGCGGGTTTGAATTTGAGGCTTTTGCGCGGCTGCCGAGCCCTTGTTATCATTTGTATCATAATATAACTTTTTAAAATTACTTTACTATTCCATGAATCATTAGTAGAGGTATGACTATGAGACATTTTAGGGAAAAACACTAGCCCCCCCTGTCTACGATGCGATAAATAACTGTTAAAACAAGGATGACAACATCCATAAAAGCGAAGCACTGAAACGTTAGGACAAACGGACAATAACACTTGTATAGTGTCAGAACTGAATAATCAGAATATAAATGTATAAAGGTCAAAGCAAAATTGTAAGTAAATTTGTTGAAAAACTGCTTGATAAAGGATAATGTTTATGGACATACTTACATTTTTAGGACTTGATTATAGAGTTGCTTCGCCTATAACATTATACTTTGTTGTCCCAGGAATCAGTATACCAAAAATCAGACCAATCGGATAATTAGATCACATAAAAAAATTTTGTTAAAAAAAAAGTTAAAAATCAACATGTTTTAAATGAACGTACGGACATTCTGGTTTTGGTTATAAAGTTAACGCTTTCTAAATCGTACTACAGGAATCACTATACAAAGTATGAAATCAATAGGGCAATATTAACATGTCTAAATAAATGAATAAGCTATCTGTTACGGACGAACGTACGAACCGACCCTAATAATAGAAAAGCTTCGCTTTTAAAAGCAGTCTATAATACGATGCGAGAAATAACTTTTCTTTATTCTTACTAGACATGGTGACAATGGAGAATATTTATTTTTCTCAACAACAGGACTCAAACTCAACTACAGTGACCCTACTATAGGTAATAATCTTGTTACTTATGATCTCTATAACTGTCTTGGCAGATTTTTTTGTTTATGGTAATTTTTCTGTTGCTTATAAGATTTCACGAATTTATGAGGGTAACTAGATAATCTATTGACTTAACAACCAATGAAAAAATAAACTCATTGATTGCTCGACCTTTGAATGGATGTCCCAAATGAACAATTGAACATGGATTTAGTTGTCTAGTTTAAGGTCGAGGCATTTTCTATAATAAAACAGAATGTTTTAAAAGGCAAAAACTTGTTATCCTATTATATAAAGTGAGCTTTTTTTGCCTGTAGCGAAGGACCTTTTGAACCGATATGGTTTTTCTTTAAAGTGAAGCTTCTTATATATCCAGGGAAGGATTTTGGCTATTTTTCTGCCCCTTGTTTACCCCTTTAAATAAAGACCCCCCCTAGATGCTAGGGGCACATCCGCTAATTTTCAATAAAGTAAAATTTCAATTTATCTAATAATGACCTATCACTGCAAATTTCAGATGCTGAAAACCTTGGTAACGGAACCCTGGTGGCCTTTATGATAATAAACCTGGTCCTACTTCTATCCTACTTTTTCGATGGAAGACACGAAGCACATTCCACCATTTTAGAGGTAAGTTCCCACAGCGTTACGTAAGAATATGATGATGAGCGAAAAGTTGATGTACATCCCCAGTGATGATGAACAAAATTATCCCTTCTGTTGGATCAACAAAACAAAATTTAGTAAAAGTAACCAATGTTTTTGAGCCAACGAATATGTTAACGTCGGTATAAAACTTTCAGTACCAGTTTAATTTAAAGTCAAAAGTCTTCTTCCTCCCCATGGAATAAAGCAAATTTTGTTTTCAAATACCAATTTGAATCAGTTTTAGCGCTTTTCTAAATTTTCTGAAAGAGTTGATTGCAATATGTTAGGAAACATCTAGCTGTTTAAAAGTAGTATTAGGTAGACTCAAAAACTAAAACCCCCCTGCCTTATTTTTGAGTAAACTGAAAATAGGGCGGGGGGGGGGGGGCAGTTTTTGGTTAGTTTATTTATTCCTTTAGGTCATATTAGGTTATTTTGGATACTGGATAGCCCCGCAGGGTTAACCACACTCCCTTTAATTCAGGGAAAGCACAAAAGTTTCGAAGCCTAGCACTCACGAGAATGTTTAGTCCTTTGACACTGTACATAATTATTATTTGATCTGTTCTTAATATTTTATTCATATTCAATTTTTTTGTTTGTATATGAATATTTAATACCTGTATTATAACACTGTTATTATTTTTACTTGTTATGTGTGTCATAAAATAAAAAAAAAATAAATATCTAATAGTTCTTTTTGTTTCAGCCAATCTGGAACCTGTTAGGAGCCGGCATGTTTCTGGGAACTGCAACTGTTACAATCATAACATGGAAGGATGAAACGGTAAATTTAAATTCCAGTATGGCTTTGAATCCCCAGGATTAAAACCGGTTTTACGACATAATGAAAAATCATGTAAATCATCGTATTATACAGATTATTTTCACCGAATATAAAAATCGTAAGAGTAATACCAGTTTCGTTAGCCAGGGAATCAGCCCTTCGGGGCTAACAAACTAGCTATTATCTGAAATTTACAGGAAAGCTTCATATTTTGAGCAGGTTTTTAAATCTATCAATTAGTTATATGTATATCCAAACTCTAAATAAATAACTAATACATGATGCTTTTAAAAAAAAACATTAGCAGTTCAACTTATTGGTTTGAAAAGTTGTTCGTAAAATAGTTTTTCTTATAAGCTTCAAATTTCTTATCTAATAAAATATCTTAACTCAAGATTAATATTAGCTATTGTGCTATAAATGGACATTATTATCCTTGTTTTATGTGTTTTTAGATGGCTGACACGAGTTCTGGAATAACAGAAACCCAGTTTTATAGGAATGTTACCGCTGCGCTTGCCATGGCTGGCATTTGCGTCATTATAGGTAAGTTTTCATGCGACGTTTTAATTACAAATTATTTTATTTGGAATCTTCAAAAATATGTTTATATGCCATTTGCTGCATGACTGATATAGTAAAATAATGGAAGGGATATCTTTACAAAAAAAATCAGCAATCCTTAGAAAGCATCCATTTAAATAGCATATCCTGGACCTTCAAAGCATTACGGACTGACGGACAAAGGTAATTTATTGAGTACCTTCAAATAAAAGTAAAAGAATAAGAGTTGGCACGACTACTGAGACCACGGGGAGGGGACCTGTGCAGTGCAGACTTTCAATTGGGTCTTTGAATATCAGCCAACAGCGTCGGAGTTGTCAACAGTAAAGTCGCTACAAAAAAAGCATGGTGCAATTTGTTAGCAGACGAAAAAGGATGTCTGGGTTCTGTCATACATCTAAAATATACAATACATTTATTAACTTCATAACTAAAAAAATGATTAATGAGACTAATCCTTAAAATAAATCAGGAGTGATGTACTTGGTTGATACAGTTGTTTCCATCATCTACAGAAGAAAATATGCGGATCAATATGAAAATCCTTAAATATCCGACTTTTCAACAAGGATAAGTTCCTCCATAAATGCGTAGCCACAAAATCCACAAAAATCTAAATTCCATAAAAAGAAAATTTCTGTTTTTTTCTTCAAATCAAATCAATTCTTTCATATTAATTTGTATGTTCAAAGGCAGTGTCAAACTTAAAAACAAATTAAATACTATATCAGATTCTAATACCTAGTCTAAATAAAAACTTGCATGAAAAAGGAGGAAAATTACATTATGTTGAAATAGTTAATTTTTATAGTTGCTACGTATTAAAAACAATCTAACGACATAAGTGACCTCAATAGTTATATAAAAAGGATTTTCATTTACAGCATTTTAAAATTGATGGGTGTTTTCATATAAATGTTTGGGTATAGTCCCTTTCGTAACATCGCACCTCATGGGGCGATTCTTCGTATTTTTCACAGTAGCTTTTCTCCTATTTCTAGCCCCTAGGGGGGCTATAACCCTGCGGGGCCAATTACCTAACACTGTGGGACAATCACCTAACCTAAAATAACCTTTAAAAAGCCATTTTGAAAATACGACGATGTTACGAAAGGGACTATTCCCAAATGTTTTATAAAGTAATCAGATGTCTATATGTGAGTTAATTTAAATATTTAACATAGCTTAATCTATATAATATTCCTAATTTCCCACTAAAATAAATGTAAGGGAATAACAAGCGTAACCCCCTAAATTGAAACCTAATAAAAAAAATAACAATTTAAAGAAATACTGCTAGTATATTTCAAGTATCTAAAAAATGTTTGTAGTTAATTTACAAAATAAATATTACATGATAGTGAATATTATAATATTAAATCTTGTACAGTTTTTAATTTGTATTATTATTATCAAGTATGTTTTTTAACATGTTCGTGTATTCTATTTCAATAAAAGTTGCTAAATTAACTAAACATGTTACTTAAAATGGATATGTTAATACTTGGATGTTACTCAAGATTTTCATGTTCTCTAATACCGTGAAACTCGCAGCAGGCTAAAATAACTATACCTACAATCCACCCCCTTTATCCCATTGCTTCTCCTCCTTATGGATTTAAGGACTGACCAATAAATAAGTTCCATGTAGGCAACATAAGTTGACGACATTTTTCCCCTATCATAATATCCACGTAAATTCAATATCCATTAAACTAGTTAAACATAATCTATAGAAATTTCTATAAAAAAGGAGTATTACAAGAAAATCTACCGAGGTAAGATTTCAAACGATAGATTGTAAAATACACATTTAAAACATAAACAACTGCATTCATTGGGCTCTACAAATAATCCGTCATTCTTTTGGCTAATAGTATAATGTGATATTTATAGAGCCCAATGAATACGTTTGTTTATGTCTTGAATGTGAGCGAGGATTTTACCTTCTATCTTTTGAAAACTCACTTCTAGATATAAGTTAATTCATATAATGAGGAGAAAAATCTAATTTTTGTAACATAACTTTATAATGATATTTTTAGAAGATTTATGCAATGCATTTTCAAAAAAGATGGACACGATAAATGTACTATATATAGATGTACAAAAATTAGAAACCATATTTATTCTGGGAGGCCTTCTTATTAGCCCGGGCAGTCGACCATTCCTGTCGCAACTCCCAATCTCGTTCTTTGGCCTGGAAAAAAGTAAAAAATAATCGAAATAAGTGGATGTATTTTTGTCACAAAAACTGTGAATTTGACACTCTAAATGCATTTCATGGGTGTGAAAATGTCAATGAAACTGTATTAATTACAGTGGTACTGGTAAAGGTGTAATTTTGCCAGTGGGCAAAAAAATATTGCAAATTGGCATAAACACATCCGCTCTTTGTTAAAAACACAATGATAGAACTTATGCTAGTCGAAGAAATAGCAGAACCTCAGTAAATTTTAAATCAATTTGAGTACTTTTGACTTACGGAAAGTGTTCGATAACCAGAAAACATTTATACCATCCAATCAAGATTTATATCAGCCGCCCAAAAGTGTTGAAGACAGCAAAAGAGACAACATTTTAAATTCTTATTAAAGACCAGCATAATGAAATGAAAATACATTTAATCTTACCAAATGCGCCAAGTATGTGATTTGATGTTTTGACTTGGACAATCCTTTTGGTCCAGCTTTTCTATCAGGTCTTGGAGCTTGCTCTTCGGTCATAGCCTTAAAGAATTGTAAAATATTGAAAATAAATCCACACAACATTATAAATATGAATATTGAAACATTATAGTAAAACACTGGAGGGGGAAGGGGTTAAATAATTGTATGTCTCTTTCCAAAGGATCTTGTGTTGACTCTCAATTGGGTCTTTGAAATTCAACCAATAGTGTCAGGAATATTAACACAGCCAAGTAGCAGAAAACAATTTGTTAGCAGAAGAAAAAAGAAAAGAGAGGCAGGTAGTTATCTGTTTATACATCTATAGAACTATACCTAGATCTTTTATTGAAAATATTTCTTTACAAAAATGTCTTTTTAAAAATTTCTCATTATCTCGTTAAAATCAGATATAAACAAAGTTTGTCTAGCCAAAAATTTACCTTTGTCAACCAGACATTAGGATCTCCTCTCATTTGATCCTCATTGATATCTATAATCTTCATATCCTCAAATTCACGTCTCTTAGCAGCCTTACCAGCCAATCTCCTGAAAATAATAATATTTCAACATTAACTTCCAAAAAGAATTATGATAGTTTTTCTTCCTCTTAAAGCGGACAACAATCTTTTTAAAGGCATATTGACAATGTTTTTAGAAGCGAATAAACTCTAAAATTTCAAGTGTCTGTAAATCCATCCGTCTGTCAATTAAGTTCAGTGGAAACTTAACAGTTGGCTGATTTTTTTGAAGAATATTTTTTTCAAGAAATAAGCACTTACCCAATAACTCACTCAGTCAGTCTGTTAATTAGAGAACATAAAATTTCTATGAAAAATATGTGTTTCTATCTGCTGTTATCAAAATTAGACTGCTGAAATTTTGTGTGAAGATTCATATGACCAATATTAATAAACTTTAAAATATCAAGACATGTCTGTCTGTCTGTTATCAAAAGTTTTACAATTTTTAAGTAATTAGCGTTTGCGTCACAGGCATCTAGGGTAACGATTTTAAATCTGGCAAGGAAAGTACAAAAAAATGTCTAAATCCCTAGTCTTTCTTAAAACTAAATTAGCCAGAACAAAACTTTTCCAAAATGGAGAACTCAATCAGTAGTGGTTACTGGTTAGTGATATTCTAACAGAAAATAAATCCCTTACTCCTTTACATAATGACTAGCGGCTACGCCCCTAGAGGCCTCTAGTGGCCTTTAAATGTTTTTTTTATTTTAAATATCTAATTTGAGAAATAACTTGTCTATGTTATCAATTGATAAATTCATGCGTCTACGCAGCGCTACTACGCTAGTGAGACTACGCTAGCGACACTATGCGGCGGAAATATTTCAATTTTTTTTCGATTTTATTGTGATTTCTCTTGGGAGGGTGGTGGTACTCTCCCCCAAAATAGTTAAAAACCTTCCCGGGACATATGACAATCTACCCTGTTAAGGAGAACCCAATCGGTTCAGCGGTTAGCGAGATCCTTCGGTACAGACACACAGATACACAGACATCCTGTTACTTTAGTATAAGGATAATACACATCTTTAACAGGATGTCATAAAATTACTCACGTGATAGCTTCCTCGCTGTCAATGAGTGGGCCAGCGCCCGCCATGGCAGGACCAGGAGCTGGTGGCGGATACACAGATACTGCGGGACCAAGATCCATGCCCTCGCCAGCACTTCTGGTCAAATAGCAAAGTGCATAAAAATTTAAGCTCTAGGTAAATTGGAAGTTTGCTGCTGTACTTTAAGTAAAATTAATGCTAAAAGTAAAACTATTTTGGGGTGCAAAATCATCCAAATATTTTTTTGTGCAATACAAGAACAATGAAAGAACTAAACAGACACAAAGAAACATCTAGGTACGTAAAAAATGTGTTAGGTATTTATTTAAAATCCAATGAGGCCCAAATTTCCCCTGTCTAATGATTTGAAAGATTAAACATGAATATTTATGCATTTGTTATTTTCCTGTCAAAAGAGATAAAGTTCTGGTCAGCCGGCAGGATGGGCTGGGGCATGGGTGGCCGTTTTAACCTAGATTAAATATAATACAATGTAATATAGGTATAAAACTAGAACTATTCTAATATGGCAATTTTTACATACATTTGTCATAGGTATATTATATTATTTGCGAATCATTTCAATGTTTGTGTAATAAACAAACAGTACAACAATTTAGTTTTTAAAAAGCATTTAATTTCTTGATCATAAAATATAGGCAAATAACAACATTAGAATATCATTATGTCACTAAATTTGCATGAATGGCAATTCAAGCAATCCATCCGGATTCACAAATTGTAAAATATTACCTAGCGAATTCGTAGAAAAATAATTCTAGTTACATCCTAGTTAGTTTAAAATGCAGATTTTCGCGCATTTGGGATTAGATAATAAATTTTGGCGGATAAATATTATGTGTAACAGATTCGGAAGGCCACTCAAATAGGAATTAGCTTGACTTACCCATAGACAGGCTTGATCGGTTCTGGTTCCGGAGCAGTGTTGGCCCGTGGCATCCCACCTGCCCTGAACTTTTCAGGTACATCGGGACCAGGGAAGTAGGAGCCAGATTCGAACCTGAAAAATTTAATTTTAAACATAGACATAAAATATTTATTTCAGTCAACATATTAAAATACCTACAACGATGACAAATTATGATTAGGTATTTTATATCAATTTTAAAAAAAATATTGTTTCTAAAAAATCGTTTATTATTAAATTTACATACCAATTTTTACGGACAAAAACATCATACCACCAAAAAAAAGTTAAATACATATCATCATTGCGACCCCAGAAATAACTATGAATTATCAGATCAATATGGCATAACCGACCTAAAATAAGTAAAACTAAAGAGTGTTAAAGCTGGAGGGCTAGTATACTTACCCCTCATTGTCATCCCCTTCATCCTCTGAGTCTGAATGACTTCCAAGTAACAGATTCTTTGACGGCAATTCCTCTTCCTAAATAGTTAGTAAGTTAAAAGCAGGGCATGAGAGCCGAGTGTAAGCCTCAGTAAAATCATCATATTATAACGTTCAATTCAAATACAGCTAGATGTTTCTAACTGACAATCCATATTTTTAGAATTTTTTTTGGTTTTGCACACGAGGTGGGTTAAATTTGAGGCATATGCGCTGAGGTACGACGTAAGGGGGGGGGGGTTAATGCAACCATCTCGTAATCAGTGAGCAAATGGCACTTAGAATTCGAATTTCCATCTGTAATCCTTGGTAGACCTATTTTCCCTAAGTAACGGCTAAACGGCTGAGCCGCCAGCCGTTACTTTTCTTACTTTTTGTTCGACTTAGGGAAAATAGACCTACCAAGGATTACTCATGCAAAAGTTCAGATCAAAATTCGAATTCTAAGTGCCATTTGCTCACTGATTACGAGATGGTTGCATTAAAAAAAAAACCTTATAATAATAAAGACAGTGGTTAGGTAGTTTTTAGGTTTTTCGAACATCATTCCTAAATGAATGATATAAAGGCCTTTAGAAGGCTTTAGGAATTTATATTTTAGCATGTCTAAATATAAAAGCTTAAAACCTGTTAAAATAAAAAATACCTAATTTTCTTAAGTTCATTAAATCTTTAAAATTATTGCACTTCTCAGAATAAGAATCATGAAGATATTTTAAATTTCCCCTAGTTCATATTTAACACATACCTCTTCGACTGCTGGTTTAGGTGGTTTGCTGATAGAGACGGGCTTGGCCGCCAAAACATGCGGTACCAGGCCAGATTTTCTGACACCCATGGGCTTCAGATTATTTTTCACTGGTTCGCCTCCCAATAGGTTCATATTTCGGGCTAAAAAACAAAATTCATAAAAATTAATGGCAACAAAGTGTGTTTGTAAGAATTTCAGCGCTCGCAATAAGCAAGCAATGGCAAATTAAAGATTAAATCGAATTTAGGATGAAATTTGAATCTGAGCTGAAAAATCCAGTTTTTTTATTTTGATAATGACTTGTTGTCAAAATATTTGCGGATTAAAGCAAAACGTTGTCGGAGTTCCATCACTGAAAAAAACTTAAGAAAAACAGATGTGCCCTCAGCAATACACTTAGAGATCTAATACATACGAAAAATAAAAGTTATTTACCTGGCCTTAAATCTTCACCTGTTTCTGGTCGGGACATACTACAAAATTATTTAATTTTATATAGGTATTATACAACAAACAACAAAACTCTAAGCTTATGTTCTATGAAAATACAAAAAAAAATGATCGTTAAGGTTTAAAAACACAAAATTATCAATATAATAAAGGAAAGAATTTTAAGAGCTCGCAATAATGATACCTAGGTATTTAAACATTTACAAAAAATGTTTCTAATTTACAAAATACCTACTACAAGAACAGTAACGAGATGTCTATGTGTCTGTCTGTGTGTGTGTGGTGTGGCAAAGAATCTTTCCCTTTTTAAACCTTGAAATTTGAGGGTCGCACCCCCCCCCCCCCCCCCCTATTGCTCAAGTGCCCCTAATCTAGGAGCATATCTGCTAGTAAAAAATTGAAATATAAACTTACTCTAGAGGTCTTCTGGTGGTCTTATTAACAGGATCAGGTAGAAGAGCCATGAGACCAGAACCTGTCTTGCTAGCTGTTATCCTAGGCCGTGACGGTCCAGCACCTAAACAAACATAAATATTGGATCAAGTAAAATGTTCCTGGGATCGATTGTAAAAAAAAAATTAATGAACTATCAAGGCTGCTAGCGGTCAAACAGCTAACAATGTATTGTATATTATGTTTGCACAAAACAATCTGGAATAACCATTGCCCAAAAATGCATATTGGCGCACAAAAATGAGCGCTAAAGACTTATTTTACGCATGTTTTTACTTTGGTTAAGCTTATCCTGTGAATAGGTAATATTTTGTCTGATTGGCTATCTAGGATAATAAATCTATTTATCCATACCCGCGTCTGTTTCTGCTTGTTGTAATTCTTTAAGTGATGGAATACTGATCCTAACTGGTCCTCCGTCCTTTTTCTTCTTCTTGGAGGGCGGCAACTCAATCTTAACAATTAACATTGTTAATCAAATGAGTTAATTTCTTTGCTAATTTATTTAAGTTAAATTTCTTATATTACTACCTACCCACCTAACATTAAATTTAGTAAATATGTAAAAATCTACGCTCAATGAAGTTTACTTTTATTTTTAAACTAAACCATAGATTATTTGCTGTCAGGAACAAAATTTGTCTCTGTTTTATTTGAAAAGAGTGTATCACTGTATACCTTATCACCATAGTCAACTTTCTTTACAATATCTGATGTATCCTCGTTTTTATCTACAAAACTGAAACATAAAAAAAAATATTTAGGATTTGTAACATTTTTTCGTGTAGATCAAAATTTTGTAAAAGGAAAAATAACATCAGCATTGAACTGGGTATTAAAATTGAGCTAAAATACATTCTTTACAGAAAGAGAGAGAGGGGACAATGGACTATAAAAAAAATAAAGTGTTTTGAAGCTTAGAGGGAAAGCTTAAAAGAGGACAATAATGATATAAAAAAGTAATTTTTTTTCAAAATTAAGGAAAAATAATTTAGTGAATTTAATCCTATCTATCTATCATTACTTTCTATAAACAAAATAAACAATGAAATAAAAAGGTTGATCTTGTATTACATGAATACAAAGTCGTACCTATTTGATTCAGCTAACTTGTGTTTGACGGCGGGTAACTTCTTGGAGATTAATTTGAATATGTCAGACTCTTTCTCTTCTAAATAAAATAATATTACACTTTCTAAAAAACTTCAATTTTTATGCAAATATGATAATTTGGTTATTTCTTTCAAGTCAGCAGCTGAAATATTAAAGTAGACATAATACTTCGATCTTTTTTAGCATAAGTTCAAAACACAGACACAATAATGAGAAATTTACGATTGGAGGTTTCAAATTAATAGGTAGTTCCAATAGGCTTATAAGAACGATAGAACTGTCATTTGGAAATTATAAACCATAATTTCAAAAAGCTTTGCTTTCAAAAGTACTTTGCTATTATCAAAAAAAAAACATTCCAATGGATAAGAATAGTTTATTATCCCTATTTTTTTTCTTTCAACTTAATAGTGAAAAAATCTCCTAAACTGTAAATTAGATAACACCAACTAGCGGTATAAAACTGAACTACCTTTGCTGTCATCTAGGAAGTGTGTGTCTTCACCCCCAAAATCATCCTCATCGTCGCTAATATGAAAATCTGGTTCCTGAAATAACAAACCTCTCATAATATATTAAACATTTTTTCTTCTGTTTTTAATTTTCTTGATAGGCAGATACACAATCGACTAAAAAGCTTAGAATTAAAATAATTTTTAAAAATCTTTTGGTATGGTCCATTTCGATGATAATAATTAAATTACTCCCATTGTAGATTAAAATTATTGGCTGAAAGGTTTGGATACTAATAGTTTATAACCAATCTATCAAAATTCAATAAATAAGGGTACTCTAAAATATTGATACAACGTGATTATAAAACCAGTATAATTTTTAGGTCTCATGTCCCCTTGCTCCTGAATAAATCGTGGTCAATTATCTGATTATCTTATCTATAAGTCAATGCTATCATGACAGAAAATAGGATAAAAATAAGTGTACTCTTCATTTAGGGATGTATGTGTAGTCCATAATTATCAGGAAAATTCAAAGGTCAAGACAATGGAACATATATCCCCAATGCATGATGATAAACATAATTGCCCATTCTATAGATTAAAATTATTGGTTGAAAAGATTTTAAGCCAACCAATAAGAAACCATACCAGTTGGCAGTGTATTTCATTGAAAAGTTAAAAAGTTCATTAAGGGTAAAATATCTACCGTCAACCAACGACTACTTACCTTGTTTGTACTGCTACTACTGCTAGAAGTAGGTGCGGTGTTCAAAAAATTTTCTGCAATTTTAGGCGCCGGCAGCGACATAGAATTTCCCGCCATTTCCTCATCCTTGATTGATTGATTGGGATTTGAAGATGACGGCTTTTTCAATTTTGAAGCTGAGGCAACTAATAAAAGACATGTTTAAAGGATAAGTTGATTGAATTCCTTGCTGTTAGGGCAAACGTGTTATGCAACACCCTAGTAATGGATATAGGATATTATTATATGTGGATATATTAACAGGAGAAAATTTGCCGTCACTTTTGTTTGATAATATTGACTTTATTTATTAGTCAGTTCGTTCATCTATTAAGAGATGAGGGAATGGAGTAAAAGTGATGGATGGGGTTATCGTTATTTTAGCCAGCTGCTAGCATCACTATCAGAGTACATGAAAATCTTGTGCAACATCCAAGTTTTAATATAGCCATTCTTGTCATTCTTGCATTGCAAGGCCAAGGTAAGTAGTAAGTAAAAATGCGTAAAATGTTGATTGCTGTCAAAAGAACAACATCAACCCTATGAACTATTTATATTTGAATATGAACTATCTTTTTTTCATATGAATTCATTAATTTAAAACATTAATTATCCTTTAATTCCTGGAGTAAGGGCTGGTTGAGGCTTAGCTCCTCCATGCGTCACTCCGTTCAGGGTTATGGTTGGCCCATCATCTTCGGAATCACTAGAATTATGCTTCTTCTTCAATATTAATTTAAATTATTTGGGTAACCAAACTTTTGAGCTTTTAAAATACCCAGTAAATTCAGCCTAAAAATGTTTTTTTTTAAAGTTTTTATTAAGGAGGGAGGGTAACATTAATTTAGTTTAAGTATAGTTATTTCTCGCATCGTATTATAAACAGCTTTTCGCGGATAAAAATGTATAATTATAAGATTAAAATCAGTTTCTTTTAGCTCCGAGATGCCGAAGGCACGGGCTAAAAATAATGTTATTAATCTTGTGATTGTACATTTTTATAATCGTAGAAAACTGGATATAATACGATGCTATACATAATTTTTTCGTATGGATGAGAACCGGTTCTGACCCACCGGATATTAATCGTTTTCGAATGAATACGAGAAAAGTTATTCTTAATTTCAAAGAATCTAAAACAAAATAAGTTACGCGTACAAAAATCTTCGAATTTTGGCGAAATTAATATTTCACAACAAGGAAGAAAATATTATAAGAAACAATGCTTGAGTAATGGATTTAGAATATATAGTGGACATATTGAGTTATTGACAGGTTCGTTCATCCAGTAGAAGGGCAAAGGATGGGGTATAGAGGGTGGATTAGGAGTATCGTTATTTTAGCCAGCTGCGAGAATCACTTTATCAGAGTACATGAAAATCTGGTGCAACATCCAATTAATATTATATCGATTGCTGAAATATTGTTTTGAAAGAAGAACATTCCTTTCTCCAGAAGAGCCATAAGCAACTAAACCAGCTAGTGCCATTTTAGATTTCTGAAAAAAAATATACGTAAAAATTTCTTTAGGTAGGTACAAAAATCACAGCTTTTACAGAAATCATAAGGTGCAGAAAAAAAATAAACAAGTTGAAAAACAAGACTTTTGGCTATATTTTACTAGATAGATAGATCTAGGGGCTTTGTATTCGAATGGGAAGAGAGAAATAGCTTAAATCCTTTCTGAGACTGAAGTCTAAAAGTAAAATAACCCAAACCCATCACAGGACCAATATAAAGGTTATCTAAAAAAGAGAACCCAATCGGTACAATGCTTATTGAAAGAAGACTATCCACGAACGAGAGCTAGTGATTCTAAGCACCTTCCCGCAGTGATTCTAAATTTTCTTTTGTGAATATACTAGAATTATGTTAAATATCGTTATTTCAATTTAAAAAGACAAGTTTCACTATAAAACTTTTAAAAATTTTAGGCATTTCTTGGCTATATTAGTATAAATCATCAAATATAGTTCAAACTACTGTTACACAAAAGTTAACTTTTTCGATTAAAAATGTTAATTTAAAAAAAGGGATGGTAACTAGTAATATTGTAAACAGTTTTATTAGTTTACTTTTTTAATTTGCATCATTTAATTGTGTTTTGGCGTGTTATTTCATTTTACCCGTTGAACTCAAACAAAACATTTGATTACATTTCATCAAAAAAATGTAGAACATTTAAAAGTTTTATTCATTGAAAACCATGGTGAAACTTATTTTTTTTTAGTTGGTATGACTATATGAAACGTACCATAACCCTAGTAAATTCACGAAAAAAAATTAGAATCACTGCGGGAAGGTGCTTAGAATCACTTGCTCTTGTTCGTGGATAGCCCCCTTTTAAGTTTAAGCTAAACACTCTTACCTACCACTGTAAAAAATAGAAAATATCATATGAAACTAAACATAAATCTTTGACTGTTCTGTCCTTCACATTGATTTACTGTTTTCCTACACCAATCCAACAAACAAATAAATAATATTTGAGATCACTGGCAGTTATTAGGTATTATTTACAATAATTGATAAAAATTTTATTCTGAATCTGAAAAGCATTTCTTAAAATTTAGAAGTTAGAATATTATTTCCTCTTTTAACATTATCTTTTCTTTAATGGCAAAAAGGTAGATTTAAGTTGAAAAACCCTTATATTAACTACATTTTTGGTAATTAAAAATATAGAAAATAATTAAAATTCTAAATTTTTGCAGGATCCTGTTTTTCCATTTTAACATTTTTTTATGCTGAAGGTATTTCAATCATTTTCTTTGTGATGTTGAGATTATTTTTAAGCTCTTCCCAGTCAGCCTGGCATATGTCTATCACAGCTTGGTCAATACTAGAACCTAAAACAAAAATATTAACAAGGATGTCTACTCTGCATCCATAGCTGCTAAGGACAAAAAGACCCCATTTTTTTTTTGCAAATGTCTATTATTGCTTGATTTATTTATTATGAATCCTAAATCTATAATTATAAAGGATGATATATTCAGAAACCCAAATAAAAAATTTTTAGGGATTGGAATCCCTGAAGAGCTTTCCTTTTGTCATTTGATATCTTGTCCAGATCTCGCGCACGAATGATAAATTATCTATTATTATATAAACGATACAGGATTGTGTCGGCTTCGCCACAAGCAGTATTCCTTATTTTAGAATCATAAAAGAAAGAAAACATTCACACACTTGGTTTAACACCTGCTAATCTTTAGATAATTATCATGATTTGATAAAATGTAATAGATTTGTGCGTTTACTGTTAAGGAATATCAATACAGTTTGACGGAAAAAAATACAGCAGTAACCATAAACTAAGTTAAATCAAAAAAATATTTGGTAATTTCCGCTGATTTAGATGGCAACGCTTCATATAAAGACGATCTTTTTATCTGTCACCCAAATACTATTATAGATTATTTCTCTTGTTGGCAATACCATAATCCTGATAAAAATACCCGACAAATTTTTTAAAAGCGAAGCTTTTCTATAATTAGGGTCGGTCCATCCGTCCGTAACGGATAGCTTTTTTCGTTAATTTAGACATGTTAGAATTGTCCTATTGATTTCAAATTTTGCATGGTCTTTCCTTTAGCAGTTAGGTACGATTTAGAAAGCGTAGCAACTCTATAATCATTACCAAAATGTCCGTACGTCCATTTAAAACATGTTGACTTTTTTACTTTTTTAAATAGCTTTTTTCGTTAATTTAGGCATGTTAGAATTGTCCTATCGATTTCAAATTTTGCATGGTGATTCCTGTAATAGTTAGGTACGAGTTAGAAAGCGTAGCAACTCTATAATCATTACCAGAATGTCCGTACGTCCATTTTAAACATGTCGATTTTTTTACATTTTTAACAACAAATTTGTATGTGGCCTAATTATCCGATTGGTCTGATTTTTGGTATACTGATTCCTGGGACAACAAAGTACAATATTATAAGCGAAGCAACTCTATAATCAAGTCCTAAAAATGTAAGTATGTCCATAATCATTATCCTGTATCAAGCAGTTTTTCAACAAATTTACTTACAATTTTGCTTTGACTCTAATACATTCGCATTCTGATTATTCAGTTCTGACATTATACAAGTGTTAATGTCCGTTTGTCCTACCGTTTCAGAGCTTTGCTTTTATGGATGTTGTCATCCTTGTTTTTTAAAAGTTGTTTTAAAATAAGGATGACAACATCCATAAGTAGCGAAGCCCAAAAATTCATGGATGGGAATACGGTTGTTTTCTTAAAACGACAGAAAATTTAATTTTTATATCCCTTTAAAAAAATTGGAAAATCGGACTATATAGGTACATAAGAGAAATGGAAAAATAAGGAAAAAATTAAAAATAGTCAAAAACCTGCAAAAAGGCAGTCTGACTGTCATGGTTTCTTTAAATGATAGGAAATTTAATTTTGATATCTATAACTGAAAATTTTTTGGAAATCTGACCATAAACACCAAAGATATGGAGAAAAATGTGAAAATACAAAAATAGCCTAAAACCTGTTTAAAGGTAGTCTGACCGTCATAGTTGTTTTCTTTAAAAGACAGGAAACTTAATTTTGATTTCTATAACTGAAAAAGTTTTGGAAATCGGACCATAAACACCAAAGATATGAAGAAAAATGTGAAAAATACAAAAATAGCCTAAAAAAACCTGCTAAAAAAGCGGTCCGACCGCCATTGATGTTTTATAGTTAATTGTGCTCCTTATTAATAGGAATGTTGTCAAAAAATTTCAGCATTCTATCTTTTATAGGAGCTGAGTAAATCCCATTTCCCCCATAGCGTTACGGACTGACTGACTGACGGACTGACTGACGGACAAAGTGAATTATAGAGTAGCTTCGCTACTAAAAATGATGCCTAGGTACCTATTGAGTCTCCTTCAGTTTCATTATCACTGTCAGAATCATCTCCATAGAATGGTTCAATAGTAGGCATTCCATTTTTACCTAAATAATAATAATCATCTTTTTATCAGAGTTTTCTTTAATGTGTTAACACATTTCCAGTATGGCTTCGTAACCGATTAATATCCGCTGGATTCCTAATTTCATTTATATATTACTAGTTGCTTCGCTCCTAGCCTCTGTGAAAATAGTCTAAAACTACCTTTTTATTTATAAAGCTTCCCTAAAAAGTAAACCCAATTCTGACCAGCGTTCTCAGAAATCTCTGGCTTCAGATTTTTGTTATAGGATAGGATACAAGTGTCTGTATATTTTCAGTTAGTTTTATTCAGATGCTGATATTTCATCTGTATGTAATTCCTCCGGTCTATACACTAACTTGTCTGCAGGTTTATCATCTTTGTGTATGTTTTATATCTTACTGTCTCTAGGTATAAGTCAATAAAAAACCATGACATTATTCAACTGAAAGACAAAACAAATTCTAGACTTTTATTTTACAAAAAAAAACTGTACTAACCTATTGCTAGAGTGGCAACCCTTTGTTTGATTAGAAAACTCACATGGAACATGTTCTCAACTGTCTTACCAAAACTGATTTATGTATGATTGTTAGTGTTAGTAGTTTTGAAATCAAATTACATTAATTTTATTTAATAGTGGGACGTTCGCACAATATAGAATATATTATACACTTTAATTCAAGTGTCTGTCCATTAAGATCTCTTTAAAAGATTGGCCAATCGCTTTACAATTTTCAGTGAGGCTTGATAGGTAAAAATTTCTAGAGACGAAGCTACTGCTGTATAATGCAGTAGAAGGAAATCCACAAATATGTTCATTAAGACCTCAAATTCACAAAAAATTTTTGTGTCACGCGGAAAAGCTGTGTTGATCATCGGTCAAGAGATGTTTTTAAAAAAAGTCTAGTTGTGATAATAGCTTAATTTTTTAAAAACATTTTTAATAGAAAAGCAAACAAAATAAATTGCTGATACTTCATGTTGTTGTGTATTTCCCCCCTCTAATGTTATAATTAATTTATTAATCTGATTCCTAGGACAATAAAGTACAATTTAAAAAACATCTCTATCGTGAAGTCCTAAAATTGAAAGTAAGTCCTTATACAGTTACCTGTATTTACGCAATTTTTCAACAAAGGGGGAAGTAGCTTTCGCAGAGTTCCGTAAAGATGCGAGTTTTAAGAATTTAAAATATAGAACACTGAAATTTTGTATGGCAAATGCTCTAATATGGTACAATATTTTACTATATTAGAGGCTAGGGGCGAAGCCGCTAGTCCTTATAATAAAGTAACAGGATGTTTGTTTGTACCAAAGGACCTTGCTAACCGCTGAACCGATCACGTCTCATTGGTCCCGGGAAGGTTTACAAACCACACTCCCAAGAGAAATCGCCCCTAGAAAATTACCCCCCCCCCCCAAAAAAAAAATGGGTTGGGGAAGGGGGGAGACCTTAAAAAATAAACCACTAACAAGACCATTCCTGTCTGGATCAATGACAAATGAAAAATAACACAAAGCTTTCTTTCCGTTCTTTGCATAATTGTCTTCTAAACATTTCCGGGTCAGCTTTACATATCTAAAATAAAAAGTAATATGTTTTTAACCGAATTTATATAACTAAAATATACTATTGAATGCTACAAAAATGTCTAAAATACACAAAATAAATAATTTTCCTAATAAAGGAGTTCAAAAATAAATAGGTAAAGTTTATCAAAAGAACCCTTTTGTTTAACGAAATGATCAAAATATGCGCCAACTTTTGAGATATTCATTACAAAATAAAAACCATTAAAAATTCATTGGGTTTTAGTAAGATATAAGAAGTAGAAGATAATCGGAAGAGTTAGTGTTTGCTAATCATTAATAATGTCCATGTTTAGATGAACCTGAACATCATCAAAGATTACAAAGTTTAATGTACAAAGATAAAGCAGCTGTTCATCTACTTCATATGTAGTCATATACAAAGTCAAAGTACAAAGATAATCTACATAATAAAGGACGTCATAATGTCATTCTATTTGTCTATGTCAAATGTTTCATTGGGCGTATCACAGAGATTTTAATTCAAATTATGCTTTCAGAAATCAAGCTTTTTATAATGACAAGGTGAGTGAGTTTTGTCATAACCTAATGGTTGAAAATACAGGAATAAAATCAATCTAATTCTTTAGGTAATTAGTGGAAGAAGTGAAAAATAAGTGCTTTTTTTCAAAAAGGTATAATTATTATAATTTACAACAAAAAAATCCGCTAATCAAAGATATTACCTATCAGTTAAAGCTTCCACAGTTTGATTCTTGCCAATGTTGGCAATCTTTGTAGTGCCCCGCTCCTTGGCTTTCTGGGCTGCTGGTCGTTTTACCACTCGCTTGCGGGGGGTCGCCCCAACAGACTCATTATTTAGAGTACCTGGAGAAACGTTTATTCTCAATTAAATAAAACACAATCAAAAGGCAGCTGATATTATGATATTTTGGTGATTTAACACAAAGTACCTGTTGAGCACTTATAACCACCCTTCCCCATCCTTTTAAATTGTATTTGAAAAAAAGGGAAAAACGTAGCATCTTACTATACATAACCACTGCTGTTTATAAAAGACTAGCGGCTACGCCCCTAGAGGCCTCTAGTGGCACTTTAAATATTTTTTTTTATATCTAAAATATGGCTATTTTGCGTTTGACGTTTATTTTTCGTTGAACTCTCTTTCTAAAATCGATAAATTAAAAAAAAAATTAATTTCTCTAAGGAGGGTGGTGGTACCCTTCCCCAAAAATGGTTAGAAACCTTCCCGGGACATATGAGAATCTACCCTGTTAAGGAGAACCCGATCAGTTCAGCGGTTAGCGAGATCCTTCGGTATAAACATACAAACACACAGACAAACACACAAACATCATGTTACTTTATTATAAGGACTAGCGGCTTCGCCCCTAGAGGCCTCTAGGGAAACATGCGTGGGGGGGGGGGGCGGTTAAAAAATAGTTAAAAACCTTCCCTGGACCTATTAGAAGCTTCACTGTTAAGGATAAACATATCGATTCAGCGGTTAGCGAGATCCTTCGATACAGACAAAAAAATACTTACTACTTTATATAATAGGATAACATTGGATTAAACAAGACAAAAGATGACAGTGAATAAAAATCATTACAAAATTTAATTGAAGGATTTAAAAAAAAATAATATGTAGGTACCTTTTTTTAATGCTTTGAGGCAAAGAGAGAAGCTCATGAGATAAGATTTATAATAAATAAAATAAAAATGTGCATTATCAGTTCCATAAAAATAAAATTACCTAGAACAAACTTGAAAGTTGGAGCATAATTAAAGGCAGAGCCATATCTCCGTCCAAACTCAATTATGGAGTTACGATTCATCTTATATCTCTCAGTAGTTTTATCCGGTTGTTCTAGTTTATCCAGTGTCATGTTTCCAGCTAGAGCGGTTAGGTACATCTAAAAGAAACAATAGTTTAGTACAATACTACTAGCATTAAAGTAAAACACTAGAGGAAGAAAGGGTTAAATAACTTCTCTATCGCAATGACCTTGTACCGATTCTCAATTGGGTCTTTGAAAATCAACCGATGGTAACGGGAATATTAACATAGCCAAGTAATAGAAAACAATTTTCTAAAAGACGAAAAAGGTAAATTTAAAAAATGGGAGAGGTAGTTATCTGTATATACTATACATCTATACTATAGATCTGTTTTACCAGCGAAAGAGATTAACACCGCAACTCATTTTTTAGTGTATGCTATTGTACAATAACACGCAGAAAATAAACGTAATATGTCTAGAATTATAGGAGAAGTAAATTACAATAGTTTTTTTAAAAGGTGAACTATACACCCTTGGGTAATAAATTACAGTATCCTTTGTAAGCTGTGGCAAGCAGAGGATTTGGCCATGGAGATGGGACCCTAATACACCCCCTTCATTTTACCAGAGGGTTGAAATGTTTGATACATCATATGATCTATAGGCACGTAACTGATTGTATGTGTCTCTGCTTTATATGAAAGGAAATACATACCTGGGTTGTAAACTTTTGTTTATTGCCATCCACATCAGAACTCATTTCTTGAACAAGCCTTAAAAATAAATAGTAAAAGCTTGGACGTCCTTGAGAGGTATAATAGGTTTCCGACATATATCATTTTAGAAGTGGCAGGGACAGGACAATAATGTATATAAATTAATACATACTCAATAGGTAATAATACACAAAATTAACACTTTTTTTTAGATTACAATTAGTAGTTGAAACGTTTGGACCTAATAAAAGAACCAATCAAAATTCAATAAAAGTCATCAAAGTTGTTAAGCCAACGAGTAATAAAACATTACAATAAAACTTTGGGGACTAGTGTAATAAACAGTCCAATGTTCCCTCCCTGTCTGACATTCAATTTATTTACCTGCATAACTTTTTGTACAGTTTAAGTTCATCTAGAAACTCCTGGGGATTTTGAATGTTCTGGATCATTTTCTTAGAATCTTCCAGCAAGCTTTTAAATCCATCATCGTTGTAAAGATCTTTTACCTCTACTTTTCTGTAGGTTTCCAGTCTTTCAGCTAGTTCCTACACATAACAAGATGGCAGTGTTCGTTAAAGAAAGACAAATCAATTTCTGATATTCAGTGTGGCCACAACCAAAAAAATACTGATACTGAAGAAAAAAAAGGAAATACTGAATCCTAAAATAAGAAAAAATACTGAAAATACTGAAGAAAAAAAGGAAATACTGAAAATACTGAATCCTAAAATAAGAAAAAATACTGAAATACTGAACAAAAAAATACAAATACTGAATAAGTATTTTTTTTATATGATTCCTCATTTCAAAATTTTATATATCATACCTTTATAATTTGGGGGATATTTTAAAGACCTTTTAATTTTGCCTCTTAGATTTTCTTGCACCAATTAAGCAGAAAATGACTGATAAATATTTTAAATGATTACAAAACCTAAATACTTTTTAGTTAATTTAAGAGCATGCTAAAAAACTTTACCTTTAATAATCATGCAAAGTACTCACCTTAGATCATTCATTCTATTGATAGACAAAAAAATACTGTATAAAAGCATCTCAAATATCTAAAAAATTTATATTCGACATGAAATTGAAAAAAAAATGTATATTACCATCATAGACGTCCAAGCTTTTTTTTGGGGGGGGGAAAGGTAAAATTTTTTTAAGGGGAGGGTAATTCGCTTTTGGGGGGGGGGGGGTAAAATTTGCGCGTCGCAATTTTTTTACCCCACCCAAAATTTTCACCCTGGGGGTAAAATTTGCTTGGGGGGGGGGTTAATTACCCCCCCTGAAATCTGTTGGCAGGGGTAAATTTTTTTACTCCCCCCAAAATTTACACCCTGGGGTAAAAATTTTTTTTTGGGGGGGGGGGGTAATTTAACTTTTATTAAATATTTAGTATTAAAAATGCGCGCAAGCGCGCAAAATTTTTTTGGTTAGAGATTTTTATTTTTTAGGGGGGGGTATTTACCTCCCCAAAATTGTTTGGGGGGGGTAAATACCCCCTCCTTAATGGTTGGGGGTGCCTACGGCACCACCAGGTTAGGGATAAATTTTAAAAGGGGGGGGGGGGTAAAATGAAAAAAAATTTGGTGGGGTAATCGCCCCTTTACCCCCCCCCCCCTTGGACGTCTATGATTACCATAAAAAAAACAAAATTAATGTACAAAGTTATAGGGTAATTTAAAGGAAAGTAAAGTGAGGCGCGAAGCGCCGAAAAAAATCTGACATCAACTACTTAAAAAAACATCTTATTTATGCAAAAATTTTTGGAATTTAAGAAATAATGAAAATACTGAATCATTAAAATTTCCAAAAACTGAAAAATACTGAATAAAATTTTCAAATACTGAATATTCAGTATTTACTGAAAATACTGAAGCCCCAATTTCCAAATACTGAAGAATACTGAAGATTTTCAGTATACTGAAGAATATGGCCACGCTGGATATTTCAAACTACACAAGAAAACCCTAATTTTCGGAAAAATTGGTGATGGTAGTTTTTTCCTCACTATTTTTCTATTTCTAGAATTTAGAACCCGATCGGTTCATTAGTTATTGAGATCTCAAGCTTAAAACAACAAAAAATTACTACTTTATATGAAACTAGCGGCTATGCCACTCGAAGCCTTAAGAGGCACTTAAGTTAGGGGGGGGGGGGGGGTCATCTATTATTGGGAGGGTGAATATACCCTCCAACTAAATAGTTTTAAAAGCTTTCATCGACCTTTAAGAAGCTTTACTTAAAAGGGGAATCATATCGGTTTAGCGGTTAGCAAGATCCTTCACTCGTGACAAAAAAGCTTACTACTTTTTATGATAGGAAGAAGATTACATCGTATAAGCATATTAGATAAACCAACCTCAATCTTGTTTCTAACTTCTCTTTTCTCTTCTTGTGAATGGTTCAACAATGGTTCGTCATTCTCCGTATCGTCGTCCAGTAGCTGGATGCTACGCCGAGTTGGTCCCATTTTTACTTCTGTTCTGTTAGAAATATGACATTTGAAATGCATTTGTTTTTTCCCTTTCTCAGCCAACAAAAAGCCTTAAAAGGGATATAAACAAAAACATGAAATCAAAACAAAATTAAGGGTAAGAATTATTTGAACAAAAATTGTTAAATATCAAAAATAATCTTGAACTATGCATAAAAATAAGCACACATAAAAAAAAACAACAACAAAAATCAATAATATCCATAGGATAAATCACATAGGTACAAAAATAATCTTTTACATTGGTGCAAGGTTAAATGGTTAAATTTTTGTAATGTATCAATTTTAAAATAAAATCTAATTATCAGTTTGGATAGGAAGTCAAGTATTACAAAAACAATGTCTATCAAAATAGTTGCATGTATTTTTTTTCACTTAAAAAAAATACACAAAAATTAAACCATTTAACCATCACCTAATCATAAGGCACAACCTTAAATCACAGCCAATGGCTTTCAAAACATAAGTCTCCAGTTGATATTAAAAAATATATAAAAATTCAAATATTCAAGTATAAAATCAGGTAGTTCATAAAAAGACAAATAGGTATAAAGAAAAATAGAGATTTTAATTTCTTACCTACGGAGTTGATTTTTGTTAATTCTAAAGAATAATAAATTTTGAAGTTTTTAAAATTTTTATGTCGTAAGCTACCCTTTTCTATTTGATTTTATTGTTTCAAGGGTTTCAAAATTATCTTAAGTATCTTTCTTTATACCTATCGTCCATGTAATCAAATAGTTTTCTGACAATCAGTTTCAAATTGAACATCAAACACAATTTGCAGTGTCAGTCGCTCATAAATGTTACATTTATAAAATAATTGTGAAAAAAAGGGTACTAGATAAAATAATGATATAATACTTAAGTTTTAATTTTTAAGCTTAAGTATGAACAAAAACATCAAATACAAACTTTTAAAAATATGTACGACTGTAAATCATTAATGACAAATGATAATATGTATGTATAGTTATTGACATGAATATTTCTTTAAAATCAAATCGAGTTATTATAATATTTCTACTTATCATTGTCATTTGTCATTTCATAAAAATATAGGCTGACAGAAACAATTAAAATCATCGCGAAAATCATGCAGTAAAAACGAAGTAAATCGAGCTATTTTTGTTTATCTGTATCTTTCTGCCCATGAGGCCGCCATGATGGGAGATTTAATGGAACCTCCTTGCACTCTGAATTGTTTTAGAGTAAACTTTGACGTCCTTTTTAATGAGTTTGAGCATGAGTTTATGACAAAAATGTACCTACAAGACAACGGAAGATAAATAATAACCAGAGATTGCAATTCAAGGCACTTTCAAAGAATAGAAATCTGCGCTAAAAATAAGGTTTTTAAAAGGGATTTCTGATTTGATCTCTGGAATTTTAGTGCAAAATCATATAGTGCAAATTATGGTTAATTTTAAACCCAAATTTATGTTTTCCATATACTTAATGCTTGTTTTTTTTTTATATTTTTTAAATCACCTTAGACATGGGTGTTGTGAATTAGAGAAAGTTAAACTCTATTCCTGCGATGGTGTTGGTAGCTCTTTGGAGCTTGGGGCTTCAAACATGCCCCACTATATTTGTTTTCACAGCCATTAATTTTTTGTACTTCATTTCTACACGGTGGTCGAGTTGTTACCTCCTCCTGAAGGATAAAAAGATTGACAGTTGTTTACAGATGAAAGTGAATACCTAGTAGCTTTTGCAAAATTACATAAAGGTGTGAGTTTTAAGACTTTAAAAACAGGAGTAGAACGCTAATATTCACTACATAGCATAATTTCTAATTGAAAAAAACTAGACAAAATTTAAAAAAAAATAACAATTTCTGGAAATCGTTACCTAATGCCTCTAATGTCCAAAAAAAATCTGCTCTAATTTTACTATAATATCTTAAAAATTAATTTTTGTCAGTTTGATATTATTGTAGGCAGCGTGTCAGAGCCGTTTAATTTTGATGCAGCTCCGGCTCCTACCTTCAAATTAATATATGTATCAATTTTTGTTCATTATTGAATTTGATAAAATAAAATAAATACCTGGAAAATATCATCATGGTCAGATTCGTCACTTTCTTCTCCAAGTTTAAATATCTTTCTTTCCCCAGATTTCATCAGTTCTATTATTAGGAATAATCTTTTTATCAAAAATAAAAAAAGGGATATAAAGGGATAAGACAATGGCCGATAAATTGATGTACATTCCCAATGATGATGCACCAAATTATCCCTTCTGTAGATTACAATTAATGGTTTAAACGTTTACCTAGACACTCAACTTAAAAAACAACCAATCAAAATTTGATAAAAATCCCCAAAGTTTTTAAGCCATCGAGTAAGATAACTTTATTATAGAACATTCAGGGACTAGTTTAAAAACACCCCAATTTCCTCTCCCTCCCTGCTTGAAGTTGCTGTTAAAGGGATAAGGATTGAATGGGACAATTTATCTAATATTTATTAACAATGCTGAAAGAGCAAAGTTAAGCTGGCAGAAACTTTAAAGTTGTTTGAATTTTATATTGATTATAATATGCCTGGTTTCCAAGTTGGTTGATAATAGCGAGCACGTCTACCACATCGTACACCACCAACCTCCTAGAAAATAGAATGGTAACAGAATGTATGTCTGTTTGTCTGTATTGTAAGATCTCGTAAACCACTGATCAGATATAGTTCTTCTTTGCAGTAAAGCTTCTTATAAGTCCAGGGTAGGTTTATAATCATTTTAGGGGAGGGTAGCTCAACCCTCCAAAGAGAAATCGCACCTGGAAAAAAAATCTCCCCCGCAATAGTAAAAATATTTTCTTTTCCTCATAAAACTAAAATAAAAAAAGTGGGGGGGGGTTGACATCAAGGGAAGGTTTTTAACTATTTTGGGTGAAGGTAAACACAACCTGCCTAGAATAATCACAGAAAAATCCCCAAGTACCCAGGCCTTGACTGGTGTAACTACCAGTCAATAAATACCTACAGTTTTAATATAGCTGAGCTACTCTATGTTTATAGTATTATATTACCTTTTCTGGTTTCTTTTCAGCAAGAAGAGATGATTCAAACTGACTGTAAATCGGCGCAGACCCTAGCCATTACGAATAATTTTTAATAGTTTCTTTAAAAATTCAGTTGGTAACCATATGATATTCAGCATTTAAAATAATATGGTAAGATAAAGTTGCTTTTATAGCCAGTTAAGTTAAAAACCTTTTTCTGTAAACAAACTTTTGTACGACCATTGCATCGTCGGTAAAACCTAACAGTATGATAAAAGTATAGCCATGAATTAGTATTTAGTATTAAGACTCCAGCCAATCACATTGAATGTTTAAATGCTGTAAGAAATAATAAACTTTTTTTGAAATTTTAATATTCCTGGTATATTCATATCAGTCATGTATTCTTGTTCTGCCAAAGCCCAACACTCCATGTCTCGTACTGTTATAATTTATCCATTTTTTAAACATGGAGGATGGGGACAATAGACTAGGTACTCAAAGTTTTATAACAACGTTATCTTATCTTATTTGTTGGCTCATAATTCATCGTTCATAGTCTTATCCTATTCATATCCTTATCTTATCCCAAATTTATTTAGTTTTTTTTAAATTCTAAGCAAAAAGTCGAATTTTACATACATATACTGTTCAATAATTTATACATTTTTTTTAACAGGGAGGGTGAAGACAGTGGACTTGGTACCTTAAGTTTCATTACAACGTTATCTTGTTAGTTGGCTCATAATTTATTGTTCATTGTCTCCCCCTTTAAGATTCTTTATTTAATTTTACAATTTCTTGTATGTTTATTTATCCTAAAAGTCTATCTTATTATTCGTGTAAAAATTCTGTATTATGGTAAGATATATAATTATTAAGTATGACCAGAGCCACTTTCAATCCAATCATACTGGAAAATATTTTCTTTACTCAAATAAAATGAATAATTTCCTGTGAAAGTTTCATCATCTGTGAGTGGCAGGTTATCAAAAGTTGGAGAACAATTTGTTGTTCCTCGTTCCAAGTTACTGTCCAGCCACAGGGCTGGCAACCAACCTAAATATCTATAGGTATGAACCTTATGTGATATACTGGCTATTTCAGTCAAAGGGTCAGTCCCTTAAAGTGCATTTAACAAGCAGTGTTTTTTTAGATCATCATAAGTTAATGATTGCGAAAAATAATTTTCCAAAAGAATCTCATAGCAATTGATATAGAATAAGTGAATAGTGTGACAAAAATATTTGGATCAGAACACATGAATTTTAAGGAATTACCACATTAAATTCTATAAACAAATATAAGAAATCATTTGTAACACAGTTTTTACTACCTACTCAAATTTTAATTATAATACTTGTATAAGTAGGTAGACCTTTTTTAACATTTTATTCATAACAGTTTTATACTCTAAACTACTTTGCTTTAAATATGTATTGGTATACCTATTAATCAAAACATTTCAAGTATCATACAATGCATTAAATTAATTTGCCAGTGTGTTGTTGGTGTTCTTCATATAGATCTAATTGTTCTTACTTCACTAAAAAGTTGATATCCTACCTCCAATTGTAATTCCATCTGTCATGCCCATTGTAAAATAGTTATTAGCACCAGAGGGATGGTACTTTTGCAGTCTAATAAGCCAAAAACTTTATTTTTAAATTTTTTTTGATAATAGAAAAAAAATTAATCATCATTTAAATGAATAATTTATGGCAAATTCACTGTTATTAAGGATGATTTTGTAATATTTAAGGAAGCAGTTTTTTTTTTTTTTTGGGGGGGGGGGGAAATGACGTGTTTCAAAGTTAGAGGTGGGAGAGATAAACGACCCTTAGAGGTCTATCCGCATTGTCTTATTAATTTAAAAGAGGACTATCCATGAACAAGAGCACGTGATTCTAAGTACCTTCCAGCATTGATCCTAAGTATTTTCTTTCAGAATATAATAGGTCACCATTAATAATTAATATATTGACGAGAAAATTTATGTTTCACCACTTCAAGTTGAAGAAAAGTAAAAAAATGTTCAGCTTTTTTAGTCAAAATTCTATCAAACGTTTTGTTGAGTTCGGGGTGTCTTTAATTGTCCATGTTGTCAAATGATAAAAATTTTTAAAAAGTTAAAAGCACATTTACTATATCTCATATGTATGTTCAAATTAATGCTAGTATGGATTAATTTACAATCTATTTAAAACGAGTATTTGCATATGTATCATCAAATATCTAATTATTAAAAGAATTAGCTTCATAAAAGTTTTCAAAATAAATTAAAATACCTAAAAAAAATATGGTGAAACATAAATTTTCTCGTCAATACATTAATGATATAGGGTGACCTATTATATTCTGAAAGAAAATACTGAGGATCAATGCTGGAAGGTACTTAGAATCATGTGCTCTCGTTCGTGGATAGTCCCCTTTTGAATAAAGTTTTTCCTTGGATAGAAAGTAAAGATAAATGTTTCAAAGGTTCCATAGTAGGTTTTACCGCGTAGCTTCAGGTTTGGTGGAGATAAAACTAATATCATTAACATTTAAAAAAAAAAGCCTACCTACAATTTCTTTTACGCCGTGTTTAAAATGTTAACAAAGATAAAAAAAAAACACAAGTAAAGATTAAAGAAATAAAGCACAATCATAATTAAGTGATTCATAGAGTAAAATGGAATAAAGAGACATCAAAGTAATTCCATATAGCAGCTTAAAATTGGGAAACCTAATCATGAGTACTTTAGGCTGTATCCCTAGAATCTAGGGACAGTTTATATTTTTGAAAAATAGCTAAAGACCTGCCTAAGTCCCACCTATTTAAAGCTTGTTTTAAGTGGAGAACATGACATCATACAGACAAAATTTAAAATGTATGTTTGGTATTGTTATTGGGTATAAAATGTGTATCTATATTAAGGAATTAAATAATCTACATTTAATAAGTAGGTAGAAAAAATGTTATGCCTGCTCCAAAAATAGTTCTTTTTGTGTCCATTATAATCATCAACAATGTGTGGTCATAATCTTCAAGTCTAAAAAAAAATAAGGATGAGAACATCCTTTAAAAAGTAAGGATGAGAACATCCTTTAAAAAGTAAGGATGAGAACATCCTTAAAAAAAATAAGGATGAAAACGTCCTTTAAAAAATAAGGATGAGAACATCCTTGAAAGCGAAGCTTCATATTTCACACTAAGTGAAGCATTGATAACCCCTGCACTTAATTTTTTTTCTTTGCCTAGCCCTGGCGGGGGACCATAACTCTGCGGGGCCTATACCTGCAGTGCTCTAACCCTTACATAACCTTACCTAAACTGAAGTAATAAACTTACCAACAAAAAAAGCCCCCCCCCCCCCCCGCGAAAATATTTTCAATTTCTACTTTTTGTAACAGATCAACTACAAATTACATTATACTACATTATGTAGGTAGCTAAAATAAAAAAACGTCATGTTTTTTAGAACAAAATCTTACTTTGAATAAAGACTTGCTAGACTGCAGCCATCCCGTTTCAACGAGTACAATAAAGTCCATGGGTAGAGCCTAAGTCGGGGTGGGAAGGTTAGAAACAATGCTGAAATCTAAAAATAAAAATTTAATTCTTAGTTCTAGTTCTTGAACAATTTTAATGCTTCATTTTCCTATTTAAAAAAAGCTTGTCTATAATTAGGGTAAGTCCGTCCGTGCCTAACGGATAGCTCTTGTGGTTAAATTAGTTATATTATAATTGTCGTATCGATTTAAAACATGTTGATATTATGACATCAATTTTATAAGCTACAATTATCCTATATATCAGATTATTTTAATTTTGATTTCTATGACGATTAGGCACCATATTATAAGCGAAGCATTTCTATTACTAAGTTTTAGAATGAAAGTATGTCCGTAATAAACATCCTGTAACATTCAAGTAAGATTGGAATAGATATAAAAATTATTATTTTTGGACATGTTAATATTGTTAATAAACAATATTTTTTTTATGTATTTGTCAAAGTCTGATATGTTGAGCTACGCTTTTATGGTAATGTTGTAATCCTAGTTGAGTTTAAAGTCCGGGAAGAAGGGTTAAGTAAATGAAAAATCAATAGAATAACCTGATATGGAGATATGATGGCTGACATCTGGTTCATTTCTGGCATTGTGAACTCTTAACATACAGGGATAATTAAGTTTATAAATAAGTTACTCATTAATAAAATATGTACCTAGTAGTCAAGGTTAGCTATAGAGCAGATGTTCAATGGTCATTCAAAAGAATAATAAAAGAGAAAGAAAGAGAACAGGATAGTTAAATAGTTTATAAAGAAACCTTTTTATATAAACATATATAAAAAAACGTTTATATATAAGCCTTTTTAAGCATTACTGTCAGACCACCTAACCGAGTAAGAAACAAACTACATGCAATATTTGTTTGGAATTTGAAATATTTTTTAAAATGTCCGTCTATCTGAAATTAGATTAGTTGAAAAATTCAGGTTTCTCCAAAAACATTCCTGACGGATAAAAGTACATTTTGAATTATAGAGTAGATTTAAATCCTCCATTCTTGAATGAAACCAAACTAACCTGCGTCAGAGACACTGGGAACCCTATGCAGTGCTTGAAAGTGTGGTGTACTCTTCTTGAATGCAGAGATCAATGGGGTACTGCGCTTGAATCCCTCTGGTGACCCGTTGTTGCAACCACATGGGGTGTTGGGTGTCACTCCATACAGAAATGAGCCTAAATATTTCATTATAAATTAAAATATAATTAAAATGATTTTCTTTTCTAAGCCTACAGACACAATCTTTTTTTAAGCTGTAACTTAAACTCAAAGGACGTGCAATCAAAAGGTTGTTTGCCAATTGTATTTTAAACCATGTGGATTATGGAAGTAATACAATTACCATTTACAATGAATGCATTTAATTTGTCATATATCTTCCTTAACAACTGAAGTTGATCATACCAATAAATAGGTAAAGAATATACGTGAATATTATGACAGGAGAAAAATTGTCATCAATTTTGGTTCCTATTATGGACATTTCTTATTAGCTAGTTTGTTCATACAAGGAGGCGAGGTGAAAGGGTAAAGGGGGGATTACTTTACCAGCTACACGTCTCACTTTATTATAGTATAAGATAAACTGGTGTAAGATCCAAGTAATAATAATAAGTTATCATACCTTCACAGACAGAAGCAATGGGAGCAGTATCTCTACTACTATTTCTTCTGGCTATATCGATGCTTGAACTTGATGTTCTGACATTTTAAAGATTACTTAATTATATTACCTATAGTTATAAAAAAAAATAAAGCTTTAAAGCCAATATATTTTAGAAATTCTTTCTAAATTTAAATTACAATGCAAGGGCATTTTAAAAGGATATAGTAGCATATCAAGTCAATAGGAGAATCCACCAAAATATCATGCCTGCCATCCACTCAAACCCTGTTAATGTATGCCTGTTGCAGGTTCGAGGCCAGGACCAGAAAGCTCTCACTCACCAGCCACAATTGTTTTATACTGTTTTAATATTATGCTTATCATGTTTGTGTTTATTTTGATTATGATCATATGTACCTATCACCAATAAAGTAAGATCATGTCACTTGCAGTTATTTCATGCTGCACATACCTGCATTACTTGGGTTTTCGCCACCCAAACGCCACCAAAGACTGGCCATTGATAAACGTGACACGCGATCATAAGCGTAGCAATGAACATTTTTCACCATAAATATTAGATTCTCAGATAGCAAAGTATTCACTTATTTTATCATTTAAATCATAAAATAATACTTGTTTTATCTTAATTTTACTTCATGGAAAATCTATAGTTCTAATCTGTAAAATATTTTAATTCTTGTTCATTTTACAAGCACGTATCTTCAGTTTAAAAGCGTATATCTTCATTTTTTAGCATGGATCTTCATGTTTTAAACGCCAATCTTAATCCTTTTAGCATCAATCTTCATTTTAAAAGCATGGATCTTCATTTTTTAAGCAGGAATCTTCATTTTTAAGCGTTAATCTTCATTTTTTAAGCGTGTATCTTTATTTTTTAAGCGTGGATCTTCATTTTTAAAGCGGGAATCTTCATTTTTAAGTGTCAATCATCATTTTTTAAGCTTATTTCTTCATTTTTAACGCGTCAATCTTAAATTTTTAAGTTTCAATCTTGATTTTTTTAGCATCAATCTTCTTTTTTTTAGCGCTAATCTTCATTTTAAAAGCGTGGGTCTTCATTTTTTAATCTCCTATCTTCATTTTTTAAGTGTGTATCTTCAATTTTTAGCATGTATCTTCATTTTTTGCGCGTCAATCTTCATTTTTTAAGTGTTAATCTTCATTTTTTTAGCATCAATCTTCATTTTATAGCGCCAATCTTCATTTTAAAAGCATGGATCTTAATTTTTTATGCATGGATCTTCATTTTTTAAGCATGTATCTTCATTTTTTAAGCATGGATCTTCATTTTTTAAGCATGGATCTTCATTTTTTAAGCGTGGATCTTCATTTTTAAAGCAGGAATCTTCATTTTGAAGTGTCAATCATCATTTTTAAGCTTATTTCTTCATTTTTAACACGTCAATCTTAATTTTTTAAGTTTCAATCTTCATTTTTTTAGCATCAATCTTCTTTTTTTTAGCACCAATCTTCATTTTAAAAGCATGTATCTTCATTTTTTATGCGTGGATCTTAATTTTTTAAGCATGTATCTTCATTTTTTAAGCATGGATCTTCATTTTTTAACATCAATCTTCATATTTTAAGCGTGGATCTTCATTTTTAAAGTGTCAATCTTCATTTTTTGCTTCAATCTTTATTTTAAAAGCGTGTATCTTCATTTTAAAAGCATCAATCTTCATTTTTTCAGCGTCAATCTTCTTTTTTTAATCATAAACCTTCATTTTTATAGCATGGATCATCATTTTTAAAGCTTCAATCTTCATTTTAAAAGCATGAATCTTCATTTTAAAGCGCCAATCTTCATTTTTAGGCGTCAATCTTCATTTTTTGAGCAGCAATCTTAATTTTTTAGCGTGTATCTTTATTTTTTAAGCATGTATCTTCATTTTTTAAGCATGTATCTTCATTTTTTAAGCATTTTTCTTCATTTTAAAAACATGGATCTTTATTTTTAAAGCATGGATCTACATTTTTAAAGCGTCAATCTTCATTCTTTAGCATGGATCTTCATTTTAAAGCATGGATCTTCATTTTTAAAGCGTGGATCTTCATTTTTTAAGCGTGTCTATTCATTTGAAAGGCATGTATCTTCATTTTTAAAGAATGTATCTACATTTTCTAAGCGTGGATCTTCATTTTTTAGCAAGGATCTTTATTTTTTAAGCATGGATCTTTATTTTATAAGCGTGTATCTTCATTTTTAAAGTGTGTATCTTCATTTTTTAAGCATGGATCTTTATTTTCTAAGTGTGGATCTTTATTTTCTAAGTGTGGATCTTCATTTTTAGAAGTGTATCTTCATTTTAAAAGTGTGCATCTTCATTTTTTAAGCATGGATCTTCTTATTTTAAGCATGTAAATTCATTTTAAAAGCATGGATCTTCATTTTCTAAGCGTGGATTTTAAAAGATATTAAAAAAATTTCTGACACAAATTAAGATTTTTAAAGTCAATTTTACTGATCACAATTACAGATTTGCCATGAAGTAAAATTAATATATAAAAAAATTATTTAATAATTTAAATGATAATGCAAATGAATACATTTTATATCTTTGAACATGATATTACAGGTGTAAAAAGTTTATTGCAATGATTATGATAGCCTGTCGGTTTAATCTTTGGCCACAACTTCAGAGGTTGTACTACAAGCTGTGTCTTTTCTATTACAAGCTCTGTCTTTTCTCTTGAAAGTTGTGTCTTTTGTGAGGCCAGAATCCACAAAAGACAGAGCTTGTAAGAGAAAAGACACGACTTGCAATCACAAAAGACAGAGATTGTATTACAAGCTGTGTCTTTTCTCTCTCAGTGCCTTGATAACCTGTCGAAGACTAGACGTCGATATCTCCACCCTTACTCCCGTAGTAGAGCGCCAAAGACGAGGAACCAGGAGCTTGAGTGTCAAACACTATACAGTAGTCAAGCTGCCCTTAAGAGCGAGAAAAGTGGTAGCGAGGGTTGACAAAACGGGTCCAGCTCAGGCCACAGATGAGCTACAGAAATTATTTTGGTGTCTATGGATTCGTTTTGAGATTTTACTAGCAGTTACCATTTGAACCCATAGTTTTAAGTCACTCTGTGCCCCAAAATCAGGCAACCTTAACCGGTAGAAGGAGCGACCCAATTTGAAAAAGTTATTAATAAAAGATGCTCTAAATGCTGTCAAGAATGTCCACACATTTTGGTGTTGATATCTTAACCCTACATCTGCTAAAAGCATGCCAAAGACCATATACCAGAGCGAGTATACAGTAGTCTACTTGACTAAGGAATGGTGTTTGATAGAGCAAAAAGTGTCAAGAATGTCCACACTAAGTTTGGTTTTGATATCTCAACCCTAGCTCTGCTGGTAGACTGCCAAAGACGAGGTACCGGAGCGAGTATATGGGTAAGTCAGTTTGACTACTGTATAGCATTTGACACTAGCGCTTGTATTGATACCTCGACTTTGGGAGTCTACCAGGCAGCCTAGAGAAGACTAGCATAACCAAACTTGGTACAGGGCACCCTTAGGCATCAGAGAGCATATCACATATCACTGCATACCTGCATTACTTTTCAAAATCTTCAGTGACACCAAAATAATAAGATCTTCATGAAGACCTTGATCTTCATTTTTTTCCGCGTATATAACGGTAATTTTTTTCGCGTATAAAAAAAAAGGTCTAAGGTAGATGTTGTATTCAAATGCTCTTAGTAAGTCAAGCTGTTCTTTATTATCGACCATTTCATTATTATACAATGGGTTATCATTAAAAAAATTTAACTTAATAAGATCATTTGACTACAACTCAACACCCAACTTAAATAATTAATTCCCTTTATAATTGTTTGTATAATGGGGGTTTAGTTCCCCTATCCCTAGGACTGTTTAAAGGGGAGCTATTCTCCCACATCAGATATAAAATTCCAAATCTCTGAATATTGAATAGGTATTCAAAAGATTATCCTCCCCCCCCCCCCCCCTATTAACCTTTTATTCACCAAGCTCTGTCTTTTCTCTTGCAAGTTTTGTCTTTTGAGAGACCAATTTTGCAAAAGACAGAGCTTGCAATAAAAAGACACAGCTTGTAAAAGACACTACTTGCAAGTTGTGTCTTTTCTCTTACAAGCTCTGTCTTTTCTCTTGCAAGTTTTGTCCTTTGAGAGGCCAAATTTCACAAAAGATAGAGCTTGTAATAGAAAAGACACAGCTTGTAAAAGACATTACTTGCAAGTCGTGTCTTTTCTCTTACAAGCAATGTCTTTTCTCATTCAAGTTTTGTCTTTTAAGATGCCAAATCTCACAAAAGACAGAGCATGTAATAGAAAAGTCACAGCTTGTAAAAGCCACTACATGCAAGTCTTGTCTTTTCTCTTACAAGCCCTGTCTTTTCTCTTGCAAGTTTTGTCTTTTGAAAGGCCAAATCTCACAGAAGACAGAGCTTGTAATAGAAAAGACACTACTTGCAAGTTGTGTCTTTTCTCTTACAAGCTTTGTCTTTTCTCTTGCAAGTTTTGTCTTTTGAGAGGCAAAATCTCACAAAAGACAGAGCATGTAATAGAAAAGACACTACATGCAAGTTGTGTCTTTTCTCTTGCAAGTTTTATCTTTTGAGAGGCCAAATCTCACAAAAGACAGAGCTTGCAATAAAAAAGACACTACTTGCAAGTAATGTCTTTTCTCTTACAAGCTCTGTCTTTTCTCTTGCAAGTTTTATCTTTTGAGAGGCCAAATTTCACAAAAGACAGAGCTTGTAATAGAAAAGACACAGCTTGTAAAAGACACTACTTGCAAGTCATGTCTTTTCTCTTACAAGCTCTGTCATTTCTCTTGCAAGTTTTGTCTTTTGAGAGGCAAAATTTCACAAAAGACAGAGCTTGTAATAGAAAAGACACAGCTTGTAAAAGACATTAATTGCAAGTTGTGTCTTTTCTCTTACAAGCTCTGTCTTTTCTCTTGCAAGTTTTGTCTTTTGAGAGGCAAAATTTCACAAAAGACAGAGCTTGTAATAGAAAAGACACAGCTTGTAAAAGACACTACTTGCAAGTCATATCTTTTCTCTTACAAGCTCTGTCTTTTCTCTCTCAGCACCTTGGTAGTTGAGATACAGGCACCCCAAGCTAGGAGAGTACTACCAGATGCCTGTCTGACACCATGGTAAAGACTAGACATTAATATCTCAACCCTTACTCCCGTAGTAGAGCGCCAAAGCAGAGGTACCAGCATGGGCGCTAGTGTCAAATGCTATACAGTAGTCATGCTGTCTGTAAGTCAGACTACCCGTATACTCACTCTGGTACCTCGTCTTTGGCAGTCTACCAGCGGAGAATGGGTTGAGATAGCTAAACCAAACTTGGATGGACATTTAGAGCATCTTAATTAAAGCCATCTTAAGCTGGGTCCAATCCTTCTACCAGTTAAGGTTGCCTGACTTTGGGGCACCCTAAAGAGTACTTAGAGTGACTTTAGACTATAGGTTCAAATGGTAACTGCTTGTAGAATCTCATAAAGTATCCCTAGACTACAAAAGAATTTCTGTAGCTCATCTGTGGCCTGAGCTGGACCCGTTTTGTCAACCCTCAGTAACGTTTTTCAAGCTCCCAACCCTTTCCCCCGTATATGCAACCCCTTTACGCATATAGGAGAATACTCGCTCCTGTACCTCGACTTAGGCGTACTACCAGCGGAGAATGGGTTGGGATAGCTGAACCAAACTCGGTGTGAACATTCTTGAGGGCATTTAAAGCATCTTTTATTATAGCCATCTTGAGCAGGGTCCACTCCTTCCACCGGTTAAGGTTGCTTGACTTTGGGGCACCCTGATGAGTACTTAGAGTGACTGTAGACTATAGGTTCAAATGGTAACTGATAGTAGAATCTCATAACGTATCCGTAGACTACAAAAGAATTTCTGTAGTTCATCTGTGGCCTGAGCTAGACCCGCTTTGTCAACCCTCGCCACCACTTTTCTCGCTCTAATGAACACCATTCCTTAGTCAAGGTGACTACCTGTATACTCGCAATGGTACCTTGACTTTGGCGTACTACCAGCAGAGAATGGATTGAGATAGCTAAACCAAACTTGGTGTGGACATTTGTAAGGGCATTTAGAGCATCTTTATTAAAGCCATCTTAATCTGGGTCCACTCCTTCTACTGGTTAAGGTTGCCTGACTTTAGGGCACCCTGACGATTACTTAGAGTGACTTTAGACTATGGGTTCAATTGGTAACTGCTAGTAGAATCTCATAAGCTCTCCGTAGACACCAAAAGAAGAAATGTAGCTCATCTCAGGCCTGAGCTAGACCCGTTTTGTCAACCCTTCGCCACCTTTTTTCTTGCTCTATCGAACACCATTCCTTAGTCAAGGTGACCCATACACTCGCTTTAGTACCTCGTCTTTGGGAGTCTACCAGGCTGCCTACATTAGACTCAGCTTAACCAAACTTGGCACAGGGTATCTCAAGGCATCCTAGATCATATCACCTTGGAGTAAAGAACCCCTCTCAGACGACTCTAGAGGGCACTTAGGGCGCCCTGAAGTCAAACCAAGGACACTAAGCTGAAATCTGGGAAATCCTGGTGTCAGCCTACCGTCTTCAGGGTGCCTAAAGTGCCCTCCAAAGTGACTTTAGACTATAAATTCAAATGGTAACTGCCTTTAATTTGCCAAGAGCTCTCTGTAGAGTACTTAAACTCGTTTCTAGCTCATCTGTGGCCTGAGTTCCAAAAAAAATGTGTCCCCTAGGCTATCTTGAGAGTGCGCTAACCATAACCAAGAAGGGTGAAAACATCGATCTTTCAACCAGGGGAATCTTTCAGTATCTCTAACTTGGGCTAGGATTGAGCTACAGAGGATTTTAAAAGGTTCAGCATGGCAAGCTGAGCAACTTTAATTAAAGCCTTTTGGACATTTTTTGACTCCTTTTGGGGGTTAGGCATCCCCATAGACATGAATCGAGAAATTTTCAAAATTTGAGTTCTAGGAGTCCATAACCACTTACAAAGGTGTTTTATGTTGTCAAGTTTTCTCTTCAGCATGCTAAGAGCTCTCTGTACACACCTTAACCTCCGTCCTAGATCAACTGTAGCCCACATGGTGACTTGCCAAAGAAGAGGAACTGTGTTGAGCACTGGTTTTTGGATCTGCGGTTACTACTCCCGTCCTGCTGAGATGGGTTAAGTATGGTAGAATCTACATAACTAAACTCCGTCAAGCTGCAAACGAGTTTAAGTACTCTAAAGACTTAACAAGCTAAACAGCTTTCCTGACAATACTAGGGGTCTGGTGTCACTCTAGAGCGCACTTAACACAGTGGTCCACAAGGCAAAAGAAGTTTGACAAAAACCACCAGAAAAACTGACTATGTGGCCATCAAATATATCCATTGCACACTGGTCTGGAGGGGTCAACAATTCAATTTTTCCTACCCATCAATTTAGACAAAAGTTGACCTGCCAGTCTTCAAAGACATCCTGGGCCACCTTTATTTAAATATCAACCCATGTTGATAATATGTTTTTTGAAATAATTTGGGGCCAAAGTTGCAGAATCCTAAAATCTAAGAAGGTATTGTTGACATTGATAAATTGGCTATACTTGCTTAAATGTGATAAAATCAAATATCTGCATGTTGGAAATTGTCCAACTAAAATAAGTCCTATATAAGTTCAAAAATTAATTATAACACAAAAAATGGTACAAAATGCAAAAATGTGGTTTTTTTAAATCAATTTTTAACATAGGGTAAGTTTTGCAAAATTTTCTTAGTGAATATAACCTGAGTAAACCTATATGTTTATTAAAGAGAATTTGTTGGCATTGTAATTGGCTTCATATAGCATGATATATATGGCTTCTGATTTTGTTCGTTTTGTGCATTATCTTAAAAACTAATAGATCGATTGAATTTCATCGATGTTGTAATTTAAAATTATTCTGATGCGTAGAGGGGGGAAGGATCTATTTTTGCGGAGTAATATCTGATAAACAAAATGAAAACATACGAAATAGCTAAATAGTATAAAAATCTGTTACATTTCATATAGATTAGTTAAAATAAATTTTTAAATGTCAATTTAATTGTTTTATATTCACATAATTGATATTATTCTTTCAGCCTACTCTTTATGTGTATTCATAAATCTGACTACTACGTACGCCTAGTGAGTACTTAGACTGAGGTTATACAATACATATTAATAACCGAGAATACATACACAAATAGTATAAAAATCTGTTATATTTCATATAGATTAGTTAAAATAAATTTTTAAATGTCAATTTAATTGTTTTATATTCATATAATTGATATTATTCTTTCAGCCTACTCTTTATGTGTATTCGTAAGTCTGACTACTACGTACGCCTAGCGAGTACTTAGACTAAGGTTATACAATACATATTGGCGCGCTATAGCCTTTAATGCAGGAATAACAATTGATTATAATGATTTTTAAATGGATTAAATCAAGACAATATAGGTAAAATGATCAAGATATTAAAAAATTAAAATCGCGCAATTATTTTAATTCAGCTGGTGAAAAAACAGTTAGACGTACAAAAATTTTGACTTCACATGAAATTTAGCCAATACAATTGTCTTTCAAAAAGTATTTCATAGTCCTCTTGATTGGACAGCTCCTTCCCACCCTAAATGTCGAATAAAACCTCGGGAACGGCGAAAAGCAGACTTTAAAGGTCTTTGACCTTCAAGGTCATATATTTTTTTTCTCATAAATGGACTCCCTGACCCCTAAAACCCCCAATTTGCCATATTGGGCATTAAAATCGGCCTAAAAACGGCTAAAAACGGCTAAAAACGAATCGTTGACCCAAAACTGCGTTTTCAGACCAGTGTGCATTGGGGGGCTAGGAACTGATTTCCTTAAAATCATATCTGTTCCTTGGGATTTATTCAATTTTAAAGATAATAGAGACTGAATTCCTTAAAATAATAAGGTTGTTTGTCACTATTTTTGTTGCTATGGTCTCAGAATAGGAAATATCCTTTTAATCCCTGAAAATCTGGCTTGGGTAGATCACAAAAATTCATGACCTAACATTTTCTCCCCCAGTGGTGGAAAAGTTTTTTTTAACCAGGCCCTGGTGTATTGGCCCCAGAGGGCCTTCCTGAGGAGCTAGCATAAAGAACCACAATGGCTGGCTCTAACTACCATCTGAAGTCATTGGAGACAATGGCCAGCCTCCTTCCAGCGGTGTGGCCAGGCTGTTTGGCTGACCAGTTAAGGACACATATCTCTGGATACACTAGGAAATTACCCATCTTTGCTGTTTTTTACAAGTTGTCTAAAAAAAACTGCGTTTTCCAGTTTTGGGAATCAACCAGAAGGAGCATGAAAAAAATAATTATATGTCCATATTCTCTGTAAAAATGTACATAACATTTACTTAAGGTGTTTTTCGATATCTCTAAAAATGCGGCTGTACTGAAAGGTATATGTAGGGTAAAAATGCCTGATGCTAAAACTGTGATAACAATTATAATCAAATAACTCATTTATTGTGCAACATATAGGTTGAAAAGTGCAATATTAAAGTAACAAAAGGTTAAATCAATGTAACCATTTAAGATTTTTTACATTTTTTCTTTTTCTTGCTACATGCAAAGAGCTTTTTAGGTTCTTCAGAATTTACTTTTTTCTATTTCTCTATTTCAACATCATTTTAAGTAAGGAATCTCTTATAATACTGTGTGCATTGAAGAATAAAACAAGTAACTTTTTATTTCATTTCAATATCTTTAAAAATAAGCAAGTTATCTTGGTTCAAAATTACCGAAAAAAAGACTTTTTCTTTAATAACTTGATATTTGAGTATTATGTCATGTATCAATCAAAAGGGATTAGGAGATTAAAGGGGGAGGAGTGAGGAACTAACATGAAGATTTTTAATACTATTAAATTGAATTATAAATAAAGCAAGAATAAAGTTAATCATTTGTTCTGTAAAAATAAGCATATTTAAGTTAAATTTAAAACGTGATCATTAGAATATTTCATTGGGCATGATATAATGTTGTTTTCAAGCAAAAAGAAGACTTTAGTTGAACGTTATAGCCCTAAATTTTACAAGAATACAGCAACACACATAAATTTTGAATTATTTAAGCTCTAAAAAGCGCTATTGTTTCAAGAGATATTAAAAATCACCTTTAATGAAATTTATCCATATTTTTAAAGAGAATTAGAATATATGATTATTTTTTTCATACTCCTACTGGTTGTTTCCCAAAACCAGGAAACGCAGTTTTTTTTTAAACTGTTTTTAACCTATTTTTAAAACATATATCAAAAATATACTATGACACCAGTATAATTAAACTGCAGAGCCTAAATTTGAATTAAGTCCCCAATAAACTTTTTTGAGGGGATTTAAAAATTAATTTTACTGTTGCTGTGGTCTTTTTTGATCAGAGCAAAAGGTCTTTTTTTATTTGGGTAAAATTCGTAGCTTTTAGAGTGTTTTGCTTCATATATATAGTATTCTGGTATAGAGTAAAATTAGGCCTTTTGATTTCATCTAAATTAATTCATTAAAAACTTAATTCTTTACAATATATCAATGAATTAACTTTATCGTGCTTGTTTTCCATCACTTATTTAAAACACAAAAAAATTGGCTGTAAAGGGTTAAATAGTGAAAGATGACAACAAACGTTTACGCAATACAACAAATTTTTTTTGTCACATATACAAATATGATAAAATATAAGATTATTCAAACTTATTTTTAAAAAGCATGTATCTTTTATGTGTATAGTTTTCATTCTTTTCATTTTAATTAAATAAAAATTATTTAACTACATTGGAAATAAGTCACTTTGTGAAAACACTCTTTTTTGAATTGTAAAAAACTGAAATGAAACGAGACTTCTAATTGGTTCAGACTTCAGAATAATATGTTTTATTTTAATGTTAAATTTCTTCTATATAAATTATTGTTTTAGAAAAAAATTATTTGCATCGAACAGAGTAGAGTTTTTATTATTGTATTGATATAATCTGAATCACATCAAATTGTTCTGTAAGAAACAATTTAACCCCAAACTAAAAAATGCTTTTGCTTCCATCAAAATGATCACAGCAACATATAAAATTGATTTTTAAATCCCCCAAAAAAAGTTTATTGGGGACTTAATTCAAATTTGGGCTCTGCAGTCTGATTCTACTGGTGTCATAGTATATTTTTGATATATGATAAAAAAATAGGTTAAAAACAGTTTAAACACCTTGTACAATTTTTTCCCCACTTTTCCCCTGGCCTGGATGGCTGTCCAAAGTTGCCTGGGTCAAGATCAGATAAAAACTGTATTAAAACGATGATCTTTGAAATGGAATAAATCCCAAGAAGGAACAGCTATGATTTTAAGGAAATCAGTTCCTGGCCCCCCAATGGGTATATTTGATGGTCACATAGTCCGTTTTTCTGGTGGTTTTTGTCAAACTTCTTTTGCCTTGAGGACCACTGTGTTAAGGTGCTCTGAAGTCGAGATACAGGAATCCAAGTTTTGGGGTACCACGGTTCAGGGCGACCTAAGTGCCCTCTAAAGTCATCTGAGCGGGGTCTATACTTCGAGGTGATATGCTCTCTGATGCTTAAGGGTGCTGTATATCAAGTTTGGTTAAGCTGAGTCAACTGTAGGCTGTCTGGTAGACTCCCAAAGTCGAAGTACCAATACAAGTGCTAGTGTCAAACGCTATAGGTTCAATGGTAACTGATAGTAGAATCTCATAAAGTATCCGTAGACTACAAAAGAATTTCTGCAGCTCATCTGTGGCCTGAGCTAGACCCATTTTGTCAACCCTCGCCACCACTTTTGATACATTTGTGTTTAAATATAGAATTTAGACTCAACCTTTGGAAGGGGGGAAGAGGGAATATCCCAGTTTCCAATATCATAGAACATTTTTCCCTTTGGTGATAATAGTATATCTAATGTCATTAATACATTTTTGAAGCATTCTTTTATAATCAAAATGTCTGCTTATGTTAGAAACTATATGGGTGAATGAAATGTGATAATGATAATCTTTATTTTAAAGTTGTGGCCAAGGATTAAACTGACAGGCTATCATAATCATTGCAATAAACTTTTTACACCTGAAATATCATGTTCAAAGATAATAAAATTTATTCATTTGCTTTATCATTTAAATTATTAAATAATCTTTTTATATTTTAATGTTACTTCATGGCAAATCTGTAATTGTCATCAGTAAGATTGATATCTTAAAATCCGCGCTTAGAAAATGAAGTTACACAGTTAAAATATGAAAATCCATGCTTAAAAAAAGAAGATCCACAATTTTAAAATGAAGATACACTTTTAAAATATGAAGATCCATGCTTAAAAAATGAAGATACACACTTTAAAAATGAAGATCCACGCTTAAAAAATGAAGATACACACTTAAAAATAAAGATCCACGCTTAAAAATGAAGATACATGCTTTAAAAATGAAGATCCACGCTTTTGAAATGAAGATTGATGCTAAAAAAAAATGAAGATTGACACTTAAAAAATAAAGATACATGCTTAAAAAATGAAGATAAATGCTTAAAAATTAGGGTGGGTTCATATCGGAATTAGACAAAGCGGGGATATGCAACAGATAAAATCAACCTTAAAAACATTTCTGACCAAAAAAGAATTTTAAAAAATTGAGTTTTAGAACACGACCACTTAAAAATATAATTCATTACTTATTAGTATGCAAAGACGACATTCAAAAATTTTTTGAATCAGAACTATGACTTCATGGTGCTCCCTAGAAAGGCCTCGAGGAGCTGAATCAGGAACTTTTGTCCGTTTCAAAATATATCGTTCCTAGCCTTAGAAATCACTAAAAAAACAAATTTTTTAAAGGTTTATTGAGAATTGTCCAATTTGTAGAGGTTTTTTAGATTTTCTCAGGCTAGGAACGAGATTTTTTGAAACGGACAAAAGTTCCTGACTCAGCTCCTCAAGGCATTTCCAGGGAGCACCATGAAGCCATAGTTCTGATTCAAAAAATTTTTTACTCCCATTTACAAATAGCTTTACAATTGAATGTCTGGTCGTCAGCGGTTTTAAGACGTAGGATAAATTTTAAATCATCCAGAGGTGTATTATATCAATATAAATTGAGTGCAGATCCCCGCTTTGGCCTCAGAAAAAAAATGTCCAAAATCGACCCACCCTATTAAAAATGAAGATAAAAATTGAAGATTGACGCTTAAAAAATGAAGATCCACGCTTAAAAATGAAGATACATGCTTAAAAAATGAAGATCCACGCTTAAACAATGAAGATCTATACTTTTAAAATGAAGATTGGCGCTAAAAAAATGAAGATTGGCGCTAATAAAATTAAGATTGACGCTTGAAGAATGAAGAAACACACTTAAAAAATGAAGATACACACTTAAAAAATGAAGATCCACGCTTTAAAAATGAAGATTGATGATAAAAAAATGAAGATACATGCTTTAAAAATGTAGATACACGCTAAAAAATGAAGATTGCTGCTTAAATATGAAGATTGGCGCTTAAATATAAAGATCTACACTTTTAAAATGAAGATTCATGCTTGAAAAATGAAGATACATGCTTTTTAAAATAAAGATTGATGCTTAAAAAATGAAGATTGACGCTGAAAAAATGAAGATTTATGCTTTAAAAATGAAGATACATGCTTTTAAAATTAAGATTAAAGCAAAAAATGAAGATTGACACTATAAAAATGAAGATCCACGCTTAAAATATGAAGATTGATGTTAAAAAATGAAGATCCATGCTTAAAAAATGAAGATACATGTTTAAAAAATGAAGATCCACGCATAAAAAATGAAGATCCATGCTTTTTTTAAAATGAAGTTTGGCGCTAAATAAAAGAAGATTGATGCTAAAAAAATGAAGATTGACACTTAAAAAATAAAGATTGACGCGTTATAAATGAAGAAATAAGCTTAAAAAATGATGATTGACACTTAAAAATGAAGATTCCCACTTTAAAAATGAAGATCCACGCTTAAAAAATGAAGATCCATGCTTATAAATGAAGATACATGCTTAAAAAATGAAGATCCATGCTTAAAAAATGAAGATCCATGCTTTTAAAATGAAGATTGGCGCTATAAAATGAAGATTGATGCTAAAAAAATGAAGATTAACACTTAAAAAATGAAGATTGACGCTTAAAAAATGAAGATACATGCTAAAAATTGAAGATACACACTTAGAAAATGAAGATACGTGCTTAAAAAATGAAGACCCACGCTTTTAAAATGAAGATTGGTGCTAAAAAAAAGAAGATTGACACTTAAAAAATTAAGATTGACGCGTTAAAAATGAAGAAATAAGCTTAAAAAATAAAAAGAAGATTGACACTTAAAAATGAAGATTCCCGCTTTAAAAATGAAGATCCACGCTTAAAAAATAAAGATACACGCTTAAAAAATAAAGATACACGCTTAAAAAATAAAGATCGACACTTAAAAATGAAGATTCCTTCTTAAAAAATGAAGATCCATGCTTTTAAAATGAAGATTTGCGCTAAAAAAATGAAGATTGACGCTAAAAAAATGAAGATTGACGTTTAAAAAATGAAGATCCATGCTAAAAAAATGAAGATATACGCTTTTAAACTGAAGATACATGCTTGAAAAATGAACAAGAATTAAAATATTTTACAGATTAGAACTATAGATTTTCCATGAAGTAAAATTAAGATATAACAAGTATTATTTTATGATTTAAATGATAAAATAAGTGAATACTTTGCTATCTGAGAATCTAATATTTATGGTGAAAAATGTTCATTGCTACGCTTATGATCGCGTGTCACGTTTATCAATGGCCAGTCTTCGGTGGCGTTTGGGTGGCGAAAACCCAAGTAATGCAGGTATGCGAATCATGCATATGATTCTTTACAGATGAGGTTTAGTTTTGGTCTTAAAATGTATGTTTATATTTCAGTATAATAGCAATGCTTAATTATTAATAATAAGAATGGCGGAAAAGTTAGGTGTAGTTAATATATGATTTACTGACGTATGAGGGGATGTACAGACAGACCGGAGTACGAGTATAGAGTAGCTTCGATACAATTAAATATCAATAATATAACAAAGGTATTTCTAAAAAATACAATATTTATTAAGCAATTAAACTGGTTAGAATAGGCAGATTAATGGGATTATTATTATTATTGGATATATTAAATATGATATCAATTAAAGGCTTGGACGTCTCGTTTTCTGTACAGGACAGAAAACCACGTGCACAGGAATATGGGACTAAGACTGTCGACAACCTAGCATATAGGTATACAGTCTACCAAGTGCAAGCTGATGGAGAGATGTTCTCACAAGGCCTGCATAAAATCAACTAGTCCCTCAACACAGCAGGATGGAGTATAGTGGCGGTTACAAGTGGAGGTCTGACTCAGCCAGAGAAGTATAGGAATGTGGACAGGGATGGAGATGCATAAACTTGGATGGTGAATACCACACTCGCCTCCTTCTGAGGGAATATGAAATATTCCCTCACAGTTGACCTGCACGCCTGCTTCTGCGGGTTGCTGTTGTACTCGCAGGTTCTTCGATTGCGGCCATAGCCCTCTTTACGATATCAACAGGATTGGGTTCTGAGGGAGTAGGATCTTCTGGAGCTGCTGGAAGCTCTGGAGCAACAGCATTCTGGAGGGCCAACACGCCCTCGCAGGGAGCCGTGGCCACTGGGTCTTCAGAGACAGCGCCAGCCTGCGGATTAGCAGGCAGATCAATTCCAGATGGAAAGAGCTCACTGATTTGAGCATCGAGCTCTGTGTCACTGTTTTCCTCTGCAGGATCAAGGACCTCAGGATTGCCTTCTCTATCGGTGGGCCTGTACTCATCAGAGCACTCAGAACCGCCATAGTGGGAAACCAGCTCAACTCCATCATCATCTGGCCGGGGTACGTCCTCAGCGGGAAGGGATGCCTCTATGGTCGCCACATTCTGCCCAGGTACATTCATAATATTACAACGAGTATTAATATATTTAATTACCCTGTCAGAGTTTTGGTCCAACAATCGACTAGTGGCCTCAATAACAGTGGTCATTCGTGATTTTAACTCGACGGTCGAGTCCTCAGAGACAGTGCGAATTTTTTCGCGCAAAGTTTTGCGGTTCCGCAGTAATTCTGCGGAAATTTCAATAAGGCGCTTGCCATGTTGTATATATGCTTTCTCAACAAATGAAGCATTGCTAGCAATTTTAGATTCCAGGCTTCTCTGGAAGGGGAGAAGAGCTTCTTCCATTGCTTCTTTTACGGTGGAGGATAGGACTTTTTTCCATTCCTCAGCAGTCACCCAAAAAGCTTTAGGCTCAATTTTGCTTTCTGCTAATGTCTCTTTCTTTTTAGGGGGTAATGGAGGCGGTTGAGTTTCCACCTTAGCCTTCTTGGCTGCTGGGCCGCCGCTGCCTGTTGGTGTTGGCGGACGTTTTTCTGCCACTTTTGGGGCTGATTTTACGGCGACTACCTCTAGTTCAGGTGAGGCACTACGTTTTGGTGGCGATTCCACCCGATTTTTTTGCGGTTCCCCTCCCCTAGGTATCATATTTTGTTCCATTAGAGGCCTGGCCCTAGGCCTGGCTTTATCGGGATATTCGTTGGCCTCTAAATTTTTAGCCTGCCGCAATTTTTCTTGCAATTCAAGGAGTTCCTTTGGAACATCTTTTCCCGCGTTGCGATAGACGTGGATCGATTTTGAGACACACTGAAGTTCACTGAGGTTTTCAGGGTTGCGTGGCGGTTTTACTCGAGGCTGATACCTGTTCTCGTCAGGTTCATAGTAGGCTTCCTCAGGGCCGCCCTGGGGATAGCCATGATTGCTGTCGTAATAATAGTCCTCTTCATTGTAGAAGGGTGCCTCTTCATATCCTCAATGGTATGAAGGGTGACCGGCCCCATGGGAGTGGTGGAAACCCCTTGAAAAATTCCGCCTGGGATATCCTAAAATAAAAATAATAAACTTAAAATTAAGGGTCATTAATTCCTTATACCGAATAAGGAAATATTTTTACAAAGACGACCTTTAGGGACGACAATCTTATAGGTATATATGTCTGTTTACAGGTCGTCCGTTTTTTGGAGATTAGTTTTCCCCATTATTTGTAAAATCCCGTAATTTGTGTGTTTCACTCGTACCTCCTGCTTTGTACGCGTGAATTTTGGTGCAGGCTAATATATAGATGATAAAAGCGACGCATAATAACGACCCTATTCCTGTAAGGATGGCTGCTACTACAAGCACTATATGATACCAAGTACTAGATAGAAAATCAACCACCTTATGATACGTTTGAATAAACCAGGAGTCGGTTATTTTTACTTCAAAATTATTGGAGTCCGCGGCAAGTTGGCTGAGGTATAATTCCTCGGCACTTTCTGAGAAATTAGTTTTTTCTAGGCTTTGCCAAGAATGATAAAGAAATAGGCTAATCGGTTTATCCATAAGATATTGGTTTACATTTAATATTTGCATACCCTGCCCTTGATTCCCAAGGAATTTTCCTTGGTACAAATGTAAGAAAATTGGATTTTCGGAACATTTAGTCGGAATTAAATGGGTGGTGTTAACCAATCTGCGTGAAAACGGTGATATCCCCATAGTCTTATTATTGATTGAAACCGAGAAATGATCCACAAAACAGGGTAAATTTTCTCCCAAAGAAACATTGATTTTAAGGTTATCGCACTGTATTACCAGATCCAGTTCACCGAGCGCCCTAACTAGTTTTTTACGATGGGTCTGAATACTACTTTTAGACAGAAAGTGATTCTGTAAACAGCGAGTTTCGGGGACGATTAATTTACTATATTGTTGGTAGGAATAGAAAATCTCTAGTGGTAACATGTCATATTTTTCCTTAGCGTTTAAAAGTGGGAAATATGGTTTTACAGAGTTTGTGAACCATACCACTAAGTTATCAATATTAGTTTTGTAATAAGATAATTCGGGAATTAGATTTTCAAAATGTTTTTGATCTTTAAGTTCTAACGCTAGCGTAATTTGGGGATCGATCACTAGATATTTTTGGTCACCCTGTTCTCCTTCAAATGTAAACAATGAAATATTAAAGATGTCTACCGTTCGCCAAGGAGAAGTGAATTTTTGTGCGTTATCAGATTTATCATCCGAGATAATTTTATCGTAGCCTATTCTAAGATTGTGATCTAGACAATTGTTTCCCACCCAGTGACTGCCCAGGTAACAGCCCGCTTTTGTTTGTAATAATTCAACAGGCTCAGCCTGGACCCCTATTTGTTTTTCCTCAAATGTCCCAGGGATAAAAATGCCGTTAATGGTTACGCCGTGTCCCTCGCAGGCGGGGTCGATGCCGTTAAGGAGGTCGTTAGGGTAAGTAAGCGTCCCGTTTACCAGGAAACGCGTGTATGACATCTGGTGTTCATACACTGAGACTGATTTTCCTTCAAAGTTAAATATTTTAGTTTTGGACATGGTGTAACAGTCTTCATAAGTTACGAGGCTCGGTATCTCCACGAGTGCTGGAGCAGTGAGGTGGATGTGGCTATATCTGCCACAATACCAGTAATGAGTACTGGTTCGGAGGTGGCAACGAATTCCAGGTATAATTTTTCTTTCAACCTTTTGAAGTAGGTGAAATTGTTTTTGTTCAATATTGGTAATATTAAGAAACGCAGCGCATTCAGAGATTTTCAAACGCGGGTTTTCGTTTGCTACACATTGAGTCGCATCTATTTGTATTATTTCGGACGCATTTGATTTTGCCAAAATAATAAAAAGCCCCAAGAATCCCAAAATAAATTTACCTCGAGCTCCTGGTGCCTTTGCCAAATGATGCTGCATTTTATTTTTATGCTTCTTGTTTTTCTCTGAAATATGTTAATTAGTTAGTTTTAACATATATATTTTTTTTGTTTATTTTCGTTATTATACATACGTAGATTAAGCTATATACATTTGCCACCTTTGTTTTATATAATTATACATTTTATATACATTTTATTTCTTCCTTTTAATTGGGTTATGCAGTCCGATTTGGACATGTATGCGGTTATCCCCCCCTTGTGACCTAGTTTTTCTTTCTTCTTCTAATATATATTTGGGTACTATGCTTTGTTTGTTAACATTAATAACCTTTTCAGGGCTGGATTGTTTGGGTCGTTGTGCGAAGAAAGAAGCCTCGGACGGGACAGTTTCTTCTAAGAAACTATTTTCGACGTGGATGTTAGGACCGGATGACCGATCTGCGCCAGGGGGTTCTTGGTCTTTGGGCTGTGGCTCAAATGGTGAGTTTTTTTCCATTATATCCCCTCCCCCATCACAATCCACCTCCCCTTGGGGTACGTCCTGACTAATTTCAGGGTTTTCTTCTATAAAATCGTCACTATCGTTATCTAGGTAGGTAAAATCGTCGTTTTCCATACCTTTATTATCGTTTATTTCGGTTTGTCCGGTATTATCTATGGTCAATGTTATTTCCTCAGACGGGACAATTTCCTCAATTGGAAAGACGTTAAAGGAAAGTGTTTCCCCCAATAATTCTACTTTAGAATCTATTTTTCGTATTTTATCTCTACTAACAATTTTTTACTGACCCCTATCTTGACTAGGTTAAAAAAAGCAAAGCATACGTCGTTAACGAAAATGGGAGATGAAGCCTTTCTAGATTTATTTTGAAACTCTAAATAGATTTTAGATTTTTTGGAAACCTGTGCAATAATTTCTTCCAAATTTTTTAGGTAGTTTAAGTAAGACCTGCAATCAATGTCTTGCCTGTTCTGCAGGATTGGTGAAAAGAAATCGAGATTAAGAGTTGGTTGTCTGCCGAACATAAGGTAATATGGCGTGTACCCCGTTCTTCTAGACGTACTAGAGTTAATTACAAAAGTGGTCAAAGCTAATTTTCTTGCCCAGTCTTTACTTTCGAATCGGTCATCAGATCTTAGACCTGCATAAATGCTTTGATTATGCCTTTCACATGGGTTACTATTAGGGTTTCTTGGGGGAATAAGTTTAGTTTCGATACCTAATTCATCCATAACTTTTTTGAAAACTTCCCCAGTAAAATTTGTTCCCCTGTCACTCCTCAATGACCGAAATAAGCCGTAGGTGGGTACCACCTGTTCAAGGATAACTTTTACCGTGCTTTCCACGGTGGCGTCCTTGATGGGGTGGGCGATTATGTACCTAGAGAATAGGTCAACTAGGATAAATATGTAGCGGACATGTTGTCCTTGAAAGTAGTTAGGGGTTAAAGGACCGATAAGCTCTACTGATACCTGGCCAAAAATCTCGTGACTAATGGCTGAATGGGTGATGGGTTGTTTATGTTTAGGTACCTGTCCTATTTTTCTTAGGCAGGTGATACAATTTTTAATGCGTGATTCAACAAACTTATTAATTCCTATAAGGAAGAATCTTTCATTTATCTTGCGTATTGTTTCGTTAATCCCCTTGTGACCTATAATATTATTGTGTGCTAATTCAAAAACTTTATTATATAATCCAATGGGTACGACGGGTCGTTCAATGAATGTTCCATTGCTAAGAGGTTGTCTAAATATTAGAAGTCCTTCCATAACGTATAAATGTTCTATTAATTTAAAAAGGACCTCTTTCCGGCCGGTTAGTTCTGCTCTTTCAAAACTCGACAACTTCTTTTTTTCGAATATCCACCTACGAATGTCAGATAATACTTGATCTTTTTGTGTTTCAGATTGCCAGGCATTGTGCACACCGACTTCCGACGCCGCATGTAACTCAAAAATCTGGTCTTGGTAGGGGCAATCCTGTTCATAAGGATCCAAGGTAAATGAGCTAGTACATTTTTCACAATCTGTTTCCTTATGTTCTTTGCATAAAAATTGCCCTCTAGATAGATTGTCGGCATTGCAATGGTCCCTACCCTTCCTATGAATTACTGTAAAGTCAAAACTTTGGATAAAGAAAATCCATCTCAGAGTTACACCATTTATTGTTCCTTTTTGCCATTTTTTGTAATGAACTAGGGAAATTGAATCTGTACGTACAATAAAGTTTCTAAATCTTAAATAATGAAGAAAGGTTTTAAGAACAAATACTAGGCATGCTAATTCGCCTTTATAACTTGGATAATTTTTCTCTGCCCCGTTACATTTTTTGGAACATATTCCAATAATTCTTTCTTCCCCCCCCTGTTTTTGGCTGAGAATTCCAGCGAAATAACTTGTAGAAAAATCTACATCTACTATAAAGGGGTTTGGGTTATCCCACTGGGGATAGCCTTTACTTATAGAATTTGAGAACATATTTATAAAATTTTCCCAATCTTTTGATAGGGAATCGGTCCATTCGATAACTTTATCGTTTCTGTGTTCATCTAGGGTACAAGAGTTTTTTGCATAGGATGGGAAATAGGCCCTATAATAATTGGAGAAGCCCAGGAAACGCTGGAGTTCCTTGCCTGTCCTGGGCCTGCTCCAATTTTTAATCTGTTCTAAATATGCGGGGTTCATTTTAAGTCCTTGGGAACTGACTATATGACCTAAATATGTACATTCAGATGTGAAAAATTTACATTTGGCTAGATTTAACTTAAGTTTTGCTATTTTTAGGACTCCGAAGAGTTTTCTGAGATGCTTCAGATGTTCATCAACATTCTTTGAGAATATAATAAGATCATCAAGGTAAGAAATTATAAATTCGTACAAGCCAGGGATAAGGGTTAGGACTCTGTCCATCAAATGGCAGAAAACACTTGGCGCGTTACACAGTCCGAACGGCAGTTTCTTGAAAAGATACTGCCGGTTAAGGGCTGTGAACGCTGTCAAGTGCTTACTTTCCTCCAAAATGGCTAGCGCATGGAAGGCGCTAGTCAAGTCGAGGGTGGTAAATACATTGCCAGTGCCTAATTTTTCTAAATTACTAGAAATCAAGGGAAGGGGCCAGTTAATTTTTCGTGTTACACTATTAAGCGCACGAAAATCGATTACGAACCTAAGTTTACCTTCCCCCCCAGCCGTTGGTTTTTTCTTTACCGCAAAGATTGGGGAGGACCACTCGCTGTAGCCCTCCTCAATGACGCCCCCCCTTAACCAGTTTTCAATTTGTTCTTTTAATTTGGCTTCGTACAATGGGTTTAATTGAATGTTTCTAGCCTTAGTAGGTTTAGCCCCGGGGATCAAGTCTATTTTATACTGTAAGAGATCGCAGTTACCGATATCGGCATCGTCAACCGAAAATATATCGAAATGATCAAGGCATAATTTTACTACCTTTTCCTTCATCCCTGGGTTATTTTTGATAAGATCACTATTTTCTAAGTCTAATTTTTCTTTAATGAATTTAATTCTTTTAAGAAGTGTAGTTCCTGACAATTCATTTATTTGATTAATATTTTTATTGCAGGAATTTGGGGAATCCGATTCGAATTCAAAGCAATATCCAACTTTAACGTTATTCAATAAGGTAATATTTTTTCCTGCTAAATTAACAAAATTTACCCAACATTCTCCCTTCTCATTTACATTATATATACCCTCCATAAGCATCAAGCCGTTATGGCTTGTCATTTTAGAATTATTTGGGGATATATACAGCTTCCTATTTTTTTGGTGGATAGGTATTGTTATTACCGTTGTATTCCCCCCCGGCAAGAATGTTGTTTTCTTTGCTAATTTTACGCATGTTTTATTTTGTTTTAATGTCCCAGTCCCCCCCTGGTTACTCCAATTTATTCCTGGGATAAGGGAGTTTTGTTCCGTATGAACATTGTTTGTAGGAATTAAGGGTATGTTTTTACTCTCTTCAACTATGTTAATTGTTGAATTTTCTATTGGAATTTGCTCGCCAGTGGGGAGCTCAAATGAAAACTTATCTAGTAATAAATTAATTCGATTAACTTTGAGAAATTCATATCCTAGATTTATAATTTTAGACGTCGTTTCAGGGATGCAAAATGTTTCTTCGAATATTTTATCTGATCCATTAAAGCTGAATTTTAAGTTTACGTGTCCTATGATATTTACTGGTTTTAAATCTACAGACAGAGCGCTAAGATTGGCAGGGGTGAATGTGATTTTATTATCATCTAAGATTTCTTTAGAAATAAGGGACCTAAAGTTGTTTCCTGTATCCACTAAAGCGTGTTGCAGGAATTCCCCCCCCACGGGATTAAGAACTTTTAGTTTTGCACAGATAGGCATTATAAAATAAATTATATTTTTAGTCGAAGCCTAAGATGCATATTTTCCAAGATCCCAACCCCAGCGGTTAGACGATGGTAATCCTCACACAGAGATTTCCTGTGTTCCAGGTATAGTTGTCTGTCGAATCTTTTTAAATAATGAAATGTTTTAACAATATGGTTAATTGTTAAAATAATTTTATATAACTTTCTGGGTTTCATTAAGTTTTTATTAAGCGCTTTTTAGCTCTAGAAATTTCTTAATAAGCATGAGAATGTTGATAGTTCTAAAGAAACTACTAAACTTTAATACGGGTCCTTATTTATATACTTGGATATATGATAAAAACCTATCGGAGTAAAATTGAACTAAAAAGTTTTCGAAAGATTGAAAGGCTACAAAGTAGCTTAAAAATAAGTGTTCAGCTTGTAACTAACAAGACATTAAAAACGGACTGAATTATTTTTTGACTTCTATCTGTATTTATACAAAATATTTTTTACTAGTTAGTACTTGATTCACAATATTAAATAATATAAAGTTAGCGCTGAATTACAGCTCAAAAAATATTAGATATGACTAATATAATAAAGAGGATCAACCATGACTGATTTATCATTCTGATATTGTTAGTATTTATACTTCATTTTTCCACCTATGGGGTAGAACAAGTTTATGTATTTACTAAAGTATAATTAATGCTGAAGTCAGCCTCAAAAATAAGAAGTGGTTTGTAGTAACTGCTTTGTTCGTAACTGGCCTTGATTAATAATATACATTCAATTTTATATAGTGGCCTTTTATTCCGCTGGTAATCCTAGCGGAAGCTAATAGAACTAAGTTAATTTTATTCTGCTAGTAATCCTAGCGGAAAATAATTTAATCAAAATGTTTTAGATTTTATTAATCACGTTTTAAGTGATTTAAGTTTTTAATTTTTAACTTTTATATATGGATCCCTATTTATATGGACCGCGGTAGCACTCGAGGCGACATCTTTTGGATACATAATAAATTAAATATAGTTCTATTATTGTCACTGTGCAAAATACAATGATATTAACCCATACAAATCCGTTATTATACATAATTGCTGAAAAATGAACTAAAAATGTGCAACTTTCAAATAAAATCGATACTGAGGCTTTAGCTCTAAAATCATTGTTTATATACAGATAATTTGCTTACAGACACCTAGCGGTTAAAAATCGAATTCAATTATTTTAGATTCATATGTATATACACTTAAAAATATACGCTATTTACATTTTAAATAGATCATGCGATATCAAAAATAAATACTACTAAATAGAAAATAGGTATTCACTTGTTGGCTTCTTTATAAAGACTATTAAATATAAAAAAATGGAAATATTAAGTGCATGTGAAATGCTCCTCAGGTTACCTCCCTATTTCCCCCAATTTCCTGTATCAGCTACATTTGGATAGGGAAAGGAGGGGAAGGAGTTTATTTTGTGTTGCTTAGTCATACTTAATAATAACAATTTGTTTTATTTTTTCGCGCCAAAGCATTGCCTGGCAAGGGATATTTGATATTAAGGAATTTGCAAGTTTAGCTTGACATGGGATATTTTGTTTATCTTTCATATCAAAATATGAAATTCATTCAGCAAATTTTTATTTTCTGGGATAGGGACAATTAATATCGCATATATCCATTTATTTTTTTACATATAATGGACGTGATTTTTAACAATCGCTTGTACATGTTTATCTATTTCAGATTCATTGCTGGCTTCCTGATCCATTTGGTTGATAGTTTTACGCGCATACTGCTCAGGTATTTTATTACTATTACCTGGAGCTTTTCTAGGTGGGGTGAATTTACTCCGTGTTTTACCAAAGCGGGACTCAGGATGTGGGGGCTCCCCAGCTTTCTTTTTGTTGCAATTCTGCACTACATGGCCAGGGATATTACAATGCCAGCATTTAATATTTTTACTCCTCCCATTAAAGGCTCCTATAACGCCCTCGATTTGATCCCAAGCAATAGGATCATCCTCATGATCTACCCAAGAGGGAACCTCGTCAGGTTCTTCGGTTAAGTTTTCCTTATACACTGCCGTGTTAGTGGGGGTATTATCTTCGATAATGCTGATTATGGGTTGTTTTTTCATTTCCGCAGAATTTTTAGGTAGGAACATTTCCATGGCTTGGGAATAGCAAGCCGAAAGGTTTTCCTTGCTAATATGGCCAGACCCATCCCAATTAACGTATCTCTGTCCGAGGTTAATAAGTTTATTTAAGTAAGCGTTGTAATCGTCCAAAAATTGCATACTCTCAACGTAATTGGCCATGTCCATGGCAAGGTTGGTATACAGCAGATTTTTGCTAACATTAAGATAGAATTCTTTCCACTTCTTTTTAGGTATGAGGCCAGGATTCATGAGTTTGAACACCCTAAGTTTGTTTTCAAAATAGGTGTCAAGGGGTTGATTAGTCTCCTGTTTTAGGTTGTAGAAGTACTGCGAGGCTACTTCTGGATCCGAGAAAGGAGTGACCAGCCTCCTAATCATCAGGTAATAACTTAAGGCATATAAGGCCTGATTTCTTTCAGGCGCAATTAGGTCTCCTAATCGTTCCCCTCTAGAGTCATAAATTTGCTGGTATAAAATATCCTTAAAAAGGATTGGGTCACAGATTCTGTATGTCTTTGCAACCCTCCACAAATTAGAAAAGAAATTATCAAAGTCGGCCCTGCCGTCCCACCTAGGGGCATCCCTCGCAAAGTCGGAATCCCATTTTTGTCCCTTAATAAAGCATTCTTTAATAAAATCATCGTCGGCGGCGCTAGTTGTTGCCGTCGCGGATGTGCCTGTGCCTGGTGTGTTTCTTGTAGAGGGTCTTGTTGCTACATTGGGTGCAGACCGTGTAGGTCTACGGAGGGGTTCTAACGACTTAATCCTATCAGGGATAAAGGGAAACCTTTCTAATAAGGTTTTTTCGTATTCCGTTAGAGAAGTTTCTCTTACATTCATCCAATTGTCATTATCCGCCGGACCTACAAAGCCTACAATTGAATAGGCCATACAACCTGGGGCTGTAATTCTATCCTTGGCGACCCATTCGGTCACGTTTATCCTTTGTTGGACCGATAGCCGGTCATAAAAAGTGGCATTAATTGAATCATCACCTATGGTGTTAAAATGAGTCGTGTTAAGACTTTCGTTTAACGTTTTTTCCGCAAACAATGGGCCAAGATTTCCGTCCGCTGGGAGTTTTGATACCCTACGTTTTAGGTCTAAGATGTCGGTATCGGCTAATAATCTGCGATGTGATTCCGTGTCCTTAAACCCTGCCCATTTTGTTTCTATTTCGAGCTTCATAATCTCGGATTCTTGTTTTATTATATCTCTATAATGTGACGAGTATTCGTTTAACTTAACATTTAACGCTTCCGTTATGAGTTCTTTGATTTTTTCAGGGGAAAGCGGGTCTGACTGCGGCTGCGAGGTACCAGGGACGGCCGAAGCCGGCAGAGCCGGCGGAGTTTTGGTTTTATCATCCCCCTTCTTGGCATTATCGGTCATGGTGCTGGAGTGTAGTGTTCGTTAACACTGCTTTGTCTACCACGAACTTTTTTAAGAACTTGGGAGTATCCCTTTCTTCCTGTTTTAGGGAGAAAATATGGAAATGTGTGAAATTAAATACTAGTGTGAAAATAAAAGGCGGGTTCCTTTTTATCTTTATTTGGCAGTTTGCCACGAAATAATTATTAGAAATATTCTGTAACAAATTGTTACTATAAACTGTTTCCGTGAATAAACTTAGTTATCAGGAAAATATTAATTTCACTTTGCAATCGAAGCTACTTTACAGTTTAATTTTGTCTGTACGTTAATAATTATCTATACCTTCCCCCCTCAAAAATTGAGTGGTAGACAAGACTGCGCCAAAATGACGTATGAGGGGATGTACAGACAGACCGGAGTACGAGTATAGAGTAGCTTCGATACAATTAAATATCAATAATATAACAAAGGTATTTCTAAAAAATACAATATTTATTAAGCAATTAAACTGGTTAGAATAGGCAGATTAATGGGATTATTATTATTATTGGATATATTAAATATGATATCAATTAAAGGCTTGGACGTCTCGTTTTCTGTACAGGACAGAAAACCACGTGCACAGGAATATGGGACTAAGACTGTCGACAACCTAGCATATAGGTATACAGTCTACCAAGTGCAAGCTGATGGAGAGATGTTCTCACAAGGCCTGCATAAAATCAACTAGTCCCTCAACACAGCAGGATGGAGTATAGTGGCGGTTACAAGTGAAGGTCTGACTCAGCCAGAGAAGTATAGGAATGTGGACACTGGACAGGGATGGAGATGCATAAACTTGGATGGTGAATACCACATTACCAAATAGGCTAGTTCCCAAAATAGCCGGTTTTTACTCAATTATCAAACCCCACCCACATCTTGAAAATAAATTGAAAAAAAGAGTGGGGTATTTTCCCTATTCCTAAACGCTGCGGATTGCCCTAACCCTACGGTATTACACTGTACCCAATGTAACCTAACCTGATTTAAAGTAATAAATAAAACAAAAACTACTCCCCTTATTTTAAGTTTACTTAAAATAAAAAGAGGGTGGTGGTTTTGAACTCGACTGCATATGCACTTAGAGCGAAACTGCCTCATAGTAGGTAATCATTTAGAGTTAAGCAATGTATTTGTAAGTTATCTTTTTTCCTAGGGTAGCTGTTTTGTCTGTAGAAGCTATCTGTTCTCGGGAATCCACTAGGTTGTGAATCTCCCCTGTGTAGGGCAAGGCCTGTATGACTTCGAGATTGAGTTATGCCCTGCGAGATAAAGAAAGGCAAAATTAGACACATCGTCGTTCTTTCACAACACTAAAAAATACGAACTAAACATTTTCACACAACGTAAAGGGACTATGTACGAACGAAAGCAAGTATTGTTAAGACCTACATTTGCATTTTACAGCGTTTGAAGTTATTTAGTCGCCTAACATTTCAATTTCATTCATGTAAAATCATAGTGAAAATTATCATTTTTAGTTTATTTGTATGACAATTATATTAAACAGAATCAGAAACCAAAAAATACTCAATATCACTGCTTGAAGGTGCATAATATAACTTGCTTACGTTTTTGCACAGTCCCTCCATGCAAAATTCCCTAGCATTGAAAATACGTAAAGTTTACTAGGTAGGATAAAATGAAGCAAGTCAAAATAAAAAATCTACCTACCTTATTAGATTCACTTTCTTTCTTTTGATTCCATCTTGCGTCTGGCAAAGTATCCGTAGACTTGCATTTCAACAAACAAAAAGAACAATAATATTTAATATAGTAAAAAAACGTCATTTTTTTAAGTGAGGAAGTTTGTTTAAAATAATGAGGTAGATCGTTGGTACATTATTCACTTCTAAAATACATAGAAACAAGCTTAATTAATTAAGTTCATGCATAGAAAAGTAGCACTGCTTATTTAATAAAGGAAGCCTGCAGGAAATACACCGTTCTAAATGCTGGAAGACTATAGGTAACTTATTTTGTTTTTGAACCTGGAGGCTTATTATCTGGGGTCTATTTGTGGTAGTCTTTCAGCATTTAGGGCGATATATTTCCTGTAGGCTTCCTTTAAAATGGAACATCACTTATTCTCATATGTTATAAGAGAGAGAGAGAGAGATAGAGAGAGAGTAATTAAAGAAAATACTTGAAATTAAAACTATCACAAAAAGATTTTCAGGTACACATCATAATTTTCACAAGATATTTTTAGATTAGTGTAAAACGCATTTCTGTAGTGTTACAAATAAAATAATACTGGTAACCTAATGCCCAAATTTGATTAATAATAGCCAGTTAATAATAAAAATCAGCAAAATAAATAAAAGAATCCTACGCTTATGAGCAATCCAATTAAATAGAACAGAAATAGTTTTAAAAAGCTGACGACATTAATTTTAGTACTAATCTTTTCTGCCAACATGCATTGGTAACCCATTGAAAAATATTATATTTTGTTGAACTAGGTATCAAAGTATCAAATTCTTCTTTAATGTCATTGTTTTTTAAAGTTAGCAGCTTCCCAACTTATAAAGCAGACGCTTTCTGGAGTTAATGTCTTAAGGCTCTTTAGAGCAGCCGTTTTCTGCAATTAGCAGCTCCACAATGGCAGTCCATTTGTTTATCCTCTACAGATCCAACTTCATAGTCATAATTCCAGCACAATTCTTCTCCTGCACGGATGTACCTAAATTTTGGGGAGATTTGTAGAACCCTATTTTGAAAGGAAATTCAGTAATTTTAAAAATTTGAAAGGAAAATCCTGATATTTTTTTATGGGGTGGGTTTCAACACAAATATTTAACAAGGACAGTAGGTATTGTTTTTAAGGTGTACGTACTGCAACTGACAAACATATATGCCTTGGGATATTTCGAATTTTTAAAAAGAATAATTTACATAATAATGGTAGTTGTTTATAAAAAAATCTTACAGGTTATTTAGTACCTAGAGATTAGACTTTTAACTTTTAAGTGTCTCAACTTATTTTCCACTTTTCAAATTAAAAATACAGGAGCTAAAGGGTGGACCAAAATAAAATAATCTAAATTCTCAAATTAAAAGTGCCATTTCTGATTTAAGTTAAAAAAGATATATATTCGATTTACCTTTACTTTATACCCTTGAAAGAATGAAAAAGGAAACAGTAGCTTTCGCAATATTCCGTAAAATTATGAGCAAGCTTCCAGTCAAATGCGCTTATTAAGTCTAACTTTTCTTCATGTAAACCAAACGCATATTTAAAAACAGTTGGACATAATAAGCGCATTTGACTGGAAACTTAATCAAAACTTTACGGAATTTTACGAGGATATATAAAGAAACGCTTCCTTCACCAAAAAGTGTGTGTGTAATATACCTGCAAGAGAAAAAAGCCACTTGATGAAATCTCAAATCATGTGTTTCATTAAAAGTATTCTAAATATACAATATATATTTTAAAATGCTATAGAGCCACTTGTAGGTTTGGAAAAACCGCAGGGAAGGAGAAGATATTAGATTGGAAATTAAACTGGTACCCAAACGTTCATAACCAGATTATCTTATTTGGTATACTATAGAATAGGCCTTGTAAAATATATATTCCTGTACGTAAACATTTGGGTCACAGCTATGGTTGAGATATCTTCCTACGTTGCCAGAGTGCATCGCGTCAATTATAAAAACCTAAGCTCATTTGCAAATATTCATACTAAACTTAAACAATATACCCGGCCCATTACCCATATCGAAGAAATGTATGAAAATTCAAAATTTAAGATATCATTAAAGGAAGGGACACTTTTTGAAACTAAAACTAAAAGGAACTCAAGTAAAAAAAAAGAGTTACAGCACTGAAATTTGGTACGGCAGTTGCTTTAAAGAGGTACAATGTGGAACTGAAGAAACGGCGGCGGAACCGCCGCTATCGCCAAATTATTTTTAGCTGGTAACGGCGGTAGCAACAGTTTCATCAACTTTTCTTCAGAGCTCCTCATTGTACCAGTACCTCTTTAAAGCGAGTGTCATTCCAAATTTCAGTGCTTTAACTATTTTTTAAGTTGAATTCTTGTAGTTTTGGTTTCAAAGTGTCACAACCGCCCCTTCCCTTTAAAACTTGAATTAAAGGTGAAAATTATTAAATGAATAATTTTGCAAGCTTTCCTCTTGTTCTCTCTCAGGCCAAAACTTTCTAATGGATTTAAACTTTTTCTTTAGTGGCATTTCGTCTTCAGAGGGTTTATCATTGTTACTTGGCGGATTATTATCTAAAATAAAAATCTAGGTGGGTAATAATTTGACAAATAAAATTTTCGACATTTTCTGAAGAAATGACACATATATGTTTATCCAATGTTTCGGAACCGGTTTAATTGAATTTCCAAGAGAATAGCTTCGAATTCGGAAATGTACAGGAGAAAAACTTTTGAAACCTTGCTAATAATATTCCTGTCCTTCTTGGTGACAGAATATTAATATCAACACAAGGGGAAGGGTATAGTTATTGCCCTAATGAACTACATGACTTGAACTTGAAAAAACAGATAGCCTTAAACCTTTCCCAGAACCGATTTGAAGATATCCTTAAGCAAAGAACTCAATTGGTTCAGTGGTAAGCAAAATCTTAACGTTCAACCGAAAAAGCTTTATACTTTATTTAATGGGATACCTGGGTTTGTGATTTTTGATGTAAGCTCAATTAATTCTTCCTCAATTTTTGCCAAATTTTCTCTTCTATTTTCATTATCATTGTCATCGTTATTTTCTACCCCATTTTGCTCTACTCCATTCATTTCTTGACTGTTCTCATCCTATTAAGAGATATTGTGAATTGTGATACAATGAAATACTTTGTATTACAAAAACCTACATACCTATTTAGTCTTTGGAGATAAATGAGTTTTAATCGGTCTGATATTAACTCAAACGCTTTATCATTTAAAAACAGCTGCGAACCACACACAAAATAAAATTGCTGGTATATCAAGAAAAACAACACCATAAACACCCCCTTCACTCAATTCTTTATTAAAATAAATCGGAAGATATTTAGTATTCTTAAATTCTTAATAATAGATGTACTAGACAAGACACATGATATCTGAAACCACCATTTTTGGGTAGACTTCCCCCCCCCCCCCCCCTGTTGAAATACAAGCTGTGACCTTATCACTTATAAATATTCTGAAGAAATAATCCTCGCTCTTTTATGCCTTGATTAAGAATATAGTTTAACTTACCTCCATGTCAGGTTCAACAACATCTTCCTCATAGCCTTCCTTTTTAGATTCCACTAATTCAATCAGATCAAGTTCACAGAAATAGTCGTCGTAAGTAGTACCATCCACCTTGCATATCTAGAAAGAATGTTCTTTGATAGCAGAATTAAAATTATTTTTGTGTAGGTATGTGTTATAATTAGAGACTGTTTTTAAACCAGTTTTTTGTTGTTGATAAGTCTGTAAAGCTGGGAGACATCAAATATATTAAATACTATTGGCCTCTAGGAGCAGTTAGGAAGGGGATAAGTCAACAATCCGCTCTCAATTTTAGTTTTAAAACGAAGAGAAAAAAAACTTGTCGTGAAATTTTATTGAGAGGATGGAGGTACCTTCCCTCAAAATAGCATAAACCTTCCCTGTACCAGGACCTATAACAAGCTTCACTGTAAAGGAGAACCCTAAAAATCCAGGGATTAGCAAGATCCCAAGCTACAGACAGCCATCCTCTTACTTTTATACACGCTACATATTAAATAATCATTATTACTCTTAAGAACAAAATTGAAGTATTGGAATAGTTACCTATATATCGCATAGTATTACAGACAGCTTTCCGCGGGTATTAAAATGAAAAATTATAAAATTCAAACAAGATTTGTTAGCCCCGAGAGGCCATAGAACTGGGCTAAAAAAAAACTAGTAAATATTAATTCATTGATTTTTTAATATTCGTGAAAAAATTGTACGTAATACGATGCTATACATGATTTTTCAGTATGACTGAGAACCGGTTCTAATCCAGCGGATATTAATCGGTTTCGAAGCCAATCTGGAAAAGAAATTACCTGTGTGGCATGTGTAGAGGAATATAGTCTGCCAACATATTTACAGATAAATGTTCCTTCTGGTATGTCGTGCAGAGCTCTGAGGCCCCATCCACGATTTTTGGTCTTAAACACCTAAGTAAATTATTATTAATGTATATTATGTAGGTATATCTGATTCTGTCCGTATATAAAAATAACAAAAATCGCCCTAGAAAATAATGACCCCTAAGTATAACACAGGGTAATGATATTCCTATTTAAAATATGTAATATTGTTTTGAATTACTCTTTATCAGAAATGTGCAAATCAATTGAACAAGATATTTATATAAAAATTCTATCCTTTTTTAACTTTTCATGTGGAAGTCACGCATTACTGTATAAACTCAGCCGTGTAACAACAATGTTTATGACTCACCTGTAGTTTAAGTTGAATAGGCCGTTGTGTCACTTTGTTATGACACGACGCAGAACATTTACAGTTTTTGTTGCACTCAAATATTCCGGTTATTACACAATCCGGCAATCTGCGATGGTCATACCCGGCATCCTACAAAAATACGTAAATTTTGATTTGTTTTTCAGTTTGTGTTGATTAGGTAAGGTTTATCAGAGCTGGAGACAATTGGTTTTATTATTTAAATCTATATTTTATCTATAATGCAAAGTAGAACCATGTTTGTTCGTTTGTACACTTAAAATAATAAATCGAATTCACCCTTAATCTTTTCAAAACATTTAATAAAAATACTTAATATTCTAAAATTCAGACTACTTGGAAAAAATCAGCATTGCCTAGTCTTACAAAAATTCAATTTATTTGAGGATTAAAAGGAATTTAACGACAAAATTGTTCCATATTTCAAGGGACAAATTTTGCATATTTGGGTATTTAAGTTATAGTAGAGTGAGTTTTAACCTTAGGTATGTGAACTGTGCATCCAAAAATTATAAATCTGACCTTATTTTTTTTTTAATAGACGTCATTATTGTTTTTATTAGGGTTGGGCCGGATACTTTTTTGGCCGGATACCGGATACCGGATATCCGGCTGATTTCAAATGCCGGATATCCGGTAACCGGCCGGATATCCGGCAAATATCCGGTTATCCGGCCAAATTTCCAGATATAAAAGTAGTAAAAAAAAATTTCTTCAGAAATCTTATATAAATTTACATAAAGTTAAACTTATTCAGAAAAATGTTCTTCTAGCTTCAATAATAAGAAAATTATAGCCATTTAAGATTTTAAAAAGCAGAGATTTTTGATGTAAAGTATAAAAAATTATAGAGCCGGATATGCGGCCGGATAGTTTCAATATCCGGTATCCGGCCGGATATTGAAAATGGCCGGATATCCGGCCACACCGGATATCCGGCCCAACCCTAGTTTTTATTAAATTCTTAGTAATTGTTTTAAGATTAAACTGTTTCTGACGTACGAACAATAATTTAAAAAAAGCATCGCTTTTGAAAGTTCATACCAGTAGGCAACGTTCTCCTGCTTCATCCTGAGCCGTTCCTTTGACGGTCAACTGTGCACATCCGCATTTCTTCTTATCACTACAGTTGTCAGTACAGTCACATGACACCAAGAAATCCTTGTCTTTTGGTATTTCTACATCACCCTTAAACATATCAAAAATCCTAATTATTTACAAGTAAAAGATTTATTTTCTGATCGAGGCTACGTAAAAATGTCGATATTTGGATTTTAAAAAATCATATCAACATTAAGTAAATCCCAACAGACAACAAACCTTTTAAGTGTACGAACTTCAATATTGAAAGTCCTAACTGTGCAGATAATGACTTTTGGGTCACAGCATTTTCCCTACTTTACCTATAGATTATACGCGCCAGACATAGCAGCAGTCGAGTCATTTTGAACGTCTCTAGCATGATAAAATGATGTATTTGTCATTCTTAGGAGAATATTAACACTATTGCCATTGTTGATGTATCCTTACCTGCGGAGAATAATCTGTGAGGTAATCAAGTTCTGGAACAGATGTATCATACGAATTAACAGCAGGAATAGGACATTCCTCTTTTCCCTGATTTATGATTATAGCATTCAAAATTAATTTAATATCATTATACATTCTTTCTTAACATACAATTGTAAGTAGGTACTCAGTTCAGTTGTACAGCAAAATGAAAATAAAATCTTTAGGTAATCAATAAGATATAAAGGGTGTTTAAAAAAAAACCAATCGCTTCACTCTTTTCAATATAAACCCTACAGTTTAAGTCAAAAACTAACAAAAAATGACTCAAATCATGTCCAAGCAATGACAATGAGAAAGGACTATTGAATTTTGATTTCTACTCACATCTCCTGAGCACTACAGCTCGAGTCATAGCCCTTGTGGAAAATTTTTCCTTACATGGAGATTAGAATACAACAAATTGTCTTAAGTACTTAAAATCTTGTAGATAGACCCCATAATGTTTAGATTCTTTAATGGAGCATGTAAAGACCTTTCTATAGACACCTTAACCAGGTTTCTAACTTAATCCTAGCCAATTTGGCATAAAAAAGACAGACCCATCAAACATTTAGACATGACAAGTCTCTCTAGTTCTTGATGTTTGACAGATCTTTCTTTTTGATGTCAAAATGGCTCAGATTGTGTTACAAACCTGATTAAGGTGTCTATAGAAAGGTATTTACATGTCCCATCAAAAATTCTAAACATTATGGGTTCTATTTACAAGATTTTAAGTATAAAAGACAGTTAGTTCTTTTTTTTTAAAGACAGAGCAGTCATGTCTCAATGTTTGATTGGTCTGTCTTTTTGATGCCAAATTGGCAAGGATTGTGTCAGAAATCTGGTTAAGGCGTCTATAGAAAGGTCTTTATATGCCCCATCAAAAACTTTAAACATTATGGGGTCTTATCTACAAGATTTCAAGTACTTTAGACAGTTTATTCTTTCTTAAAAAAGACAAAACTTTCTTAATTTGTAATAAAATATGCACTCTCAACGTAGGGAAAAATTTCTACAAGGGCTAAGACTCGAGCTATAGTGCTCAGGAGATGTGAGTAGAAATCAAAATTCAATAGTGTTTTCTCATTGTCATTGCTTGGACATGATTTGGGTCATTTTTTGTTAGTTTTTGACCAAAACTGTAGGGTTTATATTGAAAAGAGTGAAGCGATTGGTTTTTTTTTAAACACCCTTTATAAGTATTCTGGAATCTTAATGTTAGGGGGAGATTTGAAATCTGCATCAAAGGGGGGGGGGGGCGAAAGTGACACTTTTTGAAACCAAAACTAAAAGTCAACAAAGGAACTCAACTAAAAAAAGAGTTACAGGTCTGATATTTTGCATGGCAGTTGCTTTTTAGGGGTAAAATATGGAACTGTGAAGAAACGGCGGCGCAACCGCCGAAAACCGCCGTTTCCCGCCGAAATTTTTTTTGCCTTTTCTCGGCGGTTTTCGGCGGTTGCGACGCCGTTTCTTCACAGTTCCATATTGTACCCCTATAAAGCAACTGCCATGCAAAATATCAGACCTGTAACTCTTTTTTTAGTTGAGTTCCTTTGACTTTTAGTTTTGGTTTCAAAAAGTGTCACTTTCGCCCCCCCCCCCCCCTTTTAAGGATTTTTTTTTATATAAAATTCGTTTTTTGTAAAGGTAATTCTTTATCTAAAAGCGGAAATGCATTTTAAGTTAATAAATTTTGACCAATAGGATAGGTGAATTTTAAACTACCTGCGCTCTAATTAGTTGAATGATGTACATTGTACGCCATCCAATCAGAGCGCAGATTTTTTAAATCCACCAATAACAGATGCCCAAATTAATTAAATTAAATTGCATTTCCGCTTTTAGATAAAGAATTATAGAAAAAACGAATTTAATAAAAAATCCACAAAATTTGATGCAGATTTCAAATCTCCCCCTAACTTTAAAATTCCGGAAAACTTATATATCTTAGTAATCAATCATTACTTATCTAGCAATTTTGTAATTTCATCTTTAAACTTTAAAATACCGAAGGTTATACTAAAATCATTCCTGGCTTATATCAGGAACATTGATTAAGTTCTTGTGAGGAATGAACTCGTCCAAAATACGAATCCACGGGTCAAAAACAAAACAATCAATCCCTAGATCGTTTTGACATGTGCTTAAATAGCTTGCTACTTCTGATTTGTTTCGTAGACGCTTTCCACAGGGAGCTGTGTAAAAAACCTGCCATCTTTAAAAAGAAACTCTTAGATTACAGTTTTTATTACCTTCTCTCAGAAATACAAATTGTTACACAAAAGCAAAAATTATCTCTCTTTGTTTTCACTGGTAAAATTTCAATTTATATTTAACGAATATTTTGATAATTAAGAGTCTCCCTTTTAGTTGATTTAGTTTTCTCCGCTTCAGATTTCAAACAAACCAAATCACGGGCCCAACCAAGCAGCAGAGGAACAATAAAAGGATTTTGATCGCGGAACAAGAACGGGAAGTATTTAGTGGTACAGCCAGGGCCACATTCATGGTCTTCATATGGTCTGGGTCCAGCACAAGTTATTTTTCTTGTAACAATTTCTCCATATTCATTATTGCCCTTTTCTTGAATAGCAAGATTATCAAAATCCTGAAGTTTAGAGTTACCTTAACAAAGTGCGAAAAAAAATTACAAGGATGACAACATCCATTAAAGCGAAGCTCAAATGATTACAGTAAGACTTAAGTTTTTTAATAAAGATCTTAGAAATTATTTAATACAGGGTGCTAAATATGGACACATCTAACATTTAAAACTAGATTATGTAGTTGCTCCGCTTAAAACATTTAGCCTAATCATTCAATGACTCGATATTTCAAAATTAATTGGGATAATTTGTAAAAACTTTTAAACTTATTAGTATTGTTGTCAAAGAAAAATATAATATTCAACAAATAGTCTTAAATTTGACATACAGAATTTTTAGTAATAATAAAAGAGTTACTATGCTTATAGACTACCTATACCTTAGTGTTACATGCATAAATCAACAATAAGAGCTTTACTTTTAATAAAAAGAATATTTTTAATTTGAAGGAAACTCTATACCCTGAAAGCACAATGAATCGGATAAAATCTTCCAGAACTGCGATGAATTGTTTCTTCTTTCTCGTCGCCTAAATAAAAAATCCTTCAAGCAGTATTGCACAGGGGCGAAAAAAGGTGTACACTACACAGCCCTTCCCAATTTCAAGTTGACTCCCTTAATCTCAGGCCCAAACATTCAAAAACTAACTTCATAAACTAATATTATGGTGAAACGTCTTCAGAGGATCAAATTTTCAGATACAAGATTGTGTAAGAATATATATACCTAACATAGGTAATTTTAATATGAAGATAATAAATGAAATATTTAGGTATCACCTACCTAGTAATGTAAAAAATTATGTCTAATAAAACCATTTTGTTTCCATACTTATGAAGCAATATATAATACTACATATTCGCTGCAATTTTGTCGCAAATATTTTTTTATACACTTTCCCTACTTTTAAATCCGTTGACTTAGAAATGGTCAATTTTAATTTTTTTGCTCATTAAGAATTTTTCTAGATATCTTTTTCGTTATTCTATTTGCCTTCCAATCAAATGTAGAATTTTCGAGGATTTTTATTCTTGCAGAGAATTCACACTTTCTAGATCAGTATTATACATGCATATGCATGTAGCAATGCTACATTGTGTAATTACCATGAAACTTGACAGTAATGTCATTATGCTCTACTTTGGTCACAGAAGCTTCATCCCAAGCAGCATTTCGAGAAACCTTCACATTATCCCCATCTTTGATGTTCAGCAGAAATTTGTATGTTATCTTGGCTGATTGATCAAACATATTCTGAAAAAAAGGACAAATATCCTAAAATTAATTTAAGAAAAGTAAACTTTCACATAGTAAATATATCCTATAAATCACTAAAAAGGCTTTTTTGAAGCTAACGATTTTGGTAAACGCTTCTCAGGGAATAGACCCATTGGTCCGGTGGTAATTCTAAAAAATCGCCGAATAATTCCAATTTGCAAGCAACAAGTTTCGCAAATCAAAATATAATACAAATAATAAATAGCGGCATTGTGCGTAAAATCAAAACAAGATAATAAAGTCGTCTTCGGTACAATTAAAATATATTTTTTCCTTTCATTTTTAAATATATAAGAAGGTTTATTTAATTCTTTTCTTTACAATCTCAAAGTTTTACACTTTTTAAGCCCTTTTAACTCTCAAAATGTCCAAATGTAACAGTTTAGGAATTTTGGAGGAAATTTATAAATGTCGTCTTTTTATATGGCTTTCAGTGAATTTTACAACACAATTTTAAAAATATGCTTTATTAATTGTTTATTAGTTATAAAATAGTCGTTTTTTTATATTAAATTGTTGACATTATGTATAAAAAGCTTTTTTGATACTATTGTATTGTTTTTTTTACCAAAAAATGTAATAAAAAGTTTTATTATGTTAAAAATACTATAAACCGTGTCTGCTAAATTTTCTCAACTTTTTTTTTAGTAAACAAACACACACAACACATTAATTATTTATTTCTTTAGTCAACAACACTTTCAATTTATTATTATGTTAATATAATTAATATTTTTACATTTACATATTTTTAAAAGTGAAGCTTTATTACATTCAGGGTTTGTCCGTCTGTTAAAACTCCTATTGTTTTTTTTATATAAAAATTGTCTTATCGATTTCAAACTAGTCAAAATTATACTTTATTTAAATACAAATTAATTAGCAAATGCGATTTTAAAAATGTTTTTTTTTATGTCATAATTGTGGTCAAATACTTTCTTTATAACTATAAATTTGTTAATGTTCGTTTGTCTGACACCATCTATTTTCCATTTTTATTTATGAATGTATTATTAATACTGACACACATTTCAATTTTTTAGAAATCTAATTAAGTAGAATAATGAACTAAAATGTGTGCGGTAGTTGTTATATTGAAATAATGCAAATCTTTACCCTGTGTTTGCGTACGCAAAAGAGAAGATTACTTTTAGGAAATAAAATTATTCTCATGGTCCAATGAATCATTGTCCTATAATAAAATAGCCTAAAACATTCCCAGGATCTAACCTGCGGCATATTTTACTTACTGTCTCTCTGTCATTTACGTAGCTGTAGGTGTAGGGGCAATGACTTGGCTTATAGACAGGTACGTGCATTCTTTACCATGTACGTTATAAAGACTTCCTGACAATGGTCGTGCAATAAATAGTTTGTTATTTGTTTGGAGTTACTTTACCTAATATTCCGGGCATTAGGACAAAAAGGAGACATTGCTTACTTAAAATGGAGAACTCGATTAGTTCTGCGGTTAGCGAGATCTAAGTAGACAAAAAAAAACATAATAAGTTTAAAAATCCTAGGGTAGGCCTGTCCGTCCGTCCACCCGAGTACGTTTACAAAAAAAATAGATTTTCTCATGGCCCGCCCAGGAAAGATAGAGGTTTGATTTTTCTAGTGTACAATCTCCTAGCTTTAGGAAAAGAGAATAATTTTTATTATAGTGTTTTGTGTTTTGCTGATATTCGGTGTAGTTAATATAAGTTGGAGAAATACTTGCTTCTTGTTTTGTGAAACAGAGGAAGATAATACTCTAAGGTAATGTTTAACGTAGCACCGGATGTGATGGGATTTATTCTTGACCCAAACTGCGTCATAATGGTGATGAAAAATTCTCTTTCCTCTCCTACAATTTTTTTCAAATTTTACTATAAAAAAAATCAATTTTATAAATCATTACTTACCATAAACATCTAACTTTAAAACTAAACAAACTGCATTTGAAAATATTCTTTGTGTAGTTCCAAAATTATACAACAAAAGATTCTCACCACTAAGATTACACACCCTAAAAAATACGCGCTTCAAAACACAGAGGCCCTTTTCTTTACACAAAGATACAATCCATTGGCTGCGCCCCTACCAGAATATTCTTAGGGAGAACCTTAAACTCATATTTAGTTCTCTTTACTACTTTTACAATGTCATAGTCAATCTATAAAATTTGTATGTTTATATAACTTGTAATTAAATAAGTATAGCTCTCAAGCAAAATATAACAACAAAACTTCCCAGCAAAATATAAAGACATTACTATAAAGCTTCACCTCAAAGTTTAATCTTTAATTTAAGCCCACAGTTGTTTAAAGAATACACCCATGCTTTTTAACGTATCTTTTAGACAACAAGATTTTTCAACAAAGAAATGAGTCACAGCTCCTAGTAAAGCCAATACTTCTTTGTACACCTTTTTACAAAACTTCTATTTTTTAGTTAAATTTTCTTTTATCTAATAATCAAAATAAAAACTTTTTACTTTACTAAAAATTCATTTTATATATTATTAGAAAAACCCCATGTTTCATGATTGTAAAAACAACATTTAAACTTTTTGTTGTTATTTAAAATTCATAAAGTTTAGTCATATAATTGTTAGTAAACCACTAATGTATGTAATCTTATAAAAGCCATACCTAACTAAAACATAGCCATTCTTGTTAAAAAGTTAAACAACAAAGCACACTTATAGCTTTTAGAGCTCTCCCCACCTCTTTCCCTTTTGAGCCAACACCTAAACAATTTTATATAAAAAGGCAAATTTCTTTCTAAAAAGTTAGTTCAGTTTTACAGCACAAGCTGATACCAACTGCTCCCCCCAGCCTCCCATAGGTATGGCAGACCGGGTAATTGGTAATGTCTGAATTAAATATCTGTGGCAGATATACTATAAAACTGCCACAGGTATCTACGAAGGATATTATCAATTCCCTAGTCAAGTTTAATATTAATGAATGTTTCTATTTTACCATATTATTATTATATAAATAGTTATTCTTTTTTTTACAATATACTTTTCATCTCTTAAACTTTTTCTTTATAGTTTTAATTACAATACCCCGAAGCGTGGTACTATATTATTAGTAGGGTCAATTATTACTATTCATAAGCTTAAGTATCTACACTTTACCAACTTTGCGAATACACTCTTTATTCTGTTTGTCAGTCCTTCTAAATTCCCTCTAACATTTTTACCTCACATAGCTAAATGTACATATTTGGTTAACAATAACTAAAGACATCAAAAATTGTATCCTCTTTAATATGTGTAACTATAATTTCTCATTGAACCTCCAGACTATGATCTTGCATTGAAAGGGACGAGAGTCAGCAATAATGTGGATGAATAGTGTCTTAAAACTAATCATAATTGTCTACTATCGACTTTCACCATTAAAACTTTTAATATTCGAAAATGGACCGCCTTTTTTGCAGAGTTGTGGATCCGCATTGATTGTATGCGGATCCGGATCCTCAAAATTTTGTCAGTGCGGATCCGGATCCTAAGTATAGGATCCAACTCCGAATCCTTGACAATAAAAATGAAATCACCAAATTTTTCAAAACATATTTGTTCCTTAATTTCGAAGTCAAAAATACTTATAATTTTTAAGTCTGAACCTAAACCTTAAAAATTGGCTCTTATCACGAGAATGTCTTTGTAAGTGACTATTTTATATAAATTTAGGTAGATTTTTCCATTTTCCCCGCATTTTTTTGAGTCCAAGGATACGGATCCGCATTTTTTGCGGATCCGGATCCTTGGACTAAAAAAAATGCGGATCTTGCGGATCCGGATCCACAACTCTGCGTTTTTGCTAAGAACTCCATCAAAATTAAATTACAAAATATTAGAGAATACCTATTATTTTCAGTTTACGTAAAGGTGGTAACTAACAACAGTTTTGTCTCATATCCTTCCCTCTGAGATAATAAAACTTTGATTTTCACTTAAAAATAGCAATTTTCAAAGTCATTTTTATGGTAGGTACCTAGGTAATTTTGTATATTTTAGATTGAGGAAGTTAAATCAACCGTTTAATTGGGACGGCGAGGAAGGAAATCAGGAGCAACATAATTCTTCTACAGGCATATTCATTTAATTTTTGTGTATAAATAAAAAATGAGTATGATGTGTTTAAAGTTAATTTAAATGTTGGCTTACAAACTATTCACTTTATGATAAACATTTATTTTTTATCAAATACAAGCAGAAATAAACATACATTTTAATAAGGACTTGTAATAAGTTATAATTAGATAAACTTAGTATTAACTATGATTAAATCATAGAGAATTTAACTTACTTTTTTGATTAAATGAAATGTTTAAATCAGAATATCGTCCGAGTACATGCAGAAATTCTATGCAAGGAAAATATATTGTCACTGACGATAAGGTAAATACATTTTTTATGGATACAGAAATTGGAAAATAAAAATTAACTAAGAATATTTTATAAATATTTTCCCATAATGTCAAAAATTCCACTTTATATTCTGGTAAGGTAAGAACCAGGTTCTGCTGTTTATTACATTAGTCTCCAAAGTCTTATAATAACGTTTTCTTATTTGTTGGCTTATCAACTTTAAGGACTTTCATAAAATTTTGTTTGGTTGGTCCATTAAGTTGAATATCAAAATGTTTCAACCAAAAATTATAATCTACAAAAGGGGTTGTTGTTGTTGTTAGCCATCAGGAGCTAGATTCTTCATACAATATATCAAGGAATTCCGCACATTTTTTGGGCTTCGTCCATAGATTGATGGGGGTTAACCTAGTAGGTTTCGTCGGGCAGTTAAAAACATGTACAGTGGTGTGGTCCTCGAGGTTACAATCTGTACATTTGGGGTCAATTCTCTGGTCAATTCTGGCTAAATATGATTGTAGGAATGGGCTGTACCCTGACCTTAGCTGAGCTAATTTGCTTCTTGTCATTCTTGGCAGTCTTTTTTCTTCCTTTACATTAATTGCAGGGGGTCGAGTGTTTAAAACTTTATTTACAGGGTATTTATTCCTACAGTCAGCGTGAGCATCGTCATGTATCTTCTTCAGTCTCTTCTTGTAGTTCCGTTCAACCGGCTCGCCGTCTCTAAGATACCTATGCACATTTGGTTGTTTGTCTATGATGGATGATTTAATTTTCCTGGGCTGAATAGGCTCAGTCAGGAGATGATGGTTGGGATGATCTTGTTTGTGCATGGAGAGTAAAAATTGGTTGGTGAGCATCTCATTGTGCTCTTTCACAGGTAGGATGTTGGTTTCCTGGTTAATCAAGGGGTAATTTTGTGCATCGTGATTGGGGATGTGAATCAATTTATCGGCCATTGTTTTATACCTTAAGATCCCTGGTAAGAACCAAAAAGCATTATTTGAAATTGTTGATGAAAATATACAGAAAAATATATATTTCTAACAGATTTGTTATTTTCAGGGTTTTGTGTGCAAAAGAGAAAACATCCAGGTAGAAGTTGTTATTTTACTTAGACTATAATTGTGCACCTTACGACTTTTAAAAAATCATCGAGTTTCTTGTTTAAATGTTGTACCTATTGATTTGTAAGTTTTCTCATGTTTATGGAATGGGAGGAGATAAACCAAAAATAGACAAGTAATATTTTTATTTTTTATATTAATCTCCACGTCCTGGAATGAAAAGTAAAGCTCTAGACAGACTAGATTAATCTACTTACACCCATACCTGTATATGTAAATAATAATAAAAAATGATCAAGTTAATTGGATTATTAGTACAAGACATAAAAACTTATCCTTATTTTAAAATAATAGGATGTCTTCTGTCTATGTCTTGCTAAGAATCTCGATATATGTCTCTCATTTAGGGTCTAGGGACGTTTTATTTCTATTTTGGGGGAGGGTTAGTACCTCCAATCTCCAATGATAAATCGCCTGGCCACTAAAAATAATATAAAAGGGGGGGGGGGGGTGTAAAATGTGGTGACTCGTGCCACGACATACCAGCAATTTTATTTTGGATGCTGCTCCCTTAGTTTTAGAGATAATTGGGTAAAATCTTTTGGGCTGGGTCACTAATTACCCCAAGTTTTGGTATCTTTCAAAAAAAACGGCGGCAGGACCGCCGTTCACCGCCATTTTCCGCCGCCGCCAAAATTTTTTTTATATTGTATTTCTCGCCGAATTAGGCAATTTGGAATCATTTGAGACCATGTTATTTTTTTCAAAAATTTTTCCCTTTATAACCAACCCTGTGGGGGTACTTAAATCATATTTTTCAAATTCTCGTTTATTAAGATATATCTTAAATTCAGTGCTTCTCCTGTGCTTTTAAAGATATTGAAACAAAACCTTTTGAGGTAGGTCAGTAAAAAATATTTGCTTGTAAGGAAAAAAATTTTTGAAAAAAAATAACATGGTCTCAAATGATTCCAAATTGCCTAATTCGGCGAGAAAAGCAATAAAAATTTTTTTTGGCGGCGGTGAACGGCGGGAGCGGCGGTCCCGCCGCCGTTTTTTTTTTTTTTTGAAAGATACCAAAACTTGGGTTAATTAGTGACCCAGCCCAAAAGATTTTACCCAATTATCTCTAAAACTAAGGGAGTAGCATCCAAAATAAAATTGCTGGTATGTCGTGGCACGAGTCACTACATTTTACCCCCCCCCCCTTTTTTAACTGAAATTGAAAGTGGAGGGTTTCTTCCCAAGGCATAGTCGGTATTTTATTAATAACTAGCAGATGCGCCCCAAGCTTCTGGGGACTAATGGAATAGAAAAATAGCCTGTAAACCATCCAAAGGTTTAAATATAAAAAAAAGCCTAAAACCATCCCGGGGACTATGTGAAGCTTCCATGAAAGTTAGAACACAATTAGTTCTGAAGTTATCGAAATGTTAAGCTTTAATAGGATTTAATTACCAGGGTAACGGTTGCTGTGATAAGATTAATAATCTGGGAAGATATTCTTGTCAAGATTGTGATACAAACACTCAGGAAAACATTCATGATGAAATAAAATACTGGATTATGAAAAGAAAACGAAGTAGCGGGTTTCGTCGTATTTTCACAAGAACTTTTCTCCTATTTCTAGCCCCAGCGGGGAGCTCTAACCATGCGGGGCCAATTTCCGAACCCTGCGGGGCACTCATTAACATTTACTTAACCTAAAATAACCTATCAGTCAAGAGCTACTGTGAAAATACGACGAAACCCGCTACTTCGTTTTCTTTCCATAATCCAAATTACTTTTTGGTTGTAAGAAGTCCAAGTGTAAAGCCAGGCAGACAACTGACTGTTGAAATTAGGAAATGGATATTCTATCTGAAAAAAAACTTTTTCCTGCAACATGTCCGCCAGTAAAAGTTAAGAATACACAAAACAAAATCATGAATGTATATTCTTTAAATAGTGTTGTCAAGAATACGAATTTTGTATTAGTTGTTGTCTGAGAAAAGAACAGAGACCTGAGTTGCAAGTAAGTCATTGATATCAGGGCAGCAGTGGACATTACGCTGTTCATTATTCTGATCCAGAAAGTTTTTAAATATCGTTTTCTTATTCGTTTGCTTAACAACTTAGGGGACTAATGGATTTTTATTGGTCTTTTAATTAAGTTGAGTGTCCAAACGTATCAACCACTAATTGCAACATACAAAAGAGGTTATTTTTTGTGTCATCATTGAGAATGTATATTAATTTTTCGGACATTGTCTTATCCTTTTAGATCCCTGCATTTAATATTAATTGCTTCATATTCGTTATGTATATTTTATGGTAAGTTTGTCGTACTAAAAGTAAATTTGGTTTTATGCAGGTTTCAATTATAAAACTTACTTGCGATATCTTTAATGTGTCATATTTATTAACGTATGTTATTTCAATGGCTATATTATTACTTGAATATTACACCAGATTTTCATGTACTCTAATAAAGTGAACCGTGTAACTGGCTAAAATAACGATCTCAATCATTCCCCCTTTACCCAATCCCTTTCCCTCCTAATAGATGAACGTCTCGACCAATAAATAATAAGTGAAATAGCAAGCTAAATTGACTAAAATTTTCCCTGTTATAATATCCACTTAAATTCTACATTCATTGTTGTGAAGGATTTTCTGAAGCAGGCAGCTGAAAACAATAACGTGTTGTTTGTATCTGTGAGTGATCATTTTGAACTTTGTCTGGCTAAGTGTCGGACAAGCTCCAGCAGTGTCAAGCACGAAAACACATACAGGTTAGGTACTTCTTTGGGGACCTATATATATTACTGAACTGGTGCCAATATTTATAAAAATATTTTAAATAGGAAGTAATTTTAACGCCTCATTTTAATTCAATTTCTTTGGATTACAAGGTCTATACATAATTTCTCTTGTCGAGTATTTTTAACGATTTTCAATATTTAAGATAATAGTTGTTTACAGCATCGTATTATAGACAGCTATCCGCGGATATTAAAATTTAAAAATTTGAAGATAATAACCAGTTTTGTTAGCCCCGAGGGGACAAGTGTCCGGGCTAACAAAACTAATAGGTATCAATTTTATCATTTTTATTTTAATATTCGTAGAAAATTGTCTGTTATACGATGCTATACAGGATCTTTCATTATGGCTAAAAACCGATTCTAATCCAGTGGATATTAATCGGTTTCGAAGCCATACTGGAAAAAAATCCCTATTAAAAAACATATGTAACATAAAGTTAAAACTGTTTTAAATAAATAAATTTATTTGGATCATTAGCTCTTAACCCTTTACTTATGTTAGGTATGTTTAGGAATAAAAAGAAGAAATATTGTTACGGAAAGAACCTTTCCCCTCTACTGAATAGTGCAGATGAAAGTGAATAAACCAACCCAGCCTTACCTCAATTAAAATAACTTAAGATGAATATCAACAAAGAATATGTTAATGTAAATAAAGATAACATTGAATACTACAAGAATCAATTAAAGAATTGTCTACAGCTGCTTGAAAGGTAATAGGTATTTAAGTACCTAAGGAAACAAATTTTCTAGCAAGCAAATTTTGTGAAAATCTTTTAAATACCTAGGTACCTAGTTTTAAATTTTTTTCAATGGGTAGCCTTAGAATTTAGATAATTGTAGCAGGATCTGTATCTGTCAAAGTCAAATTGTTGGCTAAGATAGATATTGTTAACAGACAGACACAAAGACTTCTAGGCACTTTGCTGGAATAAATTTTGTACCTGCTGTTTATACAGTGTGTTCTTCAAATCTGCTGTCCTGTTCTTTCCAGCCTCTGGTCTTCCAGTATCCCGGGTTACCACTGTGGTTGTCCGGGCATTTGTTTCTGCAAGTATCAAGGTCGTGGAAGTAGGGGGCAGGTTGATGTTGGTTTGCTGAAATAATTAAATATTAATATGTTTAATAAATCAGTTGAAACCTAAAACTTTATCCTAGCTACCAGCCTTAGTTTTCCCATCCTGTATTTTATATACTTTAAGGGTTAAGGTACAGTAAAAGAGAAATGGCAGCTCTACCTGTATATTGGATAGTGCCAGCCTAGATTTCTCTTAAGAGCCGGCAGACATTATAGATAGACGGTCTGAAAAAAGTTTTGTTTTTGAATGATTGGAAAAAAGAAAGAACAGACCGATTATTTATAATATCTGCCGCAGTAGACTGAAAGCAACCTTCTGTTCTGGCTCGACCTAAAAATGGACAGCCGTTAGATTGGACTGCACACTCCGGGGAGGAAAGAAAAGAACATAGGGTTGCAAACAGACCACTGCATGTTTTACAATATTTTGTTAGTGGGAAAGGGCGACACAAACCGGTCTTGAAGCCAATACCTTACAATATTAAGGTATTTTTTAAAGTATTGGACCTACTTTAAATTTGATTAGGTAGCTATTTCTTTTCATTGTTTAACTTTGTGTGTTTTTTATTTTAATCCATACCCTTGTATCTGAAAAAATAGAAAATTGAGGAGCATTTAAATTTTTAAGTTTTTAAACTTGAGGCAGAAATTTTCCATTTGCAATGCCTCTATCTCTGCCTTGGCGGCTGTCATCTCTTGTGAGAGTTGGACACCAGCTGCACGGGCTTGATTCTCCTCATGTTGGCAGCTGCCAGCTGATCTTCATATCGGCTGGAGTCCTCTCTGAGTTGGTGTTCAGCCAGCTTGGCTCGAGCCATAGCCCGGTCAGATCTCTGGCTTTCCCGGTGGGCCTTCTCCTTGGACATCTGGGCTTGTTCCTTGGTGAGCTCCAGGAGTTCTAACTTCTGGTTGGATTGGTCCAGTAAGTCCATGGTTACCTTCTCCAGGTCTCTCAGGAAGGTCAACTCATCAGAATTTACCTCAATTTGCTCCAGGTATCTCTCCTCTTTATACTGGTGGTATTTTACCTCCTCCCGGGCTTCCTTTAGAAACTGCAAGGTCCTTTGCAGTTTCTGCGCAGATACTCTGCGCCATGGCTCAACTATATTGGGCTGTGATGTGGCTGGACTGATGGACGCAAGATAGGCCTCTGCGGCCGGACCCATTTTGGTTGCCAGGATAAAAACTCTGGCCCGTAGCTGGTTGAGCTTGTCCCTGGCCTCTGACTGCGTAAGTCCAACCATGGTTTCCTCCCACATGTCAACCTCATTTTCGAGGATGTAGAGAGGGCGGGTGAATTTTGCCAGGTATTGAATATTCTCCTGGTCTTGGGGGAAACTGTCGAAAAACTTCTCAACCCCAAGCCGTATGGTTTCTAACATTCCACGGGTATCCCTGATGTTATGGTTACAAAAATTACTGTGGTGATATGTAGCTCCCATGGCTGCCAAGATGTTCAGTGGGATGCTCATTTTTTGATTTAGCTTTTTTTGTGGTCTGAAAAAATCAGAATTAATGCAGTGGAATAAAACTTTTAAAAACGGGATATGGAATATTAAAAAGATAAAAACACATAAAAAAATAAAATCACCATAAAATGATACAATATTTTATTGTTCTTACTTTTAATTTAGTATCTTGGCCGCTTGGAAGACATCCTGCCATAGAATTCCTCATGATGTGGGTATTCTTGGTGGTCACGGCGGTAATCTTGGTACTGGTGGCGGTCACGGGGGTCATATTGATCAGGATATTGGCGGCGGTCATGGGGGTCATATTGTTCAAGATACTGGCGACGGTCTGGGGGGTCATATTGGTCCTCCCGATATTGGTCATGGGTCGTTGGGTAATCCCTACGACCATAAGGCTGGTGGTCAGACTGATATGAAAACTCGGAGATCTGCTGAGAGTTTTCACGGTGGTTTTCCTGTTGATAGTAATCGGTCCGATACTGAGTTTCTTCTTGATAGTGGACCTCTCTTGGGGGTGGTGAGGGCTGCCTAAACTCTGGTGAAGGTGCTATCCAGCGCTGTGATAGTGTTGGACGCTCTGGAGACAGTGATTTTTGGCGCCGTGGTGGTCTTTCTGTGGATGGTGATCTTTGGCGCTGTGATGGTTTTGGTGCCGGATTACGGATTTTAGAAGATTTTTTTTGTAGACCATAAGTAGCCAAAGTTGGGTTGGACTTATGTTTACAGTCTTTACACGTCTTTTTTCTGCAAAATAAACGATTTGTGTGATATTTGGGGATGGTCTTGATGAAGGCATCCATATTCTCCACGGTTTTCATTCGATGCAGGTACTTTTTTTGGGCAGCTGTATACTCCAATCTTGCCAGATGTACCTCAAGGGTTTTTCGTTTGGCTATAAGGTGATTGATGTACATAGTGTCTGTAAACAATCTTTGGTACCTTTGGGCTTTTGCATGATCTGGTCCGACTAGCTGCCGGATAAGATCAACATCAATGGCTTGAGTATACAGTTTTTCTGTATTGTTTCTTGCCGTGTATTCTACAAGATTGTCGATTTCTTCCAGTAAGTCATCAGGTAATGGAGGGGGAGTCCTATCCTCGTCTGGGACTTTCATTTTTGAAAGTAGTTGGAACTTTGCTCTCTTGACAACTTGTTCCCGGATGTATCGTGTTGTTTCACAAAAGGTGCCTTTGTTGGTCCACTCTGGTGTAGGTATATCATCTTCCTCGCCAGGTGTGAAGTTGCCTCCTGTTTCGTCAGTGGCTTCCATTTGGTCCGAGAGATCGAATATTTTATGCTGGAGTTCATCAATCGTTTTTCTGACCGAATTGATTTTTTGGGCCGTTTTGGCTTCCTCCAGCAGAAGTGTTACCATACCATCACTGGTAATCTCATCATAGAGTTGCTTATCAATGGAATGTTCCTCATTTATTGCCAGCTTTGCGTAAGCTGAAGTCTGGACCACCTTTGACCTTTTCTTTTTGGCTTTATATGACTCTAGGGTAGCTTCTTTGATGGTTCTGTTGTTGGAATCCATCGTGACTAAAACAAAAAAATGTTTGTTAGACGCGGTAGTGTCGATAAAGGGATACAATAGTTTTTTACATAATATATAGGGACAAAATAAATTATAATAATACTAAATGTCGCTTCCATGGATGTTGTAACACTCCGGTTCTGCTCAACTGGGAGATAATTACAATCCCACCGTTTGGTTATGAAATGATTAAGCTACAACGCCGTAAACAGCGCTGTAGTTATGTTTGTTATGAGGTTGAAATGATTAAAAGTACATTACTACATAGTGTGGTAGTTGTGTTTCGAAGAGTTAAAATTACTTTAATGATAAAATGCTGTTAAAACATCAGTGACGATGAAAAAGCAAGAAGTCTTGTTTGTGCCAAGTAAAGTAAAAAAATCACCGTTAGGTACAAACATGATTGGTTTTGTCAAGGTTATTTGAATGTAAAATTAAGGCAGGAGCAAGCAGTTTTCAGGTAGCTTCAGCCGTGTTTTTGAAGAAGAAAAGCAATAAGTTCTGGGGACCAGTACTCATTTGCGATTTAGTGGCAGTTTCAGCCGTGTTTTTGAAGAGAAAAGCAATAAGTTCTGGGGACCAGTACTCATTTGCTATTTAGTGGCAATTTCAGCCGTGTTTTTTGAAGAGAAAAGCAGTAAGTTCTGGGGACCAGTACTCATTTGCTATTTAGTGGCAATTTCAGCCATGTTGTTTTATGAGATATTATATGTGGTTTTGTTCGGTGAGGTATGACTTGTCACACTGGGAAGACGCGGACCTGATTTGGTCAACTAACGATAACTCGTCCTCGGAGAAGAGAATAGCAATGTGCCTGACACTTCTTCTGGTTTCATGAAACTCTTCTCTCCAGTGTTTCCGCCAACGAATAATTACTTGACGAATAATACCATCATCGGAAGTGATGAGGTGTAACACTTGGCCAAGGCGCCAAAGTTGGTCCCCGATTAACTCATCTGGGGCACGGAGAAAGACAACAATATCCATCTCTTTAGGCTGTGGACCTGATTTGCCAAACTTTTTTGGCCTTGGGATGTAATCTGGGAGACGTTCATACAGCCAGATTTGCCACCATGATTGGTAGAGGCGCTCCATCTGTTCCAGGAGACGGGAGGGTTGTTCTACCCTCATTGGCCCAGTGGGTGCTCGCCTGTTATTTCTGCCGTGTATCAGACGGTTTGGAGTGATGAGGTCTGCATGACCTATATCCTCAGTCCTGGATACAGTGCAGATTGGCATGTTGTTTATCTCGTTGGCAATGTATGAGAACGCAGTTTCATATGACATAACATCCAATTTAAGACCATTGAATGTTGCATTGAACAAGGTTTTAATTTCCTTGATAGAGCGTTCCACACATCCCTGATAATTGTGTGCAGCGGTAGGACCGATTTCGTATTCGATGCTACAGCTTTTTCCATTCAGTGTTTTGGTAATGTCAGCCATGGAAAATTCTGACTTTGCTACGCCTTTGATAAGTTGTGCACCTGGGTCGATGTACACCTTTTTGGGGTAACAGTACCGATGAACAAACCGTTGGAAAGCCTGTAGGAAGGCGTCTGTGTTATACTTCGTCATAGCATAACAAGCAGTAGCAGAAGAAGCTGGGTCTCTACAGACTAGGCCCCAGACTTTGACTGAGGACCTGTGGTTGTGTTCACAGTGGGCCAGGAAGGGACCCATGAGGTCAAGTTGGCAGTAATAGAACGGAGGAGCAATGGTCAATCTGTTTTGGTGGATTGGTCCCATTTCAGCTTCTAAAAGCTTGGCTTTAAACCTACGACAGTGTGGGCAAGCTGCTCGAATCTCCTTGGAAAGATCTCTGCCATTGAGAATGTAGGCAATGTGCCTAGACTCTAAGAGTGTTGCATTTACATTTCTGTGTAGTGCGAGCTCTTGGTGGGCATATAGCATAATGGAGTATGCTATTATGCTATGACGATCAACAATTGGTCTAACGAAATGAAGCGGAGACAAATCTGGCATGATATTGTCAACATCTTCAATGTTTGTTCCCTCGACAATACGACCATTGTATTTTATGATCCCATCATCGGAGACGACATTGTTGCCGTGGGCCTTTGAGCTGGAGAACTTGATTATCTCTTTGGTGGCTAGCCTAAAGTAGTAATTCTCAGCTGTCTGGATTTCCTCGTCCGATAGCTGGACAACCCTTGTGGTGAGTTGTGCAGCTTTTGCCTTCGTCTTACTGCGATATGATTTGAAATCAAAGAAGCAGAACTTTCGAATAATGGCAATGACACGGAGAGATTTAGGCCAGGACCGTTTACACGGGTCATAAAGATAACCTGAAAACTTTGTTATCTCAGCTGTCCTTTCCTGAGGTGATTTTGAATCACTGTGAAGGATTCTAACCTCTTGGGCAGCGGCCTGTTTTGCCTCCATTGTTAGCTTGAGGTCTGTGAAGGATTTGGCTGGCATGTCCTGGTAGTCGAGATACATCCAGGGTTTGCCATTCTGCCATTCTGAGTTAGAGTCAATGTCCTTGATAGTGGCAAGGAAACGAGTCCCAAGATCTGCGATGTTGTTTTCAGATTCAACATGACGCCATTGATCAGGGGAAGAGAACCTTCGAATTTCGATTACACAGCTGCGCACGCCAAGGGAGAGTGGTCGCGCGTCTTGATGAAGCCAAGACAGGACAACACTGGAATCTGTAAAAAAGGTGACCTTGTCAACCTTATTCTTGAGGTTTTTTGCGACAGTTGTTGCAAGAATGGTGCCTACAACAGCTGCCCTGAGCTCTGCTCGAGGGATTGTGGAGCCGGTCACAATCTTGGATTTAGCAGCTGCTAAACGGACAGTGACCTCTCCTGAGAGAGATGTTGATCTAACATGCACACATACAATTGCCATGTTTTGGCTAGCATCAACAGATACTAACAGATCAACTTTGGGTTGAGAGTTTGCCGGGATCACTGACCGTGGACATGAAACTGATGCAAGTTGTTGCATGGTTTCAATGTTGGCCACCCAGGTGATGAGCAGCTTGGTTGGGAGCCCATCATCCCAACCAGTGGCATATGAAAGGAGGTCGTGATAATCTGCTTTGAATTTAGCAGTCACAGGGGTGCATAACCCAAGGATGTCGAAGTTTGAAGCAACTTGCGACAGAATGGTTCTTTTGGTAAAGTTAGGTAGAAGAGCCTCTTCAAGGCTGCCTTCTACTGGTGGAGGTCTTTTCCCTCGTTTTGTCTTACCAAATGACAACGGTTTTGCGTCCAAGCTGAGGGTGTCGGCTAGTGGTGCCCAGCGATAGCCGAGGTATCCGACATGTATTCCGTCACTGGACACGGTATCTTCAGGTACAGCTGAAGATCTGACAAAGCTTTTAACACTCATGCCTGCTAAGTCAAGTGTGAATTTAACTCCAGCAATAAGTTTATCCAGATCAGCTGCGGAGTCTGTTGAATCAGAGGTATCATCAACATATGTTTTAGTTTTGAGGACCTGGGCACCTGCAGTGTGTTCAGGGAAGTTGTCCATGACATACTGAGCTACCTGTTCAATTCCCTCTGCTGTTTGGTTGCCAGAGGGTTTAACACCGTAGATGATTGTGCGCATGATACGTGTTCTGACAGTGCCACTGGGGTCAAGACTGTCGACCCATAAGTATTTATGCCAGCGGAAATCAGATGGTTCCAACTCGACTTGGTTGTAAGCCATCCGTATGTCACATGCGAAGGCATGCGGGCCTGCTCTGAAGTTGATATCCAAAGCTAGGATCTTTTCCAATTTGTTGGTGCCTTTTGCCAAGACATCATTTAAGCTTTTACCTGAGGAAGTCGTCGCAGATGCGTCGAAGACTACACGCACAGGTGTTGAGATTGAGTTCTCTTTAGTGACGAAGCGCCAAGGGAGGTAATATTCTCCTGGAAGGTTGTCTACTAAAGCTCTTTCCTCAGTGGACAGGTCGTCAATGTCACATGAGTAGCCATTAGATGCTAGCTTGTCATGTGATGCCAATACCTGTAGTTTTGCCTCAGGATCTTTTTGGAGTTTTCGCAACTGTGACTCCAGGACTTTGAGGGCCCTATTTCTGTTGGGTTGCAACTCCTTAACCGGATCAGCAATGAAAGGGAGGGTTGCTACGATCCGTTTTTCGTCCGGTTTGAACTTAACCGAGTTTTTGATAAGGAATTGTTCGGCTTCTTCTTTGAGAGAAGTTGCCTCCAGGATATCGCCGTTTTTGCAATCGTTGCAGACGCGGCATCCTATACAACGGTAAGGTGCTTGTGTGCCAATGTCTTCACTTTCGAGGAATTTCCTTTCATGTGTTTTGACATGTTGGATATTTGAGCTGTATGTATGAACATCCAGCGAAGTGTCCTCATCTGTAGTTTCCTCTACAGTGATTGGACAGAGATGTGGGAAGGTATCATCTTTGGGGTCAGTTGCACACCAATTTTTGCCACTGTTGAAAAGTGATTCAGTGGTGTAACGATATGCAGACAGTTCGTGAGTGAAGAATAGCGCAGCACCCACGAAATTTACTGTCTCAGCTGCTTTAGCCCAAGCCTTGTGTGGTCCACCAAGTACACCTGTGTGGCCATTGACACCCTTGAGTGGGCTTCTGTACAATGACAGGCCACAGGGTAATGAGCATATGCGCATTGGGAACAAGTAGTTGTACTTGATCCCGAGAATTATGTCGACTTGGCCTCCTCCAATGACATCGGGTACAGTTGGTAGGAGTTCATGACCCTTGTAATGTGCAACAAGGTCATTGTACGGCTCGTTGAGTTCCCATCTGGGAAATGGAGCTGTTAATGTGTCCATCTTTGCGGCGATTATGGTCGCAGACATAGAACTGTCGTCAACGGGCAGTGTAAACTTGTCACTTCCATAGGGTAAGTGGACAACTTTACCGCCTGCTACATTCATGAGGGTCGGTCCTGGGCGGTGCTCCGACGCGTTTAGTCTTATAGCTGCTGAGGCTGAGACTGCTGCGGTACCGCACCCGCTGTCATAAAACACCAATAGCGGGTTCCCCGAGGGGTCAGGAACATTTTGGCACATGAAGATGCCAGGGGCGGGAACATCAGGAAAGGTGTTGGGGCCGGAATCTTCAGGTGAGGAGTCGGAGGTTTGGAGATTCATGGTGATATTATCCATGAACAGTAAATTGCCAGAGGTTATATGCATGTCCTTTGGCAAGGATTTGCGGAAGTCGTCCAGGCGACGCTTGTTCTGCTCGGTATGAACAGAACACGCAAGTATGTGTTTCTGTACACGGTGGAGTGACGCGTACTGGCAACTGTCGGTTTGACAGTAAAAGGTTGTGCGACAGTTATTTTTGTGATGATTCCACCAATCGTCAATGTTTTCAAAATTGACGTTGGCGTCCATCCTGAGGCACCTGTGACATGCTTTTGTCTTGCCGTGGAGTTTACGTTTCTCCTTGTGCGGTGTGTTGCATTCAAACAAATATGTATGTTTGTTTTGACAAAGAGCACAATCAGTCAATACGGGCTTTGAAGATGCGCCTGTATATGCTAAGAGCGGGGTTTGCGTCTTAGCCGACTTGTCAACAGTCTTGCCTTTAAAGCGTTGTTTTGGCTCCTCTGATGCATTGAAAGTTGAGGCCGTGTAAGTGTTCGAGGCTGGTTTACTCCGGTTCGAGTTTTTCTGACCAGGGTTGTTACCAGTCTGGTGTGGCTGTCTATTGCCGGAGCTACCACTGCTCGTGTTGGCATTGTTTCCAACAGAGGTTGTGGTGCCAGTATGGAGGGATGCTCCTTCATGCTGATTAAGCTGGTATTGGAGTTGGCGTAGCTCACAATCAAGGAAGAGGAGAAGCTGTTCATAGCAATACTGCCCATCTTCCTCTCCATTTTCATCAGCGCTTTTGAGGAACGTTTTCGACATTTCCTTAAAGTAGTCGCCTTTGAGAAGGTTCAGCACGGAGTTGGCGATATCTGTTTTGCCGTGATACAGAGTTTGCTCCGCATCGTTCTCTTTTGCAAACTCCTGGGTATCAGCAAGTAATGAACGGAGTTTTACCATCCAGGTAATCTGCTGTTCCCAGTTGTATTTTGGGCATGGTCCAAGTTCCATGATTTTAGCCTTGCGTTTGGCTATGATGCTGGTTTTACTGCCATAGTGGAACGACAGTTGCTTCATACAAGCCTTAATGTTTTTTTCGGCTGAGCACAACATCTGTGCGTTGCCTTGCAGGCATTTTTCCTTCAGGATTTCTAACGCTTCGACTTCTGCTATTGAAGGCATTGAGTCGATGTAAATCTGGAACTTCTTTTGGAACGTGAATAGGTCAAATTTATCCGTTTTAGCCCCAGAAAAGTGAGGGATAGGAATGTTAGATGACCGCTGATTGAAAGAGTGTCCTGAGATAGGTACCCCAAATCGAGTTCTCAAACTTTCAATGAAGGATTCCACGCTGGATATCTCGGTTTCAAGCATGGTCGACTGGGCATCTAATGCTGTTGCATCTTGCTCCATGTCAGTAACCATTGCGTCCTCACATAAGGTTTTGGCTTTCTGTAAGGTACGCTGTGCTTTCTCAATTAGCTCTTTAAATTGAGCATTGAGCTTATTGAACTGACCTAAATGCTTAACTTCGGTGGTTTTAAGATCAGTGAATTTTTCGCAGAGGTCGTCAAGCTCCACAAGCAAAGGGTCCCTTTTTTGTTTTACCCTTGCTTGCTTCACCGCGTATGTCGTAGGATTAATGCGGTTGGGGATGGGGGCTGTATGCTGGAGCGTAGTTGCTGCAGGAACAGCTGTGGCTTGAGCCGTAACTGCTGGAGGCGCAGTTACTTGCCTGTCACATGGTAAGGTACCTGCCTCGGATCCGACTGCTGAAGTGGTAGTCGAGTCGTCAGAACAGGTAGAGAGAGGTACTGCTGGAGCAGCAGTTGTCGTAATTGATTGGGCTTTCAATCGTGACGTACGATGTTCATGAATGAATTCGATTTTCGAGCGCATTGCTAAACGTAGCTGTAGTGCTTTGTTTACATCAACTTCGGTGACCCTTGGGTCTGGGCTGTTGCGAAAGAAAGCTATGATGTGGCGAATTGACAAGGCTTTTTCTTCCAATAATGATAGACTATTGTCTAGCTTTTCAATGCTAAACCTGTCAGGGTTATTTATGATGCCCTGACAGTCTTCGTCTATCATCATGCACTCATCGCATTCGATGATGAGTTTGGTTGCCTCATCAGTCATGGTTGGGGTCTGCGCTGTAAAAAGCGTAGATAGATCAACACTAATATTGTGTGTCGATGTGGAAGCGTTATAAGCTGAGCCTGGGAGGTGGTCGTGTAACGGGAACTGTTCAGGGTTATAAAAAACCTCGTCCTGAACCTCTTTCTGTAAATCTTCAGAATAGAGTTGTTCCAGAGCTTCTTCAAGAATTGAAGCTGATTTTTGAAAGGATGGTATGGGGGAATAATTATCCCAATCTAGTTGCTGTGGGGCTAGCTCAAACTCTTCAGTATCTGTAGGGGTTGTTGGGGTTTGTGGTGAAAGGCCGTTATACGGATGTGTAACGGGAAATGTTATCAATGGATCAACAGGTGAAGAGGGTAGGTGGGGGGCTGCAAGTAATTGGGGAGCTGCAGGGGGTGTAGGGAATCCTCGGATAGGTGACGGGGATGGGCTACGGTGGTGGCTGTTTTGGCCTGGGGGGGTGCGACTTACACTGGACCTGCGTGAAGAAACGACAGGCCTAGAGTTGCGGTCAACCGGTTTTTTCCGTTGAAGTAGCTCTTTTTTTGTTTTAAGGAGTTTTTTGGCGCGTAATTCAAACGGGGTGTTGAGTTTATGTTTTTTGGCTAAAACTCTGACGGTTTTAGGCCGCCGGTTCACAACAGTCGCAGAGTCGGATTTTGAACGTGTATTTTGTGGAGGGGTGGGGTGGTTAATGGAGGGTAGGTGAAGGGTGTTATGCCTTGAGCGTGTAATTGCTCCGGGCGGTTTTGTAATGAAAACTTCCCTCATTTACCACTTATGGATGGTTTTATTATATTTCTATATACTACCCTTTTTTTTTTTTTTTTATTGGTGATTATTATTTTCTAAGTTCCGGTTGAACAGAACCATTGAAGCTAATAATGGGATGGGTCTTGTAAAGTACAAGTACCGGAGGAAATAAGGGGGGGGGGGGTTTTAAGTGGCCTTGTGAACAAGTGCCGGGGGGTAAAGTTTGGATGTGCCCTCAATTAATAAGAGCTAAATTAGACCAAGCTGTATGGTCAGGAGTTTTTCCAGGTATGGCACAGTATCCAAGATCTTATATCAACATCAATGTCAAAGTCAAATTGTTGGCTAAGATAGATATTGTTAACAGACAGACACAAAGACTTCTAGGCACTTTGCTGGAATAAATTTTGTACCTGCTGTTTATACAGTGTGTTCTTCAAATCTGCTGTCCTGTTCTTTCCAGCCTCTGGTCTTCCAGTATCCCGGGTTACCACTGTGGTTGTCCGGGCATTTGTTTCTGCAAGTATCAAGGTCGTGGAAGTAGGGGGCAGGTTGATGTTGGTTTGCTGAAATAATTAAATATTAATATGTTTAATAAATCAGTTGAAACCTAAAACTTTATCCTAGCTACCAGCCTTAGTTTTCCCATCTTGTATTTTATATACTTTAAGGGTTAAGGTACAGTAAAAGAGAAATGGCAGCTCTACCTGTATATTGGATAGTGCCAGCCTAGATTTCTCTTAAGAGCCGGCAGACATTATAGATAGACGGTCTGAAAAAAGTTTTGTTTTTGAATGATTGGAAAAAAGAAAGAACAGACCGATTATTTATAATATCTGCCGCAGTAGACTGAAAGCAACCTTCTGTTCTGGCTCGACCTAAAAATGGACAGCCGTTAGATTGGACTGCACAGTATCTGTCTGTCTGTGTGTACCAAATGATCTCGCTGACTACTGAACCGATAAAATTCTCCTTTATATCATAGCTTCTCTTAGGTGCTGGGAATATTTTAACTTTTGGGGGAGGATATCATCCATAAGAAATCGCCTAGAAAAAAAATCACCCACCCCCCATGAGGAAAATTTTTTCTTAATTTTTCTTTTTAAAACTAAAATTGAAAGTGGGGATGGTCCACTTCCTCTCACCCTCCCCCCACACCTCAAGTGCCCCTAGAGCCTCTAGGGGCGTAGTCGCTAGTTTAGTTAATATTTTAAAATATTGCCTTTTATCATGTTTTATGACACGTTATTTTTAGTTACCAATGGGTGATTGACAGTTTTGTGTTGGACTACTTCTTGGATACATCTTTATGGTTGCAGCTACCAGCAGGATGGAGGGTATGCCTTAGCACTTCATCGCCTTCAAGTCTGGCCAGGTAAAATAAAATTGGGGATAGATTGACTGCTCACTAAGTAGACCAATTTCCCTTAGGTATTAACAATTAACATGGTTAGGAACCAAATTAAAATCGCCGAAAATCTACTGATTATCTAGATTTTTTAATAGATAGGTATACTTTTTTTGGGTCTCAATTTACTTGATTATAAAACTGTTTTTAGTTTACTGGATCCAGATGTTTGTGCCAGCCAGGAAAAAGTTTGGCCACTGTCTTTGCTAGCATTCAAACAGTCAATACACGCCCTTTCACTTAACAGACATCAGGTTGGTTTATAGATTTATCGTCAATAGATATATTATTACTTGGATGTTGCACCAGATTTTCATGTACTTGGATAAATAACGATACCCTTCCTCGAACCCACCACTTTACCCCCTCCTAATAAATGAACGAACTTACGAATAAATGAGGTCCATATTAGTAAGCTAAATTGACGACAAATTTTCCCCTGTCAATATATCCACCTATATCCTATATCCATTGTAAAATGAAAACTAAACAAATATGAATTATATGCAAAAGCACTACATTATTCTAATCATTTAATGCTTTGTTCAGATAAAGGATTTTAAAGTTGTAAAAGAGTTAATGAGAGAAAGTGTATCAAAAACTGCTAACAAATCCGGGAAAAGCAATTATGACGAGAATAAAAATGATTGTGATATATATCAACCGCAGTGCAAGTCAGGTACATAACATTAATAATTATCAGGTACAAAATCTTTATAGGATCAGGGCTCAGCAGCCGTGTGTAAGCCATAGTGAAAGCTTCATTTCATAACTTTAAAATTTGGCTGGATGTCTAAACCTAATCCTAAACAGACAATCCATGTTTTTTAAATTTTTTTTTTGCACACAAGCTGGTTTAAATTTGAGGCTTTGGCGCGGCTGTCAGGCCCTGGTAAGAACATCAATAAATGCAAAGCTAAATTACTAAATCATAAAGGGTAAAATCTGCAATATAACGATAATGATGCATTGAAATAATTTTTGGATGGGGTTGATAAAAGGTATTACCATGACTATCTTTGCAAGGGATTTGTAGACGATTTAGTGTGTCCATCCATTTTACAAACTACTTTGGTGGAGTATTATTATGATATTATTTGTTCAGGGGTTAGAAAGTATGAGTTTTATGAAGAAATGTTTAGCGTATTTTCTGGGCACCAGTCATCTCTAAAACATATTTTCAGGTATTCAAAATTTATCCTGTTTGTATTTATAAGTAATAGGCTGTCTTTGGGTCTGTAGCGAAGGATATCTCTAACTTGCACTACCTTTTGGATTCTCCTTTACAGTAAAGCTTATCTTAAGTTTATGAAAGTATAGATAGATTAGGGGAGGGTAACACAACCAGCGAAATAGAAATCATCCTTAGAAAAAATTACCTACCCTTTTTTTTGTTTAAAAACTAATATAAAAGTGGAAGGTCGACTTCCCAAATGCTCCTAGAGGCATAGTCTTGAAAATTCCTTAGTTCTATTTAGCAATCATTTATGAATCAAATTTCGTGGATTTTTATATTATGCTCCTTTAGGAAACATGTAAAACCCAAGAAACAATATGAGCTTGCTAGAATGGGAAAATTTATCAAAGACACAATGTCGGAGGTAAAATAGTTTTTTTTTCATAATTATATTGTTTATATTGATGTACATTTATAGAATGCTTTTATTTTAAGACTTAGAAGCATAAGAAGAATTTATATTAGATCTTCAAGTTTTAATACATTTAATGATTTTGCGAATTTTTATGTTTTCTGACAACGAAAATAGCAGAAAAAAATTTTAACAATGAAAAAAGATAAAGAGGTTCAAATACATTAAGATAAATTACTTTTCTCTTGCTCTACATATTTTGACATAATTGTTTAAGTATAAAAAAAAATGGTATTAATCTTTTTAAAACTTTTACAAAAATTATTTAGATGGAAGAATCAAAGTTAATAGATGTTGGATCAGGTGTTGGTCACCTGGCAAGATACCTCTCCTATGCACATAACCTACAGGTATGCATATGTTGGATCAGGTTTTGATCACCTGGCAAGATACCTATCCATTGCACATAACCTACAGGTATGCATATGTTGGATCAGGTGTTGATCACCTAGCAAGATACCTATCCTATGCACATAACCTACAGGTATGCATATGTTGGATCAGGTGTTGATCACCTGGCAAGATACCTATCCTATGCACATAACCTACAGGTATGCATATGTTGGATCAGCTGTTGATCACCTGGCAAGATACCTCTCCTATGCACATAACCTACAGGTATGCATGTGTTGAATCAGGTGTTGGTCACCTGGCAAGATATCTCTCCTATGCACATAACCTACAGGTATGCATATGTTGGATCAGCTGTTGATCACCTGGCAAGATACCTCTCCTATGCACATAACCTACAGGTATGCATGTGTTGAATCAGGTGTTGGTCACCTGGCAAGATATCTCTCCTATGCACATAACCTACAGGTATGCATATGTTGGATCAGGTGTTGGTCACCTGGCAAGATACCTCTCCTATGCACATAACCTACAGGTATGCATATGTTGGATCAGGTGTTGGTCACCTGAGCTGGATCTTTAAATCATTTCAATGGTGCGCTAAATCACCCCGCACAGAATTTCAGCCAATCACAGCGGCGCATTTTAAAAATGCCGCGCTGTGATTGGCTGAATTTCGGCGCACCCCGATTTAAATCACCATTAAAATGATTTAAAGATCCAGCTCTGGCAAGATACCTCTCCTATGCACATAACCCGTAGGTATGCATATGGATTTTGGAATGAGTATGGGCATGGCAGGTGTCCTAGTTAATCTATAATTAATACAAAGTAGAACGATGTCTGTTTGTTTGTTTGTAGCGAAGGATCTCGCTAACCGCTGAACCGAGCGGGTATTCCTTTAAAGGGTAGCTTCTCATAGGTCCTGGGAAGATTTATAACTTTTTTCTTGGGGGGTGGGACACCCCCAACCACCCAAAAATGAAAAATTCCCCTCCCCCCAAAAAAAAATTTTTCTTTTTAAAACTAAAATTTAAATAGTGGGGTCGACTACTCGGCTCCCCCCCCCCCCTCAAAAAAAAAAAATTACCCCCTCTCAAAGAATTTTTTTTTTAAAATCTAAAATACGAAAAATTGGTTTAATCAATCCTCTTGGGGCAACGCCTCTAGAGGCTAGGGGCGAAGCCGCTAGTTCAAACATAAAGAATGAAACTCAAACTGCAAGGCTTAGAGACAAAAACTTTATATCTCTCCTTGTGTTATAGTTGGGCTATAATTATCTTGTAGGGGAACCTAGGTTCTGAAATGGGGGGGGGGGGAATAGAGTGCTTACCCTCCCCCCCCCAAAAAAAAATAAAAAAAGTTTTACCCCTAACCAAAAAAAAAATACTTGGACATCCTTGTGGGGGACTGTGTTTACTCTTCTATTCATTAAACTTGAAAGTCACGAGCATTTAGCAATTGAAAATATTTTTGAAGTTGACTTATAAATTTCAGGTAGCATGTGTTGATTCCAACAATGACTTTACGGATGCCGCCAAGAAATTTGATGCTCAATTAGAAGAGTCCGTCAGGTAATTGATTTTTCATAAACCAGCAACCTTGGAAAAGTTGCCGTCCGTTATTTTATTGGAATTAGTCATTTCAACAACATTTCCTATTAATAAATCTTTGTTATTGCTGCATTAAGAAATTAATTGTCCTGTGATTTTTAGAATTAAAACATTTTAAAGGTTATTAAAAAATATGATAAGAAAATTTATTGTCAGGAAATTGGAGGATAAATTATCGAAGCCTAAATTCCAAGACTTGAAAGATTCGAATGGAGAACTGCCCAGTACCCTTCCTGACTCAAGGAACATGATATTTATTTAGTATTTACGGCTGCAGCCAGTCAACAGCTTTTGCCTTAAAAATTTAAATAGTACGTTCTCTACCTTATTACTTCTTTTTTTTGAGGGGGGGGGGGGGGGGTTGGAAGCTAAAGTTTCTTTTAGAATATATCCGATCTAAAAAAAAATCAGTTTCAGTTGCAACCCCCAGAAAACATAAACTCATTGTCCTAGGCGTGTTTGTTAGGGGGGGGGGGGGGTGAGTAAAGAGATCTGCACCAATACAAGTACCCTGGATTGTATAGCTTAATCGGTCCTATTTTTGTATTACTAGATATTGAAATGAGACTAATCTCACCTCTTTAATATTAGGTCTTCTAATTTGATAAATGATATGTGTGTATGATCAGACCTGTGCACGTGACAAGTTTTCTTGCACCCGACATGAACCTTGAGGCTTTTCATACAATTTTGTCAGAAAAATTCTCCACTACGGATATCAATCTTAGGTATAAGTACTTTTATAAAGTTTTTATATACAATTAGGTACTGATTATAATATATTTTGTTTTTGTTTTTTACTTACTTCAGGTAAGGTTAGGTTATAATGGGTACAGAGAAGCACCGCAGAATTATTGTTGGCCCCCTCCCTCCCCCCTTTTGGCACACCTTGCTAAAAAGCCCACCTTCTTGTTTTTGTAGATATGGAATAGTTGGACTGCACACATGTGGAGATTTGGCACCTGTACTTATTAGAATGTTCACCAATGATACTAAGGTATGTATCATAATTAGATAATATATTAAAAATGTAAAAAAAATCAAGGAGGGAGGTGACATTCCCAGATACCTAAAGTTTTATAACCACGTTATCTTATTCGTTGGGTACTTTTTATTGAATTTTGATTTATTTTATTCTTCGCACTAAATAATGTTTTAGGTTTATATCGCTTGTAGGCTTTACCTTATTCCTGGGTTAGTTCAAAACTAGAAGTGTCGTTAGTTTTTTTTATCCAATAATTTAAATATTCAGATGGGGTTATTTTGTTTATCATCCTTGTAAAAATTTAAGATTTGATTTTGTTTTACGCCTAACTTTTAGTTTTATTTATTAAAAGAAATCAATCCTCTACCTAGTTTTAACATATGCTTAAATATTTAGGAACTTTAACATTAGCACAACTATTGTTTTCCTTAAGGCTGTGATGTTACACTCTGTTGGTTGCTGTTATATGAAGGTCCAACAACATTTTCCTATGTCACATTTTGTCAACAGCATACAAACACAATGGAGGTGAGTTTTTACCAGTTTTTTTTATAGAATTTCAATTTATGCATGTATGTTGAGTTTCAAAGATAGGCAAATAGCAAATAGATAGTATGTAATAATAAGTAAAAGCTTAATTTTCTACTTTTTAACAAGAGCTAGGTATCATTTTGTAAGAATAAGTAATGTAATTTTCAATTGAATTACATCGAATTTTAAACAAATTAGAATTAAGCTTTTGTACTTAAACTCAAAATATCAGTCCTTATCCTATTATCAACCCAATTTATTGAAAATCTTACAAAACTCAAAAGGCAGGACTCGACGGCTCAGTCGCCGCGCTACAGAAGCGACAAAGCCTCAAATTTAAACATGCCTGGATGCTTCTCAAATTATTTTTTGAAAAAAGGGAAATTTTGGTCAGGTTTATACATTCAGCTAATTTTTAAATTTGTAAAGAGTTGATTTCAATGAGATTTTCAGTCGGCTGATGTGCGGCTGTCGAGCTATGAAAAAGTGATTGAAAAATATTTATCAATAATTAAGATTCAACTATACAAATGCTGAGTTGGCCTGTCATGCTATTGAAATGTACAGAGACAGACTTAGGGCAGGAGAAGAAGATAAGTTAAAGGTAAAACATGTTTTCAACTATTTTCCTTTTAACTAGGATAATAATAGATCTATAAAAGGGAAGCTCTGAAATCAAACGGTGGAAAAAAACGAACATAAACACGTGTAGAGTGTCAAAGTAGATTACTAATGTATAAACTAAATTGTATATGAACTTGTTGCAAATTGTAAATACAGTAGGTATTGTGTTTATGGACATACTTACATTTTTAAGACTTTATTATAGAGATACTTTGCTTTGAATGTTGAACCTAGTTGTCCCAAGAATCAATTTTTCAAAAGTCAGATAAATAGCATATTTATTACTAACTATCGGATGATATAAAGATAACTGCCCTTTTGCCTAATTATGCGGTCGGTTTGTGCCTACACTGTGTTACTATCCTTACAATTAAGAGATTGTTCATATGGACTTTCTACTACTAAATTGTTTTCAGCTACTTGGCTGTGTTGATATAACCGACACCATTGGTTGATTTTCAATGACCCGATTGAGAGTTGGCACAAGGACACTGCGATGGGGAGATACAGTTATTTAACCCCTTTCCCTCTAGTGTTTTACTATAATATTTATCTTATCTCTGTCTTTGTGTTCAGGTTCATTGTTACCGAGCAGTACTGGAAAAGATTCTGGTTACCAGAAGTGTAGATTTACGGCACACAATATTGAAGACTGTTGCTAAGGCTCATCTCATGTCTTTCCAAGATTATGCAGTTAAGGTGATTTTGATTTAGTTAAAATTTTATCTGCAAGGTCCAATTCTTTTGATGGCATATGTAATTTTTATATGTTTGTAATTTGGAATATAGATAACTGCATAAATACTGACTCCAGTTTCTGCATCAGTTTAAATATTCCAATAAATACTAGTTTTTCTAACTTTTTTGTGTGCTTATTGCTTATCCATTATTCATTATTAATTTGAGCTACATCAAAAGCTCAATAATATTATGTCTTATTGGAATATGTGATGTAAAGACCATTTCCATGAAGATATCCTAAGAATTAAAATGGGGTAATATTTTCGCATATTTTCTGTAAGGTTGTGTGTTTATCAAAGTCAAAGGCGTTTGTTAGGTCAAACTGTTCTTAATTTTGACCAAATGTGTATATATGAAATGTTCATAATTAAAAAAAGTTTGACTAACCGACAACACACAACTTTTCGGAAAATACAGAAAAATGACCTTCTTTATGTATAAATATTTAATTTAATTCAATGTTTCATTTAGGCTACGAGTAATCTCAGCATAAAATTTGAACCTGAAGATTTTAATACCCAAGATATTACTAAAGAATTAGAATCATGGTGGGAGGTTGTTGTCTATTACACTCTAAGGTAGAGATAGTTTTGAGGTTACCCTCATAGTGTCTAGTTCAGCAAATAAACCCCTTCCTCCATTTTTTAAAACTTATTTAAAAATAAGGAGGGGTGGTGGGGAAGGGATAGTTTTTCATTTGATAGTGTTTAACCGTATGTTAGGTCATATTTAGTGCTAGGTTAGGCCATTGAGTTCATAAAAAAGCCTCCCCTTGCTTATTTGCAATTTATTTATATAATAATGAGGAAGGCTTTTCTATGCTCGCAAGGAGCTTTGTGTAAAGGCACCCATTCCATCTTTTATCAAATGATAATTTTTTGTTACCATTTTGTGAATACCAAAAACACACTTGTGTTAATGTGCAGCACTTTTTGTTCAAGCTAATATAGTTATCTTACTTATACATGAACACACAGCAATAATCAACTGCTTTCGAATATATGATTTATGATTGTTTTAGATTGTCCCTGGCGCCAGTACTTGAAACGGTCATCCTACTTGACCGCTGTATATCTCTGTACGAAGCCGGCCATAATAGCCTACTCATACCTCTATTTGACCCAATTCTGTCGCCTAGAAATCAGATTTTATTTGCTGTAAAAAATTGATCTGAGAAAATGTTACCAATAAAAAACGATTAGTTCTTAATTAATGATAAATTTTTTATTAAATAATAGGAGGGAATATTATAGTAGAAGAAAACTATTTTCCAAAGGGGGTTTTTTTTAATGCAACCATCTCGTAATCAGTGAGCAAATGTCACTTAGAATTCGAATTTCCATCTGAACTTTTGCATGAGTAATCCTTGGTAGGTCTTTTTCCCTAAATCGAACAAAAAGTTAGAAAAGTAACGGCTGGCGGCTCAGCCGGTTAGCCGTTGTTTGCCTATTTTCAGGGTAAATCCATCATAAATTACGTAGGTATCAACTTTTTATAACATATTTTTGGTTTAATTCATGTTAAATGAAAGCAATAACCATTTTTAAAACTCCTAGTACCAACAGCTACCGTATAAAACCGTTTGATAGCGTTTTAGAGTGACAAAGAGTATTATGTGGAGATAGGTTTCGTGACTAATTTACACTATGAATAGCCGAAAAATGGCAAAACGGCTGAGCCGTTAGCCGTTACTTTTCCAACTTTTTGTTCGATTTAGGGAAAATAGACCTACCAAGGATTACTCATGCAAAATTTCAGATGGAAATTCAAATTCTAAGTGCCATTTGCTCACTGATTACGAGATGGTTGCATTAAACCCCCCCCTTAAATTTATTAGATTAGCAAGATGTTTCTTTTAAACTGGCCTAATATTAAGGACATTTTTTTTTTCTTTATGTAAAATATCCTTCCCTTATCAAATAATATTTATTGTCTGCTTATATTATTACAATCTGTGATTTATTGTTCTGTTTGATTTTGTTTTTATTTTTTTTGTACTTAATTTTTTTGTTGTGATAATAATAGCAATTAAACGGCCTAACTTAAGACCTCACCAACAATAAATCTTTTTTAAAAAAAATTTTTGTTGTTTAAACTTAAGAAAATATTGGGATTTGAATTCAGAATCCTGATAACAGCAAAAAAATCCAGACAACTATCTGGCCCACGTCGTGTGGACCTTTTTCGTGAGATAGAAAATAGAAAACTCGACTGTGTTTATATTTTCGACGCTATGGGTTTGATATTCAAAGACCGAATTGAAAGTAGTCACAGGGTCCACACATACTCTTTGGACAGTTACTTATTACTCGTGTCTCCTCTATTCTTTTACTTTAATTTATTGTCTGTAGATGAAGGAAGGTGCTATAATCCTTTTTTCGCAACTAAGTTGATTAAAAGTAGCAAAATAAGGCATTCAGAGCTTAGAAAATGATCTTTAAAGATCATGAATATTAATTGCAAATATTTATTAGAAACTAATTTTAGTATTTTCTATTGAACCAAATTTGTTTTTGCATAAAAATGAAATTTAAGGGTCTGGAAAAACGTAGATTGTTTGGAATCCATAGTTGATGGCTTCTTGTCCGGTGTAGGCTGGGTTCCAGTTGTATATCAAATACTCTTCTTCAATCTCTCTAGAAAACAAAACAAGTTCAGTTTAGGATTGAGCTGCGTGGCTGAGACGTTTGATTTTGGTGCGGCTCAAAAGTTCAATTTTTGATAAAAATTGACTTAAAAAACTTAAAAGGGTCATTTGCACATGACAAAACAGAGTGACCAAAATATAATTTATATAAAATCTCTTTATTTATCTAGTCCGGAGCCGAAGCCGTTTTTTAACGAAAATTACGGCTCCAGCAAAATATGGCGGCTCCGGATCCGCAACGCTGGGATTGAGGAAGGGGATATTGAACTGTATATTGGACTGTATATCATGTATTTTACTAAACTTTCACTTATTCGTTGGTTATACGTTATAGTATAAATCAAAAGAATGGGTTATTTAGTTTATCTTCATAGGACATTTACAATGTAGATTTTAAACGTATATAAAGGCCACTAGGGGCACTTGAGGATGGGGGTAAGTCTAGCCCTGTACTTTTATTTGTAGTTCAAAAGAAAAGGTTTTTTTTCATTTTTATGTAATGGTGATTTCACTTGGGAGGGTCGTCCCCCCCCCCCAAAAAAAAAAGCTACTCTGTAAAGGATAACCATATAGGTTCAGTGGTTAGCGATATTCTTGGGGACACAGACTAATAAGATCCTCTTTTAAAGAAGGATATATTTACCTTGAGGGAAAGGTATGGGTACTCTTTCTAGCCTCCTCCACAAAGAAATCTGCAAAGTAGTTGGAAACCTTTACCGCATTTCTAAAAAAATATATTAAAATGCAAGGATTTATTAGATCAATACCTTTAGCTTTAAGTATGTCTTTGTATATCATGCCTATTAACATGAAAAGTTCTAAACGATATCAAATAGGTTTTATTAGGCTACTTTACATATGAAACTAAATAAATAATTATTTTTTAATGATATAATAGTTATTCATCTTATCGTATTATAGACAAGTTTCCGCGGATATCAAAATGAAATTTATAATACAGTTTGTTAGTTCTTAGGGGCTGAAGGTCCGGGCTATCAAAACTGGCTCAGGACCGGTTCAAATCCAGTGGATTTTAATCGCTAACGAATCCATACTGGAAATAAATGTATACACTATGATGCACCTTGAATGCGGAATGCTTTCAAGCTTTGGGGCCCATTCATAGTTGTTCTTCTCAGGGTGGAATTGTACACCATAGATAGGATAGTCCTGAAATAAGTATAACATAAAAGTAACTTTTTATCTTTAAATATAAGATCTCGCTAACTGCTTGACAAAATGATTCTTTGTTTAGGAATTTTCAAGTAGTTCCCAGGCAGGTTTGTTTTTCTTATTGATAGTTGGGTGGGTGAGTTAACCCTCCCAAAAGAAACGTCTTCACACTAGAGCCCCCCTCCGCCTTAAATAGTACTTTACTTTGTAACAAAAACTGAACAATCTAGGGGGAGGAGTTGGTTATTTGATAGATGAATGGCGTTTACCCAATCATGATACACAAAATCACATTTTTAAAGCTTAAATTAACTTGTTATAATAAAAAAGTTATATTTTTTCAAACAGAAATGTATTTTCACCTTTGCTTCAAACATAGAAATAAACTCCATTCCATTCTAAAAAAAAGTAATTGAAGTGATATTAAATAGTTAGGAAAAAATATCAGAATAATTGCTTATATTAATGTATCTAATAATAAAAGTAGTAAGGCTTTTTTGTCTGCTGAAGCATATGATTATAATTATTACTAAGCTTAAATCATCGGATAGAGTTCTTCTTATTAGGGAAGCTTCACTATGGTCCCGAGGTGGTTATAGTCTATTTTACTTTTAGATTTAAGCCTCATGGTTGTTTTATGATATTTTTCTGTCCATTCTTACCCCTTTGAATACTGATCCCCTAAATGCAAGGGGCGCACCCGCTAATTATTTTATATATATATATATTATTAAAGGTTATATTTACTATATCTTCGTTGGTTGAAATAACATTCCAAAATGAATCCATTTCGTACCTAAACAAGGATTTAAATAGTTTAGCTTGTAATACAATTATAAAATTATTAAACAAAAAATACTGTTATAGTACCGATTAAACCAGTTAAATTAAATTGAAATATTTTTAGTATTGAATTTAACTTTTAATGAACCAATTGAGTTCTCCATTATTTAAGCTCCACAGGGGTCCCGGAGTGTTTTTAGGTTATTTTCCTGCTTTCCCTCGGGGCGCAGCCGCTATTAGAGTAAATTATATTGAACTGTAAAGTATAAACTACTTGGTGAAATTTTCCATAGTAAGACACCAATGGTGAAAATTTGAGGTAACTTTTTCTGTAGCTAACACTTCCAACATTTCTGAACTTGCCTAAAAAAGACAATTTTATTCATAAAAAGCGCTTGATCCATAGAAGCTTGCCTAACCAATTGCCCCAAAAATATTTTATATTAATAGTATTCTTTTTATTTACTATCAATAATAATGTAATACAAATTCGTGGCAACGCACCTATAGCTGCGTTTCTTCGTTTTTTCACAGTAGCTTTTCTCCTATTTCTTACCCCTGCGGGGCCAATTGCCCAACCCTGTAGGGCCATCTACTAACCCAATATAACCTAACCTAAAATAACTAATAAAAAGCCAATTTTGAACTACGACGAATCGCCCCTTAAAGAGCGTTGCCACGAAAGAGACTATTCCCCAAAATACAATACATATCATACCTTTAATTAGTAGATCAAAAGAAATAAAATGAATTGGTTGTACTAAAATAATTTCAACTCTGCCTTTGAACTTTTGCTTACGTCGCCGTGTTAAGTTTATCTTACCTCCTTTAAAACTCTGCTATTGGTGAAATTTTCAGTAGGGTTTAAGGGAAGAGCTATATCATTTGCTTCACAACTAAGAAAAAAAATATTGATTTTATAAAGATTTGTAATCTTCTTAAAAATATCACAAAGTTGCTGCTAGAAATCCGATTAATTTCCGATGGAATTAAACCGGTTCTGAGCTATACAGAAAAATCTTAAATCGTATAGTTAAATTTCTACTAAAACTTTCTGTTTTGTTTGCCCAGTAATTTTTCATTTTTTATTATCCGCGGAAAATTTTCTACATTACCCGGCGAAAATAGTTATTTATTGCATCAATTTATAAACAGTTTTCTGCGGATAGAAAAGTAATCCAGGGGTTTTAAAATCGGTTTCAAAGCTATACTATAATAGTTATTTCTCGCATCGTATTATAAACGGCTTTCCGCGGATATAAAATGTACAACTATAAGATGAAAACTAGTTTTTTTAGCCCCGAGGTGCCGAAGGCACCGGATAAAAAACTGGTTTTAATCTTATGATTGTACATTTTTATATTCGTAGAAAGCTGGATATAATACGATGCTAGACATAGTTTTTCGTATGGATGAGAACCGGTTCCTATCCACCGGATTCGAATGAATACGAGAAATACTATTATCCTTCCTATCCCTCCCTGATAATGGAGTTTACAATATAGTCGTCAACATATTAAATGCTTTACTAAAGTCCAACCAACATTTATCTGTTCAGAAATCTCATGATAAAATCTTCTAGGATAAAATTTCCCTCCAAGCCACTTACTTTATTTAATCTCTTACCCGCTTCCCTTTAGCGATTTCCCATTACAAGTTCACCCCCCGATAAATCTGTTATAATATCCTACCTAGCAAGATTACGAACTTCATTGTTGGTCAGGAAAGCCAAAAGTTCGAATCCTATTCACATAGATTATATTTATGGTTTTTAAAGGGAAGCTCTTTGAAAATATAAAGGTGTCAAGAGCAAATGTAAAAGAAAATTAAAGATTATGGAAATAATTTTTATAGGATGCAGTTAACAAAAAAATGGTGTATAGGTTAAATACGAAAGATGGCTTGCAAAAGTGCTTTCCTATTATCTGCGATATTATCAAGGTGAAATTTCTTTAAGCCAAGGATAACTTGTGTCAATGAATCAACCATATAAATATAAACATTTTCCTAGACATGTTCCCCAAATAGGAAAGTGTTCGTCCTGGTCGTTGGCAATCTAAATTATATTTTGAATTAATTCGTAAAATTAGCTTCTGGTACTTTCCCCCAAAGTGCCTATATAGCACAGAATCCTTCCCCCCATGTTATTGAAGAAAATGAAAATAACGATGATGAAAGATTGTTTCCTATGACAAACAAAGCTTGTTTTTGCATGCTTTTTTGTATTCTTGAAAATTAAATTAAATGTTAACTTGTGTAGAACATCATGTTAAGTTGATGCAAATAATGACAAACCCCAAACTGTCCCAGTTTTGAGCAAGACGATTCCTGTGACGTCATATACAAAGTGAAAGGGGGAAGAAAATCTCTTCCCTTTTCTCCCATCTCTTTTGAAGAGATTTTCTTCCCCCCTTCCCTTTTTCTTTCCCGAAACGTATGTGACGTAACTGGAATCGTCTTGCTCAAAACTGGGACAGTTTGGGGTTTGTCCAAATAATATTTAATTAAACTTACCATTGCTTGTTCAAGAAAGTAAGAGCCAACTCTGAAAATATTAAAATAAATCAATAGAGTTATACTTATTTACAATTGTGTTGGGATTATTCTGCAGTTTCATTGGCAGGTTTTAGGTTATTTATACTGAAGGTTCACCTCAATAAAAAATTTACATCTACCCAAAAAATATTTATTTTCTATACTGTGAGGGGATGGAGTGAGTTTTTCCTCTTGGAGCTGAGCCCTTTATGGCTGAAGTTAAAGTTTCTCAATAGATATAATATAACCTATAATATAAAGTTGTAAGACTTTTTTGTCTGTAGTGAAGGATCTCGATAACAACCAAACAGATATGGGTCTTCGTTACAGCAGTGAAGCTTCTTATAGGTCCAGAGAAGGGGTTTAACTATTTTTGAGTAGGGTTCCTCCCCCTTGAAAGAGATATCGCCTCTAGAAAAAGTGAACCATCCGTCCCCCCCAAAAAAGACAGTTTATCTCCTGCCAAAAAAAAATGGTGAGGGAGGGTTGACATTAATCCCATCTCAAGGCACCTAGAGGCTTTAAAAAAAATACGGGGGGGGGGGGGAAAGCTTTAGTGCTCAATACGCCAATTGCAGGAAAGCGCCAAGAATTTACCTGGAATAAGGAGAATCTGATAGAGAAACAGCGCCTCCAGGAATTAGGAGTCCATTCAGGTATTGGAACATCTACATATATAAATTTATAACCAATGGCCACTTTCATTTGACTCTTATTCGATTGATTGTATTTAAAGCAATGGAAGTATGAAGCAGTTAATTAGTAATAATAAAAAAAAACTATCAAAATTTTTTAGAGAGGTCAATTTTTTCTAGGGGAGATTATTTTAGGGTTGCTGTGCCCCCACCCAAAATAGTTATAAACCTCCCAAAACCTATGAGAAGCTACAAAGAAGAACCATATCATTTCAGCGGTTCGAGAGATTCTTCGGTATATACACAAACACACAGTTATCATGTCACTTTTGTATAAAGAGGATGGTCAAAACTTTAGCTAGCTTAATTTTGAAAAAAAACAAGGACAATTAAATTAATAACTGTATGTCACCTGTGTGAAATCTTGATCACTGTTCACAATAATAGGCACAGCTCTAGCTCCTAATCACAAGTAAGTTTATTTTTCTTTTATTTAAATTTTTTTAATATACTATAAATGTTATCAAAGTACTATATTGTTTGTTTAGCGGGACAGACCGACTTATGGAGTAGCTATGTTCCCTTCAATAATAAAGTGCTTGTTAATATTTTTGTTAAATGTATTGTCAAATGTAATTCTACTTTTATTTCTGCCCATTCCTTTTCCCAAATATATAAAGGGAAGGAATCATGTATAATCTGTTGTTAACCCAACCTAAAATGTAAATATTGAATTCGATATTGTTTTGTTTGCCCATAAAGAAACGTGTACAAAGTTACCCTGAGTTATTTGGGTTGAAGCGAAGCTTCTCTACAATCAAGACATTAGTTAATACGCTCTGGACGCACCCATCAGCGTCTAAACCCAAAGTTCTAACTTGTTAATTTTGTATTGCAATGGTCTTTGCTCAGGTAATAGCTTGTATTTTAGGGTATGATAGAATAATAACCTTATAAAAACGGAAATCTATTCCAATTTTAATTCAATTTTCCTAACTAAAAGAAAATACGACAAACAGCCCAGAACAAATGGGAAGTTTTCATGAAAATTTGAAACATCCTAGAACAACTTATAATTGGATTTACCTGCTGCTTCCACCCATTTGACATAGCTGCTTGCAATATAAGTTCCTGATAAATTAAAGTAAAAGAATAGAGGGGGCAAGAATATGTTCACGGGGAGGGTGCCGACTTTCAATAGGGTATTTGAATATCAGTCAATAACGTCGGAAATATTAACAAAGCTAAGTTGCTACAAAAGAGAAGAAAGCAACTTGCTATGAGGCGAAAAAAAACCCACCACTTGTAGATTATACATATATGCTTAAAAATTTATTCATGATAAAGCATTTTAAATTAGAGTATATTAGACAGTTCAGAAATTAAGGGCGTGTTTGTGTGGAGGGGGGTGGGGGTTAGGTATATTATATGAAATAAAGAGGAGCATACAATACATCCTAGTTACTAAAATTAAAGAATGGTTGAAAAAGTTGGATTGAATAAGCTTTTAATTAATTATAAATCATCGTCTTCAATATTTATTTGCCAAAAAATTCTTCTAAACTTTTTATAATACTTCCTAAACACAATCTAAATAAATTGTATAATTTTCACCTGTAATACCAAATTCATTTAGACTCGAAGATACCTCCTGGCTCAAAATACCTTTAAAGAAAAAGAAGCTTTTTATCTACTCCCTATATATTATCTTAGATTTATTTAGTTTATTGGCTATTATTATTACTTGGTAAGTATAAGCTACAAATATTTGTTCTTTTCGTACAATAATTTTCATCCACAGATCGGGAATTTTTGTTTGATTTAATTTGGGGTTTATATTTTTCTGTTTGAAATATATATTATTTTTCAAAACAACAATAAACTTCGAAAATAAGATTTTTGGAATCTGTTATTTAAGGACTAGCTCAAAGCCACCATTTATGAAATTATACAAAGTAAATGAACATATTGACTATCTGGTAATGATTATAGAGTTGCTACGTATTCTAAATTTTCACAAACTTTTACAGGAATAATCATGTCAAGTTTGAAATCGATAGGACAACCAAAACATCGCCAAAATTACTGATAAAATCAATTGGTTGCAGACGGACCAACCTCTAATATAGAAAATAGATTTACTTCATTTTTATCATAAAAAAATACCTATAATAGGTCGGTCAACTGCAAATGCTTGAGAAAACGTAGCAAACAATATTCCAAATATTAACTTCATTTCTATCTGTTAGAATTCATACATAAAATAGAGTATCACAAGAAATCCTTAATAAAATAGGGAGAAAGACTGTGTAAACCGAAATCGACCAGGTTTAGAGACACTATAGCATAATAACAATCAAAAAAGATGAAACAGTGTGCATTGCAAGCTTTAGTTTGGTTTCTTTCTAATTTCTTATTATGTCTTAGCAAAATTAGACTGGAGAAATTAGTTTTAAGTTGATTTATTTTCGCTTACAATGCGCCAAAATTATGTTTTGCATATTCGCACTATAGCACATACGGGAATAGATTTTCATATTATTCTGTCAATATTGCGATTGCATGGCAAAATTTGTAATTTCTTCCTTTTTCGTTGATGTAGGTGATAGAGAAATTTAAAGTTTTGCCATGTGATCACACATGGCCAGATTAGTTGGAATACCCATTCCAGCATAAACAATATTCCGAAAATACAATAAATAATTGTATCATATATTAGTCGAATGAAATTTATCAAAAAACTAAATTAAACAAGTTTGAATTGTGTTATCTTTTGTTTGCCTATGAGATTAGAATTGTAGGTTAGTTTTAATGTGTTTTATTTGTTACTAACCATACTTTTCTACAAGTCAACTGTGATTGTTTGTCCCTCTTGTCTAATTTATTTAGCAGATGTTCAGTGGTCATAACAAAAATAGAAAGATAACTAAAAATTATGAAACCTTTATAAATAAATATATTATTACATATACAATATGTCTTTTGAAGCTTATTTACCATTATTCTAAAAAAAAGTAGAATTTTTTATTGTGAGTTAAACTAAGCCTTCGTGAACACAACGCAATTATACATACGAAACAACAAAAAAATGGAATGAATTAGATTTATTTTACTAAGTAATATTATCAAATCTTGATTCTCTTAGACTACTTGCTTTATAATATTTCTTTAAAATTGTGCATTTTTTACTAAAATCTTTATCAAGTTTTCTTCTACATTCATTACAACACACACCTAAAACATTAAAAGATTATCAATCCTACTATTGTAGTCTATATTAGGATTTTTTGCTATAGTAATTTTAACAGTCCCCATAATCTAGAGTAGGAGAGAATTAAAATAGCCTAAAACCATAAATTTTTTGAGTAATTTGAGAGTTCTTAACAGACTGAGGCTTACCCCCACGTCAATAAATTTAGCTTTATATTAAAAGGCTGCTTTTTAAGGGGGAGGAGGAAGACTTGAAATTGCCCGTAAAATGTAAAGCTATATAAAGAGCCTGATGTTTCTATGATCAAGATAAAAGTACCTATAGCGTCTGTTTTATTATTGTCTAGTTCATTGAATGATCGACTGTCCCAGTACCAGTACAACTCCATCAACTTTGTCATGTCATCAACTTTTCTGTTACATAACAAGTGTACAGGTGTCAAACCTAAAAAATACCAGGAATTATTCTTATATGAAGTAACAGGATGTTTGGCTGACTGTGTGCACTGAAGGATCTCTCTAACCACTAAACCTATATGATTCCCCTTTACAATGTATTTTCTTGTATGCCCTGGGAAGGTTTACAACTAATGTAGGGGTGGGTAAAAATGATCTCCTCCCTAATTTTTTTTTTAAGCCAGACAAACATTCTGTTATTTTAATGGGATAATTATTAGTTTTCTATTAGTAAAACTGTGCCGACAGTTTGCAGTCATATTATAGGGTTACCCTGTGTGCATTCATGGCTTGATAGAATTGTTCTACTTTCGTTAATCTGCAACATTTTCTCAGCAATGATTACATCATCAGTGTAATACAGAGGAGCACGACCATTGCTGTCTAAAAACAAGTATAATAGTTATACAAGGCATTTAAATCAGACAGGTGTAAGATAGAGCCTTGTCCAAGAATTTGTTATTTCAATGGGTAGCTGTTCTTTACAGGTTATCCTCTGATAAATGTGATTGACCGATACAGTGGCGTCTAGAATGGGGGTTTAATGGTATCAACTCTATTTCACCCCTTAAATTGCAAAAGGCCTGCCTTACTCTTTTTCTCCCCTAATAGGTAGCTGTTCTTTACAGGTTATACTCTGATAAATGTGATTGACCGATACAGTGGCGTCTAGAATAGGGGGTTTAATGGTATCAACACTATTACACCCCTTAAATTGCAAATGGCCTGCCTTACTCTTTCCCCTAATGATTTTACACCCCCAGGTGAATTGCTTTGCACACCACACTGGTCCAATACCTGCTTTTGATGGATCAGCTCCATTTTCAAGAAGTGCATCAGCTATTTGCAGCCCAACTTCTGTTTTGCTTAGCAGAGCAAGGTGTAGCGGTGTTAAACCTAAAACAAACAAGGATTAAACATCCAAAACTAAGAAGAAAAGAGACAAATTTACAAAAACAATTGTATTGTAACAGTTTATGTTACTATAGTAGCTGAGCCCTTAGAATCTAGGAGCTTAGTTTCAAAGGGATATGGAAAGGTGGAAAATAGCCTAATACCACCCATACACTTAAATTAAAAAGCAAAAGAGCCTAAATTCATCCTTGAACCTATATGATGCTTCCCTATATTGAAAAAATAATCATAAGCAATCATGAAAAATCATAGAATAAATTCCAGAATTCTTGGCCCTGAGCCCGAGCCAAAGAAGAAGTGATTTATCCTAAAATTATCATTTTTTGTAATGAAAATTCTCTATTATACGATCTACAAAACTTGATTTTTTAGTATGACTTAGAATCAGCTTAATGAATAAGATTCTGATTCATACTATTACATTACCAGCATAATTAAGTTCATTGATCTCTTTTTTAAAGTGGTGTATCAAAAGATTTGAAATCTCCAGATTTTGGTGCTTGATGGCCACATGCAGGGCAGATTGTATGGTGTACTTATTTTCTTCAGGAGACTCAAATTTCTGTTTCAATAATCATTTTTGGTACAGTGATGCAATGGTCGTTTAATTTTAAACTAAATGGCCATAATTAGGCTAGGTTACAAGATATTTTATCTATTACTATCCACTGCACATATAGCATCAAGGGGCTCCATATACGAAGGGAGCTAAGTTTTAGCCTAAAACCATGCAAACTCAAAATAAATACTTAAAACCCTCCTTGATTGTATTCAAATCTTTTAATCTGCAGATGATTTGTTTATCACCATTGGGAATGTACATCAATTTATCATCCATTGTCTTATCTCTTTCTCCAGTAGGATAATAGTTATTTCTCGTATCGTATTATAAACAGCTTTCCACGGATATAGAATGTACAATTATAAGATTAAAACTAGTTTTTTTAGCCCCATGGTGCTGAAGGCACCGGCTAAAAAACTAGTTTTAATCTTATAATTGTACATTTCTATATTCGTAGAAAACTGGATATAATACGATGCTAGACATAGTTTTTTCGTATTCATGAGAACCGGTTCCTATCCACCGGATTCAAATGAATACGAGAAAATGTTTTTGCAACAAAAATGCTATTCCTTGAGTATAGTACATTCTATATCATCACACTCAATAATAGTCTTAGCCAATTCATTGTTGCCTGCTTCAATTGTTTGGTGTAGATAATATACCACTAAAACAAAATAATCAAAGAAGAGATGTAATTAAGATAAAATGATTTTTTTAATTAGTGCACTAAAACTGTATTCAGATTACCCTTTTTCTATCAAACTATGTAAATGGTTAACCTTGCCCACATGTAGAAGCTTAAATAGTAATGAATGGACAGTGAGTTATTAAGAAATGCCTAAATGTAATAGAAATCCCCACCAGAAGAGGTTTATTTGTATATCTGAAATGGCAAAGCTACAAAAATAAATTTGAATAAAAAATAACTAACTCAATCCTTTGGAGAACATCTTGAATTTTATGTCGCAGAACATTTTCTTTTCACTGTAACATAGAAAATTTTCATTTAAATGTATTTGTAAAAATGTGTTAGAAGACATGGCAGAATTATCTACAATATCTCTAAATAGAAGCTTCATACCTAAAAGCCTCCAGATGCACTTGAATTGGAAGGGGGGGGGGGGTAATATAACCACCATACCATATTTTTCTCTTTTTTCTCTTTCAAGAGTAGTGGTACCCTCCCCCAAAAAAGTTATATACCATCCCAGAGATGGGTTTTTAATAAATGCCGCGTTTTTTCGACTATTTTTTAGACATTGATTGATTGAACGAAGACGATGGGAGAGTATACAACATAAGAATTTAAAATTTTAAAATTATTATTTTAGCCATACAACTTAAATCCATTTTCGCTGCATATTTATCAATGCATCTTTTTAGATCTGTATTAGACATTATACAAATGGCCAAAATAATAATTTTAAAATTTTGAATACTTAAGTTGTATACTCTGCTAAAAACCTTATTCCATCTTGAAGAGCAATGCCCCATACGATTTTAACAGAGTATACAACTTGAGAATTCAAAATTTTAAATTATTATTTTAGCCATTTGTATAATGTCTAACACAGCTCTAAAAAGACGCATTAATAAATACGCAGCGAAAATGGATTTAAGTTGTATTAGACATTATACAAATGGCTAAAATAATAATTTTAAAATTTTGAATTCTTATGTTGTATACTCTGTGTTGAAATCCAATCGTCTTCGTTCAATCAATCAATGTCGAAAAAATTGTCGAAAAAAACGCAGCATTTATTAAAAACCCATCTAAGGACCCATGAGAAGCTACATTGTAAAGGAAACAAATCAGTTCAGCCGTCTGAAGTACAGACAGATATCCTGTTACTTATACATAAGGATATAATCAACAATAAAGAATTACAGTTTGAAGCCTTAGCTGCAAATTATTATTTTTGATAGATCTCTTCTACCATTTACATATGGACAAATTGGACATCTAATAAATGTAGAAAAGCTTTGCTTCACAAAATTCTTACTCTTCAGTTTTTAATGATTTATTGGCACAATTCTGTAACATTGGCAGTTCTTTCATTATTTCTGCTTGATAAACTGGTACCACATAACCTTCTGAATATAAGACATGGATTGTTAATTTTTTGTAAGTGATTGTGTATAGTTGCATGTTATATAATAAAGATGTTCTTCACGTGCTTGAATATACTAATAATTTCATCAACTTTACCCCAATATTTCAACAAGGCTCTGTATTAAAAGAGACTGAAAAATAAATTAAAACCATCCTAAGAATTAAATCTGAATATTAACCCTTAACGGTCGGGGGAGAGGGGCGTTGAACGCCCCCCCCATCAGGTTTTTTCTATCTCATTTTCTGTGTGTGAAAGATAAAGAGCCCAAACTGCTTGACTTTTAAAGTATGGGTATGACACATAACTGAGAGTTGGAATTTTTTGAATATCTCCATCCTGGCGGGCACAGGATGCCAGCAAACCTGGCAGGGTCATCCAGGTAAAGAGCAAAAATATTTTTTTGACTAAAACAAAGCATTTTATCATACTAAAATACTAAAAAATCCTCTAGTAGTACATCCTTATGTAAAATACAGGTGTTCAAGTCACTTTCAGGTTCCAGGTATGATCCTGCAGGTCCTGATCCTCCAGGTCTCCAGAAATCTTTAAAAGGCTCCTGTGGCCGCAATTTTTAACTTAGAGACTTCAAATTTTAAACTTAAGCTTTTCTTACATGTCTACATAACGTATTAAAATTTCATGAAGATCCGCCGCCGTTTTCCCGCCGACCGCCGACTGCGGCGGCTGGCAGCTGCCAAGTACAGCTGCGGCCGCTGAAATTTATATTTTGATATTTCTAATGTAAAATTTACATAAAGATAAACATTTTCTGGAAAAAAAATTTTTCTTCTAGCTTCAAAAATAAGAAAATTACAGCCGTTTAAAATTTTTAAGTAAAAAAAGACCTAAAAACAAAGGTTGTTAAATAAAAGGGTGAAGGAAGCGAAAATTGACTTAGACTTATAAAAGGTCGGATATTCATTATCAAACAGGGGACTTGCACAAAAAAATCAGCCCTCTAGCTCTAATAGGAACTGAGATAATAAGGGGGGGCGTTGAACGCCCTCTCCCTGACTGATTAAGGTGCAGCAAGGGGCCCGACTGTAAGGGGTTAAATGGCCTAAAAGCATAACAAGACCTGTGTGAAACTTTCTTTTAAATAGAGAACCCAATCAGTTCAGTAGTTATTGAGATCTAAAGCTTAAGACAAAATACCCTTACTAGTTTCTATAATTGAATATCATTTTGTATTTATTTATCAATATTTTCCCTTTATCTTGAGATGAACAATATCTGGATAATATTAGTACCTTGTCCCTTTGCTTGGAGAACTATAATCAAGAAAGTAAACAGAGCTATCAATTCCACTATTCCTAAAACAGAAACGCTTATGAAAATTAAAGTTATAGAGACAACATTTTGGGGCAGATTTGTATCTTTTCAACACCATTTTAAAAGCATATCCAACTCTAAGTTTAGAAAAATTCCTTTAAAACTCACCGAGAAAGGCATCAAAAACTTTCCAAAGCACACAATTTTCCTCCCTGAGGACAGTATTCTCAGATACTTCAAATCTTTTCATTCCAAACCTTGTGGTTAACCTAACATTAAAACTTTTCAAAACACAAAGATTTATTTCCCTTACTCTGTCTTTAAATTACATAAAATTAGTTGGGTTTTCAATGATAGTTCATGTTTATTTGGGTTTTTATCAGATGATTAATTCTTTATAGCATAGTATTTGTAATAACATGAGAATAGATTTTTCAATTGGAATAAAGATTTTATTCCTCTTTGTATTCCATGGAGAAAAAACTGAAAAAATGACCAGTAAAAAAACGATGAAATTATTTTAAGTTTTAGGTTATCATCCAAGTAAGAATCCTGGTTTAAATTTGTATTAGTAATCATCAAATATATTCAAGATAGGAATCTTCAGGTTTGATAGTTACATACAAATAGAGTGAGGGAATATATGCTCTTTAGATTATGCTTTGCATTTTAAAACTGAACATCAATATCAAATGTTAATAAAATCTTATTTTACTAATGAATTTAATTCTTACTTTCTTATTCTAGTTCTTGTGCTAGTCTGATTTTCTCTTGGGGCTTGTGCCTACACAAATATTAATAATAGGCCATTAAAATAAAAAATCTACAGCATTACCCTTAAAAAAGTTACTTTGAGGATTTCTAGAGCTTAATACTTGGTGTATTTAAAAGTAGAAATGCATAGAGAACATTGATAAATATATGTTTTGGTAATGCACAAGAAATAAGGGCTGCAAACCCTTAAAGCAACTTTTCTATGGGTCATACTGTATAATTTTTCTTATATCATTAACTTAAAGTGATAAAACAACAACAATATTTTAGATTGAAAGATAAAAAAATAAGAAGTGGGATATACAGGCATGCCATTACTATTGAGTAGCTGTGCTTCTAAATAGGATGTAACTTGAAAGCCTTGAACTCTCAAATAAATCATTTAATATGACACAGTAAAGTCTCATCACATTGTGCCATAAGAAATTAAACCGAGTTACTTTTATGGTTCAAATAACATGACAAGTAATAAAGTTAAATTTTAGGATAGATAAGACACAACATAGTAAAGTATATTCATGTTCAAAGTGAGTAACATACAAACATATCTTGATTATAAAATGGCTGCAAAACTAAAAAGATTTATAAAAAGTATACTATGTCTGCCTCTGTTTGTTCTTCTTCTAGTTGAGCTGAATAAAAAATTAAGAAAAATTAAAAGGTGTAGAAAGAGTAAATTTAGTCAGGGAAGATGCCATGTATAGAGTTGCTACGGATCTGGGAAAGTAGTCATTAAGGTACTTTATATTTTAGTTTTGCTACACATCCGGCCCAAAAAAATAGTCAGTTAAAATAAATGAGAAAATAGAGTAGCTGTACCCCCATTCAGCAATGCCACCCAAATCGCACAGTACAGGATTTAAGATTTTTCTCCTTACACTCTAAACGGCCAAGTATTTTAATTACAAATTTTAATTACAAACGCCCAAAATCTAAGTTTACTGTCTGTATAACTCTATTAAAAGTATTACCTGCAAAAGGTTTATTTCTGATTTTTAAAGCCTGTAATAGAACACCATCCATCCAAGTAATATTCCAGAAGTAACATTGTATCAGCTCAATACTATTATACAGCATATGGTTGTATATATGATAATTTTTAATAATTTCAGGTAATAAAAAAATCGTCGAAGGTTTATTTCGGCAACCCTCAAAGTGACTAATCACAGGAAATCCCACCCTTATTTTAAAATAAGTAAAAAATAGGCAGGGTGAGTATTTTAATTATGGTAGTGTTTAACTTTAAATAGTTAAATTAAATTGTAATATTGGGTTAGGGCACTCCACAGGGTTAAGGCCCAGGGCCAAAACCATCTTATTGGTCCTGGAAGGTTTAGAACTATTCTATTGGAGGGTATCAGCAACCTCCCTAAAGAAATCGCCCCATCCAAGATTAAACCTTCTAAAAATATTACTTTTCTTTTTAAAACAAAATTATAAAGGTGGGGTTTAGTTACATCCCCTCCACCCCTTAGGTGCACGTATAGAACTCTAGTGGCATAGCCGCTAATTATTGTTTAAGAAATAATATTATGAAATGTTTAATATATGCAATCCCTGGAGAAAGCTAGAAATATAAGAATAATTTTAAACAAATATTTCAAAACTTCTTGGATTACATTTGTTTGTTCATTGCAGTACCACCTTAAAAGTAACAAAATCATTGTAATGGATAAAATACTATAAAAGTTAGCTCAAAAATAGAATGTTAATAGAGGATTATTAACTAGAAATACAGGATAAAATCTCATAGAACAGTAACATAATTAATACTTTCCCCATATTCATTTTTTTGGAGGAACGTTTGAATTTTTAGTAGCTTAGTCTTAACACATTTAATTGTGTACTTAGTATTGATGCAGAAATATTAGAATGATTGAATTGATTAAAAGAGGACAGGATTCCAATGTTTTGTGTACCCTAGTATAATTCATTAAATTATGTTATTGCTATACTACTTTACTAGTTTTAGACATTCTATATCCGTGTTCTTACCAGGAATCATGTTTGAGAACTCCCATGGCATCATGGGCCAACAAAACAAGAACAACCAAGGATGATAGCTGAACAATAAATCCAAAAACTTTGTTCTTTATCCGAGAGTTTCTCCAGCTCTGTAATACACGGAGAAGATTATTTTTAAGACTTTTAACATTTTAATCATTACAAGTGGCTGCGCTCCTCTAGGGAAACTTAAAGGTGGAAGGAGGGGCTGGAGGTTGAGTTGACTCTACTATTTCAATTTTTGGAGTGACGGCATTTTTTCCAAGGAAGATTTCCATCGGGAGGTTGGAGGTACCTTCCCCAAAAATAGTTATAAACCTTCCAAGTACCTTTAAATAAATTTATTGTTCAGAAAAAACATGTTAACCAAGCGGTTAGTAGGATCCTTTTGTACAGACAAACATACATCCTGTTACTTTTATTTTAGGATTATTTATCTTTAATAAAAACCTTAACTGAATGCTGATCAATATTTGTTGTGTCTCTCCAAAACATTGGCAATACTAACAAGGTCCTTAACCATATTCAGATCAAATACAAATCATCTATTTATTAATAAATTTATAGATATAGATGTATACTCAGACCACTACCTTAATACCCTTATTGGAGACCTTAGGTCCTCGGGTGAGGACACATAGCTATTTAACCCCTAGTCTTTTGCTCTAATTGTTTATCACAGAAATTAATTGCATAATACTTTCAATGTTTATTTCTAGTTACATCTCCAAAACTACTCAACTTAAATTTTAGGAAATCTGTGAATTTATTTTTGGTCATAATAAATTTTTCTTCCCTTAAAAATATATTTTAAAAATCCGCTGAACTGATTAGGCTCTATTCTTTTATATAGCTTTAGAATATAGCTATTGTTCCTGCGGGGGGTTTAAGCTATATTATTGGGGGAGTGGGATAACCCCATTCCCACCAAAAAGGAAAAATATCCTCATCCCCTCATTTTTTAAGGCAAAAACAAATAAGAAACCCACATCATACCATAAGGGCGAAGACCAAATAAAAAAAAGCTACACCACCTCCAAAAGTACCTTTTGTAATTGTAAAGATTTTGCATTTTATGTGTTTAAAACTGTCACAAATATAGGTATTAAGTAAATACTATACAGAATATTGACCATCTTTGTATTGAACTTTTCCTGTCAAAGTGTCTCATACAGTGAAGATATGTCTTGATGAAGAATAGTGAACAGATGTATGGCGACAACAGCAAGAAGAGACAGAAAAATAATGTTGTCGCCATTCCTCCTTTCTGTTCAATTGGAATCAGATCATAGAATAGTCACACGATGAATTTTGTCCCTGAAGGATTGTGTCTTTAAAAATTTATAAGTATAGATATAATCCAGACAGCTTCCTGGCCCAAGTGGTGGAGACCCTTTTTGCCTGCTAGCAAATTGCTGTCTGTTCTTTTGAAGGGACTCTGTTTTTATATTTCCGAGGCTATTATATAAATTAGAAGCCTTGGATATCTTTAATGGTTGAACTGATTTAATTTGCTTTCCTTCTGTAAAGTTAGTTAGGTTTTAGAAGGGTAGGCAAACTCTCATATTAGGCGAATCCCCTAGATAATCTAAGGACAAAGTCAATAACTGCTTTTAAAATTTTAACTTTAATGATAAAGTTTTTAACAAAATTATAAACTTCTATTCTATGGTCCTTTCCTTCCATTCCAAGCTGACTGTTACAAAACACAGTGTCAAAGTCAACCTTTTTTCACAGATTTTTATTCTTAATGATAGAACAAATATTGGTCCGTTTTTGTTTAAATTCAACTTGTTATTTAATATATTATTAATTGTCTTCGTTTTTTTGCTTTTATAAACTAAATACAAAAAAGTTGGGTTTTATCTTTAAAGGTTAAGCTTTTTATAGTGCCTATAAAAAATGGCGTCATACTGACCAACCATTGTTCAATTAAGATGTGTACTGGCGTGCCATTTGTAATTTAGTATGTGTATTTGCCTTTCATTGATCATTTGTATTGTATGACGTCATTTTTTAAGGCACTAAAAAGAACTTCTTCAAAAAGTGGTAAATATTTGTGGAATAAAAATTTCCTGGGAACAATATCCAAAGCAGCACGAACTCCAAATCTAAAAGAAACAGAATTCAAAAAGACAAAAAGAACGCCTATCTACTACTACCCAAAATTACAAAACCTTTACCTATAATGAAAATTGAAAAAACTTTATTAAGTTGTTGGTTATTGGATCATATATGTATAAATAAATATAAACAAAAATATATGTCTTCTAGAAATTCCTTTTTAAGTTTGACGTATTATTAATTCAGTCTAATACAGTTTGTCTGGATCTATCTATGGTAAAAAATCACTAAACGACCAACCTTAATCTTTCAATCATTGGTGGGTCCTTCTGGTAAAGATCAAATAGCCAATGGGAGCTTATACCATAGGTTACTGCTACTACAGAGGTTGCTAGGCTTGTAGTAATTAACAAAAAAATGAATTAATCAATATATGTACAATTAAAACAAATTAGATTGATATTACAAGTACATTATCTAGTCAGCCTAGATACAACTACTAAACCTGTTTAGCAGTTAGCAAAATCTTTAATTACAAACAGACACACAGACAGTTATCCTGCCTCTTCTATTTATAATGCTTGCATATTTCTCTATCATAATAGTTATTTATCGCATCGTAATATTGAAAGCTTTCCTTGGAATTAAAACGAAAATTATATGATTAAAACCAGATTTGTTAGTCTGAGGGGCCAAACAAAATTTAAACAAAAATAATCGTTTTCTTAAAAAACAGCTGATAGCTCCAAAAATAAGAAAATTACTACGTTTTAAATTTTTGAATAAAAATGGATCTAAAAACAAAGAAAAAAATTTAATTTGACTGTCTTAAAGTCGGAAATTCTTTACATCAAACAAGGGAAACATACAAAGATTGTCTAGCTTTAATAGGAGCTAAGATAAAAGGAGGAGGAGGAGGCGGGTCGTTCAGTGCCCCCAACGACCGACTAAGGTTCGAAAAGGGGCTCGACTGTTAACGGTTATAAGCTTTTCTTCAAGTTGAATATCATTTTCTAAATACCTGGCCAGTTCAAGTTTTCTTTCTCCAATGAGAATAACTCTTCCATCCTGTTTTTTAGTTTTATTCCAAGAACAAAAAAAGATTTTATTCCAAGGCTAGCTTGCACACCGCTGGCCGAAAAATTTCTATTTTTGAAAGCCTTTCAAATTTTGTTGGAGGTTACTACTCCCCCTCCCCCCTTTCTTATACTTATGGGGTGACTATGGCGAACTCTGACATTGCATTGGGGTAATCATCCCTTTACTACCACCCCCCTTGGACTTCCTTAAACCCAAAAATATACGCAAGATTATACTGAAAAATCATGTATCAATTTTCCACGAAAAAACTGTACTTATTGTGTGTTAACATCTCACCAATAAAGATTCCTCCTATATTGATTATTACCAATAAATTTAGAAAAAAAACATTAATACATCAAGGCAAAATGGATATATAATACGTGAATATTGTGCCAGGGGAATCTTTGTCGTCATTTTAGGTTTCTATTATATTGATCAAAAATCTCTCACAATACCCACGTATTTTTTATCCATTAATACAGTATATATAATACTTTTGTCTTATTTATAATAAAACTTCCCTTATGTCTGGCTATGAATTCAAAAATCATCACTCCTCCTTTCAATTTTCATATAAGTTAATATTTAAATCACTAATTAAAATAATTAGGAGTAACTGGGTTTATTGCCCTAGGAAAATGGGGATAGATGTCACCGTGTTTGGTCTACCTATAGTATTGACGTCATAGGGAAAGAGAAAGGGAAGAGGGAAAGAAACTCCCTAGAAAAGAAATGCGGTATAGGGTATCTCCTGAATCAATAGAATAGGTAGGCCAAAAGCAGTGACATCTATCCCTATTTTGCTCGGGCACTAAAGACAGTTACTAATTAGGATTTTGGATAACTCTTTAGAGCCAATCAAAACGAACATTTGACAACCTACATAGAAACCAAGCACATAAAAATTATGAATTGACAAATGGACAAAGAAATGAAAAAAGAGAGAAAGAAATGAAAAAGAAAGAATGACATAATCTATAATACAAAGTAGAATGATGTATGTCCGTCCGTCCATCCGTCTGAAGCTTAAGATCTCGGTAACCACTGAACTGATAGGATTCTACTCTTCAGGGAATATACCTACTGGTCCTGTGGTGGTTTTAAGCTATTTTCTTGGGGGTGGGACACCCCCAACCCCCCCAAAAAACATTTTTTTTTTTTTGTAGGAGATATCCTTGGTCCTTTTTTTTATGAGATTTCCTTGGTCCTTCTTATTTTTTTTTGTTTTTTTACGAATTTCACCTTAACTTTTTTATCATCTCTTGGGGCAAAGCCCCTAGAGGCTAGGGGCGAAGCTGCTAGTAATATATATAGTAGTATTTAGATAAAAATCCAGCAATATATCAAAAATTTATTACATTGCCCCTATGGCGATATGAATAAGATAACTGTCTATTGGGTTGCTTTTGTAATGTAGATTTTTGCTGTTGATATCTGTTGTCATCTTTGTATTTTATTATTTAAGATATTGTAGCTTAAACATTATTCTTGTAAATTCAAAAAAATGTATTAACTTGTAACCTTGCAAAAGTATTTGACATATGGATTCACCAGCTATCTCATAGATCTAAAGAAAACAATGATTAAAACATCCATAAGTAGCAAAGCTTTAAATATAAAAGTAAGAATTAATCATTATGATTATTATAAATATTATAATTTTAAGAAAATGAAATTGTACTAAATTTTACAGATTTTTTTTTGCAAAATGTTCCCTAAAATTTTGGCGATTTTGGAGCATTAAAACTGCGTGAGAAAATTGTCGAATTTTAATTTTACCAAAAATATTGTCTAATTTGGAAACAAATTCGACAACGTGTAGATCGTAAAAATTGTCTAAATTTTAGAGCATTTTTGTTAAAATTTCGCTAAAAACGTTGTAAAATTTCTGACCAGGGAAATTGTGAATGTTCTTTTCTTATGGAAATATTTACTCAAAATTAGAAATATCTTTAACATAGCAGCTGAAAAAATTATATTTTTAAAAATGGAAATCCATCTCAAATTTAGAATAACAGACAGACTGACAGACATCAAATTTTTTTCTTGGTTGGGAAGCTACTATTTTATTTGTCCAACCATCCGTGTTATATCAATGTTAATTTCTTTGCTGGTATTTTAGATACATGGCTAAATATGTTTGTGAAGATTCTGCCAACCAATGAACATTTATTATATAACTAATATCATTAGTCTGTCTCTCATGTTCTATGAGACATAAATTTTTTATTATGAAAATTAATTTTTCTCATCTGCTATTGAATTAGGTTGGTTATTTACAGGGATCTAAAAGGATGTGACAATAGCCGATAATTGATGTACATTACCAATTAAGGTACCCAAAATTACCCCTACTGATTGTGATTCAAATGTTTGAACATTCTACTAAATTATTGAACCAACCAATCAAAATTCAATAAAAGTCTCCAAACTGGTTGAACCGACAAATAAGAAAAAGTTATTATGATACTTTGGGAACTTAAATATTAAACAGTCAAATATCTCCTCCCTTCCTGGTTATTTTTGAGTCTAATATTTTGTTGATCAATTCGCATTGTCTGTATAAATTACTTTTTCTTATTAACTCCTTGCCTGTTTTCTATACTTTTATGTTTATGAGCTCTGCTAATTATTGATGTTGTAATCCTTATGCTCACCTTAACATTCATGAATTCAGATTTAAGTTTGAGATTGTCAGGAGAAATACTGACCCTAAAGGCCTTATACACCACTAGTGGCTGAACAAACAGAGCTCTGACCAACAGAAAGATCCTTATATACAAGCAACAGGATGTTTGTGAGTCTGTCTGTCTGTCTGTACCGATGAACCAATATGATTCTCCTTTAAAATCTAGCTTCTCGTATGTCTTGGGAAGGTTTATATCTATTTGGGAGGAAGGTAACACCACCTCCCATGCAATGGAGACCTCTTGAGGCGTAGCTGCTAGTTTATAATTAAAGATCTTAAATAGAAAAATTAAGGTTTACCTCATAAAAACAAAATTTAAACATTTCTATGATTAAAATAATGGGATCTTCAAGGATAAGTCAATAGTTTGGACACTTATGGTTTAACCAATCTATCAAGACATATGTTTTGGGCCAAAAATTATGTTTCTTTTTTAAATTTGAAGCATCAATGTTATTTACAGTTTAATGTCTCCTCCAATTCCATCCCTAACTAACATCGAGAATATTAGAATTAGAATATTGTTTACAAATGAAATTCAGTGTCCCTTATACTTCATGGGAAGTTTCTTTGTAGCAAAAGTTGTCACAAATATAGGTATTACATAAAAGATCTTTTCCTTGCAAGTGATTTGAATGTGATATTTTTAGTAAAGATGAGGTCCACAATCATGGTCATGGCTGGCAAACACAAAATCATTGCTGGACAAATCATCATAATGTTATTTAGTTTCTTTCATAGATAAAACAAGGATGACATCATCCATAAAATCAAAGCTCTAAAAACAGACGGTACGACAAACGGACATTAACACTTGTAGAGTTTGAGAACATAATAAGCGGAATAGTAATTTAGTAGTCTTGAAAAACTTATAAATTTGTTAGAAAAATGCCTAAATACAGTATGATGTTAAAGGACAAACTTACATTTATAGGGCTTTATCATACAGTTGATTCGCTTATAACATTTTACCTCTAAGTTCTAGGAATCATTTTTTCATATGAATTGTATATTTGTAGCATAAAAAAAGATTGTTAAAGGGCTTAGTTTCAAGTCCAAATTTACAAACATAAAGTAATAAAAATAAAATATTTTTATAAATCTCTTATAAGTAGTGTAGGGAAGGTAGTTGTCAAAAATACAAGATATTATGTTAAACTGTATTCTCATACACTCCACATAGGTTTAACACCCCCCAGGTGAATCACTGCGCAGTGCATGCCACTGCTTTTAATTCATTATTGATGATTCCTGAAACAATAGTAACTTGGGCATATGTTTGCTCCCTTCTGAATATGTCTCTGTCTCTGCTGCACGTCTCATTACAAACTTCCTAAAAAATAGCACAGCTATTCTATCAAAACCTAGGAATTGATCTAGCACCCAAATTCATGGGCAATTCTTGATGAAACTTGGTTTAAATATGTAAAATGTGAACTTTTTTAATCCCTAAAAATTTCAGCTATCAAACTTGAAAAGGAGCCGAGAAAATCACGTGTACCCAATAGCATTACGGACTCATACGGACAGAAAAATTAAATTAAAGAGTAGCTATGTTTCTAAAAAAAAGTATCGGTTGTGTTTCTATCTATAGAATAAGTACTATATTCAATTAAACAATACCGACCTTCATAGTTATATAATAATCTGAACAATTTCTCTTTTCCTCTTCAGCATGATTTTTAAAAATCTAAATTTTTAAAAGATTAATTGACGACATGACTGTATTTGTGACAATAAATTTTCAATACTCAAATATGTCATTGAGTTCTAATACGGGCACTAAATAGTGTCAAACTAAAGAAGATCATTACAAGTGTGGTTATGGCATTTGTCGTTGGATATTCTTGGTACAAAATCAAAATTTGCAAAAGATTATGCTTGAAGAAAAAGGTTATTTAATCAAAGGGTCAGTTTTCAAATCTCATTACTTTGCAAAGCAAAAAAATTGACTTATTTTATTTGAAGACAGGGTGGATGTTTTAAAATTACCCAATCAAACTGAGCTTTGAGATAGTAGTTTCTGAGTACCAGTACATCACTACATATATATTAAGTGTTATGGCACCTCTTAAGCAAATTTGATTTTATTTCAATTTTTCATTTAAAATTGGGGAATGCATGCCTTTCCAATTTTTATATTATTTTTACTGCATGCTTCTTTACTTTACTGTCGTTTTCTTATGCCTTGACTTTACAACCTTAGGGTTTTCTATTGAATTTTCACTTGTTAATTGATTTAGTTTAATGTTCAAACGTTTCAACCGATAATTGTTATCTACAGAAGGGATAATTTTGTGTATCATTATCAAGAACGTACATCACTTTATCTGCAATTGTCTTATCCCTTTAGATCCCATAGTTTCTGTTGAGGTGCCATATCTTTGTCCCTAGAAATATCCCAAACAGGCAAACACACTTCAAACAAAAAGAAAAGTATTCTAAAATTTTTATAGTTAGACTTTTTGTTTTAATCAGAGTTAATATTTTTGTCGGATAATGGATATTTTATTACTTGGATCTTACACTTAATTCACCCTCTTTACCCTTCCCTTTTACTGGATGGAGAAGTTTTTGGAAATATAAGAGGTGGGTTCTATAGTCGGAACTGTGATCACAGTTCTATCACATTGCTGTTCTATCACGGTATCTCACATTGCAGTACCTCGGGCGGCCATTTTTGTGTGTCGGTGCGTTCTATAAACATTACTGTGAGATGTAATATGGTATTATGGAACCGTGATAGAACGGCAATACTGCAGCTGTCAACAACAACAAAATCAACAACAAGAACTCATAAAAATGGAATATTAACCAAATGTCGTATTCATATTAGGTCATTTTAGCTTATTTTTTAAAGTACAGAAAATGAAAAGGGAGAGGGGGAAAGGAAAGTACCCCTAACACCCCCCTCCCCTTAAATTTTTTTTTACTCAATTATAGATTATTTTTTTTCCAATGAAATATTTTATCTCCAAAAATTTTTTAAAAGATATTTAATTATCAAAATTTAAAAAAAAAATCTAGTTTTAACAAATTAGACATATAAATTATTTTTTTTTTTAAATTAAATTTTTTATCCCCTTTTATAAATGCCCCGTTTTTTCCTAATAAATAATGCTTGCAATGCATGATTTTTTGTTTTGTTTACATAATTTTTGTCTGTAAAAGTAGGAATTTTGACAGCTTTTGATAGCTTATACTGTGAGATGCTGTTCATCTCCCTGATCCATCTGTGAAATCTACAGCAATGTGAAATGACGTCATAACGGCGATATGTTACAGCGACTGCGTATACAGTGAGATGACTTCTGAACGTCTAGCGTCAGATTTTTGTTGTTTATACCGCATTTGCAGCTGTTGATACCGTAACAGTTTTGTTTATAGAACCCACCTAAGAACTATTTTTGTGCTATTTGTAGTTTAAGAGCTTCGTTGAAAATTGTGAGAAAAGATGAAAAGTTTTAAGTAAGTTGAAACATTTTAACACGTAGCTCCTATACTATACGTAGCATAGGTAGGGTTCTTTTGTATCCAAAACTAGAATTTATGATGATTCTAACGGTATGCATACCATTTTTTCTACTATTAATACAAGCCGCGCAATTTGAATTTTAAAAATGTGCGCATATTTTTCCACATTCTTTAAATCCGTAAATCTTCAAAATAAGTCCTTTGGTAAAACCGGTTTTTAAATCATATTTTGTTGAAAAAATCATGTTAAAATATTTGAAACATAAATTTCCTAGGATAGGTTTTCAAATATATAAAGCATTTTATAAAATGTTTTTTTTTCTATGCATAATTAAGATTTTTAAAAACGTTTCTCTTGAAACACCCTGTACCAGTGTACATCACATGAATCATGTATAGGTATAGTGTCTAAATATAATTCCTGCTCAATCGTCCTGGTTGTAGAATAATCGTGTGGAAAAATGTATTCTCTCGTAGGCGATTGAATACCTAAAAGTATAATTGTTTAGTTAAAGCGCATAAATTTTTTAAAAAGTGATGATTTTTTTGATTATGGTAGGGATTGGGTTAAATAACTGTATGTTCTCATCCTAAGGACATTGTGCCGCCTCTCAATTGGGTCTTTGAAAATCAATCGATAGTGTCGGGAATATTAACACATCCAAGTAGCAGAAAACAATTTGCTAGCAGACAAAAAAGGTCATTGGAAGGTAGTTATCTGTATATACATCTACATATATTGATCTCTTTGTGTCCAGTTGCCAATACCTGTGTACTTTTTCTTCCTGTCAATGGAGAATCTGTTGGAGTATTTTGGACTTCCAACCTAAATTTTATTCATAAAAATGATGAAATAATTTTACAGTAGCGTCTACGCCTCTAGAATCTAAATTAGAAGCGACAGAGAGGGGGCTAGAGAAACAGCTTAAAACAATCTTAAGACATAAATATGAAAATAAAATAGTCAAAAATCATCACAGGACCTAGTTGAAGGTTACCTAAAATAGAGAATCCAACTGGCCCATTAGTTACTGAGATCTTAAGCTTCAGACAATAAAAAACTTAACTAAAATATAATACCATAGAGTGATCAACACAGTTTGATTAAACATGTTAATTTATTTCGCAGATTAAAAAAAAACACCCCGAAGATACGCCTTCAACCGCGCTGCTGCAACTTAATTCAAATTAAGCAGCCATAGCTGCTAATGAGTGTATCTGAGGCTGAGTGTAACTTAGAGTGGCTGCAGATGAGTGTCTTAGGCCTAGCTGCAGCTAATTTAAAATTTGGAGTCGACAGGAATGGCTTAGGGTGGCCTTACTGAGTATGGTATAGGCTAAATGTGGCCTATGGTGGCTGTTGCTTCCGCTAAGCAGCTTGTGGCTAACTGCAGCAGCGACTATAGCTTTGTCTAACAAAACTATGAACTTTAAAGACTACTACAATTAATCTGGACTAATGCAGAGTTAGCTCGCAGTGCACACAAATGCGCCAAAAATACTCATTTTAGGCGTTTTTTCTTCAGTGAAGCTTTCCCTGTGTATCATTGGATCATAGCTACCTCATATTTTACATATATGATGCCGCTTAAACGGTGTGTAGGAAAGACATATAAGTTCGGCAGTTTGGCAGCTAGCAGCCTTTAAAGATCATAGAGTTTTAAAGATAATCGTGTTACCAGGAATATTTCAGCGTGAACTACACTAGATCCCAATATTTTTCATTACCTCGGATGTTGACCTTTTCCATTGTTAACTTCGTCAGACATTTTGAACCAAAAGTGTTTTGATCTGTTTTTTAGTAAAACATCTTCTCTGTATAAAAAACAATTATACAATTTTTGGTGTAGAATCAAATATGCTTACATGATATTACCGTATATTAGTTTGTTATAGAACAGTTATTTAGCGCATCGTATTATAGACAGCTTTCCTTGGATAGTAAACAGAAAACGTATAAGCTTAATATCAGTTCTTATAGCCCCGAGGTGCCGAGTGCCCGTGCTAACAAAACTGATATAAAGAATAGGATTTTCATTACCTTATTCATAGAAAATTGTCTATAATACGATGCATGATTTTTTACTTTTAGTATGATCTAGAACTGGTTCCAGGGACGTCCAAGGAATGAGGGGTAAGTTAAAAAAGCTCGATTGTCCTTGCCTCTATGATAAAAAGCTTACCCCCCCCCCCCCCGAAAATTATAACTTTTAATTTTTTACCCTCCCCCCCAATGCAAATAAAAAAGCTTGGACGTCCTTGACTTGTTCACATCCAGCGGTTTTGAGGCAATTCTGGAAATGTCATAATTTTTTTCCGACCTATAAATTCATGAAATAGCTTTGCTAGTGTCAGCTAGTAAATATAAACTGAAAATATAAAAAATATTCTTATCAATGTTAGTTATCATTAATATTTACTTCCTTTACTTTTAGATATGAAGTATAATATAATACAAACTCTAGGACAAACGAACAGTAACTTAACTTAGTAAGCAAAGTATTAATTTGTAAGTCTAAACAGAATTGTGCATAAAGTTGCAAGATTGCTTAAATACATAATACAGTCAAAAGACATATGATTATGATAGAAGAGATGCCTCGCTTATAATATAATACGTTGTTGTCGTAGGAATCATTATTCCCAAAATCAGATGAATAGGAGAATAACAGCTTACAAAAAGTTGTTGTCTTAATGGACGCACGGACTTTGTAGAGTTGCTATGCTTCCTAAATCGTACCTAAATCATGCAAAGTTTGAAATTGATAACAAAACTAAGTCTACGAAAAGAGCTAGCCGTTACGGACGGATGGACTGTCCCTAGTTATGGGAAAGCTTCGACAATTATATCCTTATAATCTATCTTTTTTAAAATTAAGCAATAACAAAAAACACGCAACCTTTCGTAATGTCTAAAAACAATATATTCATAGTAATTTTCTATAATTAGGGTCGGTCAGTACGTCCGTCTGTACGTAACGGATAGATTTTTCGTTAATTTAAGCAAGTTCAAACTTTGTATGATGATTCCTGTAGTAGTTAGGTACGATTTAGAAACCAGAATGTCCGTACGTCCATTTTAAACATGTTGATTTTTAAATTTATTCAAAACAATTTTTTATGTGACAGAATTCTGTATTTTAAAAAGTTTTGCACCAAATATAACGTATAATTTTGTCAAAACTTTTATATTTTTATTTTTTCAAAATTATTCAGTTCTGACACTCTATTAGAGTTCATGTCCGTCTGTCATCATACCGTTTTAGAGCTTTGCTTTTAAGGATGTTGTCATCCTTGTTGTAATAAACTTTAGCTGTGCTATTTTTGGACATAATTGTCATTACCACATAATATCTAAGACTAAACTTTGATTTTTGAAAATTTTTTTGTTAAAAAAGTTGGATATCATTCTACACCTTAATCAATTGAGACAGATTTAGAGCCGTGTGTTGTCAGGGATATAAAGGGATAAGACAATTGCCGATTAATTTATATACATCTCCAATGATGATACACAAAATCACCCCTTTTTTGTGTTACAATTAGTGGTTGAAACGTTTGTACACTTAAGTTTATAACCCAACCAATCAAACTTAATTAAAAGGTCCCAGAGTTGTTGAACCCAACTAATAAAAAAACTTTATTATAAAACTTTGGGGACTAGTGTAATATACTGACCATTGTCCTCTCCCTCCCTGGTGTGTTGTGCTTACGGTCAATTTTTGATAAGCCCTTACACCTAAAATATGATTTTTACATCAAATGTTCAAATTCAGGAATGGATATAGAATATGTGGATATCTTGACAGGGGAAAATTTTTCGGTAATTTAGGTTGCTAATTTTGACCTCATTTATTGGTCAGTTCATTTATTAAAGCTCTTTATAGTGCCTATAAAAAAGAGGATAAATTGAAAAAGTATCCCGAATGACGTCGATATTTTTCGGCCAAATTATCCATTTTTTTTCATAGGCTCTATGATTAGCTTCAAGGAGTCGGCATAATAAAAAATAGCATAATAAGATATAAAGCTTTCCATAAAAACTAAATCGGTAAGTGGTTGGCGCGGTTCATGTGCCTTTAACCCCCTGAATTGAAAAAATTAAACGTCTTTGTTATATGCAATGATAATTCAGTAAAATTTTGTGTTGAACAATTTTGTTTAGTAAAGTATTAAACAAAAAATGCTTTGTTATATTCAAAATACCTCGACAAACAATTAACCTTCAAAATTTTTGGATAACAACTTTTAATATATTTGAATTTACCGGATCATTAAAATCTTAAAGATTTAATTATAATTTTGGAATTATATATTATATTCATGGACATTAACGAAGCTTCTCGGCCAGTTTCAAGATTATGACAAACATAAAAGAAAAATATGATATACACAAAAATAAAGTATTTTTCTATTTACTGATTAATAAAAATCCTTATACTAAAGTAACAGGATGTTTGTCTGTGTGTCTGTCTGTGTGTACCGAAGGATCTCGCTAACCGCTAAACCGATCGGGTTCTCCTTAACAGGGTAGATTCTCATATGTCCTGGGAAGGTTTTTAACTATTTTAGGGGAGGGTACTTACACCCTCCCAAAAGAAATGACAAAAAAATTGAAAATTTTCTTAAAATCTGGGAGACTTCAACGTCAAATAAGGTGGTATCGTACATAAAAAATTAACTTTAACAAACAAAAAACATTTAAAGTGCCACTAGAGGCCTCTAGGGGCGTAGCCGCTAGTATAAAAAAAGAAATTATGTTTTATGTACAGGGTGCGCCACATAAATCCGGACTTTTTTCTAATGGCCATAGCACCAAAACTACTTGACCAATCATGACGTTTGACCACACTATAAAAAGCTTAGGTAATTACCTTTTTGTCCATACAAATTTTGGACGATGGAGGCCGTGTTCTCCGAGCTGGCAGCGCTCATCTTTAACATGGCAGAATCGAATTGCGCTGATAGTTTACCCTGGATTCTCGACTAGGGCCCACTAAATCTGACCTCAGCCCATCTGTAGGTGAGGTAGAGTTATGCAACTTGCTGGGGATACTGTTAGATACATAAGTACACTGTTAAAAATAATTTTTTTTTTTAGCATCAGATGATACTCTATATTCTTCACATTAATGTATAGTATCAATCCGTACGTAGTAGGAAAAAAACCTCATTACGATACAAGGAAGTTTTCAATGCTGTACTAAGTATTAGGTAATGTTATGTGAAGTAACACGTAGTACTAAATAATGTATTTGTCTGTATAGTATTGTCTAATACGCTCTTGGGAATATAATTCAATACGGTAGAAGTAATTTTTCATTGCCCTCCTTCGCAATTGTTGTTACCCTCTATCATAATTTTTGATACTTTGTAGGGAATGAAACTGTTTTACTTTGTATGAAAGATCAGTTTATAATATATGATTATTATATGTACATATACAGCATGACCCTCAAAAAAGTATTTTTAAGCATCTGCAGCCCTTATTTCTCAATGAATTATAAAAAAATGCTTATGTCCTTGTTCTCCATAGTATTCCACATAAGTAGATATAAAAATATTTTTTTTACCTCCATTAACACCGGAGATTTTTAGAGCTAAAGTTTTGAAAAAGTGACTGAGAAAAAAATTTTTTTTTGTTTCTCTTATTTTTTGGATGGTTATATTATGTTTTTCTGGCAACTGAATAATGATACACAAAGAAAAACAAGTTAACTAATTATTTCTTTTTTATTCCACCAAAAAATATAAATTTTTAATGGCAAAAAATACTACTGAATGAATTGATTATTTGCAAATTTTAGGTTATTTATTAACCCTTATTTGAGAAAAGGATTAATTATGACAGTTGCTCCGCCTACTTTCTGACATCTCAATAATTTAATAGGGGGTTAATTAAGCTTTTTAGACAAAAAAATCATTATGTTTTAATTTTATTTTCTTTATAACTTTTTTGTTATTAAAGTTAGGATTGTGAAACAAAAACAATTTTCCTGCTATATTCATAAAGATTTATTTGGTTTTTTAATCTTAAACAATTTTGCCTAATAAGTAAGTTTTTCAAAATATCATTAAACTAAAAAGACTCAAAAAATATGTGTAAAAAAATGCTTTTTACTCAAAAACTAAATTTTATATTTCATTTTTGTATAAAGTTTCTGCTAGTAACAAAAATAAAAGGATTTCTACCTTAATTTTGCTAAAAAAGTTGTTTCATGTTAAAAGTTACTTTTTCCTCAGTCACTTTTTCAAAACTTTAGCTCTAAAAATCTCCGGTGTTAATGGAGGTAAAAAAAATATTTTTATATCTACTTATGTGGAATACTATGGAGAACAAGGACATATGCACTTTTTTATAATTCATTAAGAAATAAGGGCTGCAGATGCTTAAAAATACTTTTTTGAGGGTCATGCTGTACATTTTGTTATATCAATAAACATACCAAGCAGAGCCATAAAACATTAATTTAAATGTAAATTTAGTAAAAAAAATTACTTTAAAGATGTTTAGGACTAAACATTATCCTTAAAAATAAAAACTATGGTCAGTCATAATTACAAAAAACAAAACTATAAATCTGAGCATAAATAGTAACATTTCATCTTTGTCTAAAACGACCAAGCATTGAAACACTTCCATGAGAGGTGTGCACGAATGGTGCCTGTTTCAATTATTCTTTACAGTACAGATTTGTACCCTAGAACGAATGAATAGTTACTATTTTAATAAACCATTCTCTTGCGTATTGTCTGATACGCTACAGCGTATGAAATAGTACTAAATCAAGAAACATTTCTACAGCGTATTTTCCAATACCCTACAACGTATAAAATATTACTATTTTTATAAACTTTTCTACAGCGTATTCTATAGTACCCTAGAGCGTATCAATCGATACTAAAAAAATGTATGGGTTCTGTATAGTAATAATTATTGTGTTATATAGTATTACATAGTGTTATATATTAATTATATAGTTGTAGGGTACTTACGGGTCCAATACTCTCCAGAGTATCAATTGATACTAAATAAAAAAAATATTTTTAACAGTGTAAGACAGTCGAAAAGACTAGAGCTCTCTATCTGAAATGGCTTGGCCGTAGTACTCCATTAAAGTGAAACGTGGCAGATTTTGAGATGTCAAAAACGTCAAAAATTGTAAAAATCCGTGAAAATTTCTCCGTTCTCGACTACAAAGGCCCATTTGTAACCTTAAAACTCGTTTTAGACTATGTGTTGCGATGGTAACCCTAGCTTAATCGTTATGCCATTTCCAAAAAGGTATTAAACGTTGTTCTAGCTTATTTGTGGACCAAATGAGAGCCGCCGTGTTGAAGGGTAGCTTGAAAGATGGGTGAATTTGGATCCTGCAGTTACTCACGTCCCTAAGGAGGTATGGCCTCCCGGCAGCCTCGATCTTCAACTAATTGACTTTTGGGCCTGGAGCGCCACTAAAGCACGTACCAATAGACACGCCCATACCACAAAGACCTCCCTCATTGCAACTATCAAGGAGAACTTCGCAAGCTTGGACAGGGACATGGTGACCAGGATCGGGGGGCGGTTCAGGGGGCGGGTAGAGGCTGTGATTGAGGCTTGTGGTGATTTTATTTAATAATCTAATAGTCATGTACCTAGTTTACTTTCCAGTTTTTAAAATTCAATAAAATCTTTAAAATTGACGATTTTATGTTCATTTGTTTAAAAATAAGAAAAAGTCCGGATTTATGTGGCGCACCCTGTATGTATAATATCAGTCATAGAAAAATTAAGGTTATTGTTAATTATCGCTCTTTTATTGACTGATAGAAGGATAGCTATAAAACAATGTACAATCTCGGTAACCGCTGAACCGATTGGGGTATACTCTTCAGGGAATATACCTACTGGTCCTGCGTTGGTTTTTAACTATTTTCTAGTGAGATTATTTTTTTACCTAGAAATTAGAAAAATTATTCAACCTGAGACAATCTGTGGCTTAGAGTAACTTTAGTTAAAGATTTTTTATATTGTCTCTTTAGCTTGTATAAACGATTCTTGGGACGAAGCTCCTAGAGGCTAGGAGAGAAGCCAATTGCAAAGGACAAAACATTCTGAAAGTTTTAAAATTTATTTTCACTTTCTTCCCCTATATTCTAATTTCAAATTTAAGAATTCTGAAATTTCACCTTCATTACTTTACCCAAATTCCTTTATAAAATAGGACACTTTGTAGTTAGTTTTGTATTTGATAATACAGATTTAATTGAGAATTTTGATAGAAATAAATATCCTTTTATAATAACTAGCGGCAGGTCTGCATTCGAAAAACAGCATAAAACCATTCCAAGACTTAATAAAATAGCCTGAAACCATAACAGGATCTATGTAAAGCTTACATAAAACAAAGAACTAAGTCGGTTCAGTAGTTATTGATTTAAATTAAAAATGGGCTAACCTATGTTAAGCATCCCTTACTTGGAGACCTCTATCGGTTTAGTAATCAACGAAATCTTAAGCTTCAGACAAAAAAATCTTACTAGGTTTTACTTTAAGTTTAAAAATTTTAGAAAAATAGTATCCATTAAGGCACATTTTTCTAGATTTTAACTAAAATATTTGCCCTTACTTTTCTTTTATTCTTTTATGTTACTTTACTATAAGAGAAAAATGCATTTGTTCCTAATATTTATTGGGGACATCTTCCGCTTCAAATAGAAACGTAAAATGCGCGTAGCTGACCTTTTTCTATATTGCAATTCTTATTATTTCCTAAAAAGTATATTTATTTCAAAAATGAAGTTTTTTAATAAAAAGAGACAAAATGAATGTCTGTCTCTGTGTGCATGTGTTTGTAACAAAAGTTCTCGCTAACTGTTGGCTAGACTATACAGTAAAACTACTAATGGGACCTGGAAGAAAAGTTAAACTAGTTTGATCGCCCTTATAAAAAATTACCCCCTTCATTTTTAAAGCTAACTTTAACTTGAAAGCGAAGAATGATCTGTATGTAAATATATATAATTGAGAGTGTCGATGGTATGTCAACCATAATAATTTTTATGTTTGTTGATAAAGTGATGCAAGCTTCCATAGGGAACTATAACATACTTTTACAGTTAAATAATAACCATGAAGGTTAAAAATTAGTAAACAGTTAGGAGGGTGAAATCATTTTTATAAAAGTAGAAATATAATCTATGATTAAGGTAATTATAATTCCATTTCCCCCTCTCTTGTTGATGAAAGCATCATGCTATAATTACCAAGAGAGGGGAAAATGGAATAATTTTTTTATAGGGAAACCCCGTAATCCTCCTAGATTATAATTCTGCTTTTATAAAAATGATTTCACCCTCCTAACTGGTAAATATTTAGGTCCATATGTATGTATAACTTGCATACAAGAAATGTGTTTACTTTCAGTACAAGGTTAGCTATTCAAATTAGCTTTCATAAAAAATATTAATTGGCTATATTCTATACAGTCTGTTAAAATGTATAAGAGGCTACTGCCCCTAGAGACCTTTTCAATTTATTAAAATTAAAATCAGACAATTGGACAAAGGTATGGATTAGATAAACATTAGTATTGAATATATTTTTTTCAAGAAATAATTTCCATTGAAATGTAAATTACAATTTTACTCAGTATAAGTTGCATACCCTAGTAATCTCTATCTCAGCAATTTACCTTTTTTTGTGCTTATATAAGCATTTTTGTCAGATTTAAGTAGGACGTGCTCACATCGGGAAAGTCCGCACTTTACAACAAAAGTGGCTTACTCAAATCGGACATGTCGGACTAACGAGCCATTTTCGTAGGTTAATTGCTTACTTGAAGAACTATTATTGCCCTATAAACCCCTAAAAATCCCCAAAAATGAGGGTGGCTGATAAGAATCAGCCAAATCGGACGCTTTTGACGTAAATGTCTTACAGATTAAGATTTTAATCCGGATTATTTTTCCTCAAAATTTAATCCCTTCTCAGCCATTTAGGCTATATTTGTAGTTGATTGCTTACTTAAACAAGCCATTTTTGTGATTAATGTCCTACTTATATCTTCCATTTTTGCTACAAAATCCTTACTTAAACAAGCAATTTTTGTGATTAATGTCCTACTTATATCTTCCATTTTTGCTACAAAATCCTTACTTAAACAAGCCATTTTTGGGGTCGATTGCTTACTTAAATCCTCCATTTTTGCTGCAAAACCCTTACTTAAATCATCCATTTTTGTTGCAAAATTCTTACTTAAATAAGCCATTTTTGGGGTTGATTACTTATTTAAGTAAGGATTTTGCAACCAAAATGGAGGATTTAAGTAAGCAATCAACCCCAAAAAAATGGCTTATTTAAGTAAGGATTTTGTAGCAAAAATGGATGATTTAAGTAAGCAATCAACCCCAAAAATCCCTTATTTCAGTAAGGTTTTTGCAACAAAAATGGATGATTTAAGTAAGTAATCAACCCCAAAAATGGCTTATTTAAGTAAGGTTTTTGCAACAAAAATGGATGATTTAAGTAAGCAATCAACCCCAAAAATGGCTTATTTAAGTAAGGATTTTGCAACCAAAATGGATGATTAAAGTAAGTAATCAACCCCAAAAATGGCTTATTTAAGTAAGGATTTTGTAGCAAAAATGGATGATTTAAGTAAGCAATCAACCCCAAAAAAGGCTTATTTAAGTAAGGATTTTGCAACATAAAATGGATGATTTAAGTAAGCAATCAACCCCAAAAATGGCTTACTTAAATCATCCATTTTGGTTGCAAAATCCTTACTTAAATAAGCCATTTTTGGGGTTGATTACTTACTTAAATCATCCATTTTGGTTGCAAAATCCTTACTTAAATAAGCCATTTTTGGGGTTGATTGCTTACTTAAATCATCCATTTTTGCTACAAAATCCTTACTTAAATAAGCCATTTTTGGGGTTGAGTACTTACTTAAATTATCCATTTTTGTTGCAAAATCCTTACTTAAATAAGCCATTTTTGGGGTTGATTGCTTACTTAAATCATCCATTTTTGTTGCAAAACCCTTACTTAAATAAGACATTTTTGGGGTTGATTACTTACTTAAATCATCCATTTTTGTTGCAAAACCCTTACTTAAATAAGCCATTTTTGGGGTTGATTGCTTACTTAAGTCATCCATTTATTTATTTTATGCTTTCTTTAATTCAACCTTTTTACTGTGAAATATGTACTTGAACACCAGCTATCTTATGTTTTCTTACCTTTCTTTTGAGCTACTAAAACCTCACATAAACTTGCTCAAACATTTTAAAAATTATTTTATATATTTATTTATAATACAAAAGACTCTGATGAAAATTTATTCAAGTTGATACAAATTAATTTGATGTTTCTGATTAAATGAAGTCTATAGGAGTTCCAGCAAAACCACTCTAACAACAGACTGAATAAAAAAACAACAATCTATTTTTAAAGTGATCCTAAATGCACCCTATTATTTTTTCAGGTGATAAGTTTATGTTCTTCACTGAAGTAATCTAATGAAAAATAATTACAGACAAACAAAATATATTCAAATGTACTAAATAGGATTACATAAAAATATTTCTTAACAATTTCCAATTAAACATTCAAGAATTTTTATCAACATTTAATAACAATATTGTGCCTTGAATACCAGTTTTTTCAGCTATTTGTAGTTTAGGAGCTATATTGATATGTGAGAAAAAAGTTGAAAAGTTTTAAGTAAGGAGGAACATTTTACCATATAGCTCCTATACTAAACTTAGCTCAGGATTAGTTCTTACGTATCCAAAAACTAGAGCTTATGACAATTCACAAATAGCTATTCAATTGAATGTGTGGTAACCAACAGTTTTTAGACTTAAGATGAATAAAAAAAATCCAGAGGTGTATTGTAGTTATAAAAATCAAGTTCTAGTTCCTGCTTTGGTGTCAGATAAATTGCCAATATGAACCCACCCTAATAAACATAATGAAGAAACTAACAAACAAACAGACAGACAAATGTCCCAAAAACCAGACAAAATGACATGAAAGCATTGAAAAAATATTTTAAATTGGTGGAATTGAAATCTTGATGCCTTTTTTTCTAAAAATTAAAAAAAGTATTTATTTACCTTACACAGAAAGATAAACAGACAGATGGACAGACAGTCAAACAGACAGATGTAAATGTAGACAGACAAATCAACAGACATTTAGATATACTTTCAAACAGATAGCAAAACTCCCCCCCCCCCCCCTACCCCCAATTTATTAGGGTTAATATTCTTGTTTAAGAAGGTATTCTTGTTATGTTGCCCTACTTATATTCTAATTATTCTTGTATTGGAAGGTATGGCTTGGTATTTTTGCTCTACTTATAAAATAATTGTTCTTGTTTAAGAAAGTATAGAATGTTATTTTGTGCTACTTATTGTATACCTTGGTATTGCTGCGCTACTTATAAAATAATTATTCTTGTTAAAGAAAGTATAGAATGTTATTTTGTGCTACTTATAAAATAATTATTTTTGTTTAAAAAGTAGAGAATGTTTTTTTGTGCTACTTATTGATATAATTATCTTTGTTTACAAAGGTGTAAATTGTTATTGTTGCACTACTTAAATAATAATTAATCTTAACAGAAGACTAACAGACAGACAGAAAAACAGTTTAAATACAAATAGATTGACGGACAGACAGATGGACAAATAGATAGATGGACATACAGATGGATATGCAAACAGATGGACAGTTAGAAAGACTTCAAGACAGATGGATAGACAGACAGAAAAATGGATAGAGTAAAAAATAGACAGATAGTCAGATGGACAGAGAGAATGTTGGACATATAGACAGACAGACAGACTGACAGACATGCAGATAGATTGTCGGACATACAGATAAACATACAAACAAATGGACATTAAGCTAGTCCAGACATATGGATTTACATATAGACTTACAAGAAGAAATATGGAAGTGCAAGTAAAAAATTGAACAAGGATGACAACATCCATAAGTAGCGAAGCACAAAAATTGTGGATGGGAATACCTACAAGTAGAAAGAGAAAGAGTATTCTTTAAAATCAAGAATAGATTTAATTAATTGGAGAAAAAAAACACAAAACCTTATTTTATTTTGTATGATGACTGACATCATAGGCGTCCAAGGGGGGGGGTAATGGGGCGATTACCCCCCCCCCCAAATTTTTTTCATTTTACCCCCCCCATTCAAAATTTACCCCTACCCTGGGGGTGCCGTAGGCACCCCCAACCATTTAGGAGGGTGTATTTACCCCCCCCAAACAATTTTGGGGGGGTAAAAAAAAATCTCTAATAAAAAAAATTTTTGCGCGCTTCCCGCGCATTTTTAATACTATATATTTAATAAAATTTAAATTACCCCCCCCAAAAATTTAACCCCGGGGGTAAATTTGGGGGGGGGTAAACTAAATTTACCCCTGCCAACAGATTTAAGGGGCCGTAGGCACCCCCAAAATCGTTTGGGGGGGGGTAATCGCCCCATTACCCCACCCTTGGACGTCTATGCCAACCGCAATGGATGTGAAAGTTAATTTTAATCCTTAGTGATGGGAATGTTGTCATAAAGTTTCAGCCTTCTATCTGTCATAGGAGCCGAGAAATTCATGTTTTCCCACTTTTTCTCTGACAGACAGACAAACAGACAGACGGACGGATGGACGGACGGACGGATGGACGGACGGACGGATGGACGGATGGACGGATGGACTGATGGACGGACAGACGGACGGACGGACATATCGAATTATAGAGTAGCTTCGCTACTAAAAAGTAATCAGCTATCAATATCCAATTTGTAGGGTTAATATTCTTCTTTAAGAAGCTACTTGCCTACTTATAATCTAATCATTCTTGTTTAAGAAGGTGTAGATTGTTATTGCTGCGCTTCTTATGAAAAAAATATAAAGATTTATAAAGGTTGAATTGTTATTGTTGCCCTACTTATGATCTTGTTTGCTTATTTTTTAAATGTTAGTATTTGAAATATATAACAAAGGAAAGGGTTATTTTGTCTTTCTTTATGATAATTAAAGCATCTAGGGGTAGGAGGGGGAAAAGTCAACCTCAGTCTATTTTAAATTTGAGTTTCAAAAGAGTAAAAAAATATTTTTTGGTTTGTGGGGGGCGTGAAGATACCCTTCTCAAAAATAGTTTAAAACCTTCCCAGGACCTCTAAGAAGTTTCACTGTAAAGGAGACTAATATAGGTTCAGTGGTTAGCGAGATCCTTCGGGATAGATAAAAAACGCTACTACTTTATATGATAGGATAGTGCATCATCACCTTCGTCAAAATGATAGAATATTCAGAACCATAGTTTATTACTTAATCTTCCCATTTATATTTACCTTCATCAAACAAAATCTATTCAAATATGTATGGTCTTATACTAATTTGCAAAAATATTTGTTTTAAATATGACAATATGCAGACGTGAAGGCCCACCACAGTAAAGCATTGTATGGATAGTGAAGGAATGTGACAATAGACGAAATTAAAATAACTAAATTGTTTCTTATCTATTATTGCTTTAATGCAGGGATCTAAAGGGATAAGATAAAGGCCGAGAAATTAATGTACATCCCTGATGATAAAACAAAAATCTTCCATTACAATTAGTGGTTGAAACTTTTGTACACTCAACTTAATGAATCAACCAATCCCCAAAGTTGTTAGGCCAACGAATAGGAAAAATTATTATAAAACTATGGGAACTAGTTTTAAATAGCCCATGGTCCCCTCCCTCCCTTTAATGGAGTGAACTATCCTTGTTTTCATTATAGACTAAATTTTCGATCTTACCAGGAAAGGTGATAAGACAATGGACGATAAATTTATGTAAGCAACCCAATTACAATAAATCTTTTTTTGTAGGTAACACTTCAGTAATAGAAAGGTTAAGGCACTGTTGGTTTGTACAACCCAAAAAAAAACATACAAGTTTTTAAGCCAACAAACAACAGATTAGTTTTTCTCACAAGTATAATTTCCAGTCCAGTGTCCCCTCCCTCCTTTGTTTATACAAAGCTTTAATAAATTGTAACACAGAAAGAAATATTGAATAATATAAGGGGAGGTGACCATTGACTGTAAATTACACTGGTCCACAATGTTGTGCTTGATGGCTTAAACACTTTGGGTACATAATTTTGTTCATTACTTTTTGGGATATATAAAAAAATATTATCCATTGTTAATTAATTTACTTGCAATGTGCAAACGTTTTACTCAATAAAATTACAATTAATGAGGGGTAGTTTATAATCATTGAAGATATATATTAATGTATCATCCATTGTCCTATCCCTTTAGATCCCTTAATTCAACAGTTGAACGCGGGGAAAAAACGATTATTTTTAATGTTATATATCTGTCTATAATGTGATTCTTGTTTTTACTTTAAACTAAATTTGACTAAATACTCAATTAAAATACTGAAATTATATCAAAATATAGGGATCTTTAGAGATAAAACAATGGCTGATAAATTGATGTACATTACCAATGATGACACACAAAATTCCCCTTCTGTAGTCCCCAAAGTTGTTAGGCCATCACATAAGAAAACGCTATTTTAACCTTTGTATTAAACAGCACAATCTTCCCTCCCTCTCTCTCTCTGCTAGTTCCCAAAGTCTTATAATAACGTTTTCTTATTCGTTAACTTAAGAACTTTGGGGATTTTTACTGAATTTTTTAATTATGTTATTAATTTTTGGTTAGGTTATTAAGTAAGTAAGGGACAATGGGCTGTTTATTACACTAGTCCCCAAAATTTTACAATAACGTTTTCTTATTCGCTGGCTTAATAACTTTGGGGGCATTTATTAGATTTTGAATGGTTAGGTTATTAAGTATGGTAGTGGTTAAACCAACCAACCAAAATTTAGCAAAAGTCAACAAAGTTGTTAAGAGAGCGAATAAGAAAACATTATCGTAAAACTTTGGGGACTAGTGTAATAAACAGCCAATTGTCCCCCCTCATTCCCGAAGTTTTATAATAATGTTTTCATTTTGTTTGCTTAACAACTTTGGGGACTTTTAATGAATTTTGTTTGGTTAGATTGGTGTATGGTGTCTAAACTTTTCAACCACTAATGGTAAATTACAGAAGGGGTATTTTTGGATGTACTTCAATTTATCGGCTATCGTCTTCTCCCTTTAGATCCCTAGGGGTGATAAACATAAATTTTAGTCTCACTTAAAACCGTTTTTTATCCCGCGGAAATCAATTGAATTCGAAGCCATACTGGAAAAATATGTTTAGTTTCGCTTCGAAACCGATAAATATCCGGTGGATTAGAACCAGTTCTCAGCCATACTGAAAAATTATTATAGTCAGTTTTCTATGAATATAAAATGTACAATCAAAAGATTAAACATAAAAAAAATGGTGGTAATAATTGTACATATTTATATCCGCAGAAAGCTGACTATAATACGATGTTATAAAAAAAATATTATTTATTTGATCATAGATTGTATAACCCTGCTCTATATCCTTTTTTTAAATAAAGTAACAGGATCTATGTGTGTCTCTCTGTCTGTCTGTTACTAAGGATCCTACTATCCGCCCCCAATAATTGTTATAAAACTTTGGGTACCAGAGTAATTTATGGTCTAATGACACCTCCCATGCTCAAAGATATTCATCACATAAATAAAAAAAAAGTTTTGATTATTATTTAAGTTTCTAATCCAAACACTTCTATATAAAACCCCCGCCCATTTCCTATATTTGTTAAGTAAATATTATAACAAGAAAGTGTTAATAACAAAATTTTTAGCTTTTAAAAAATGTAAAAAGGTTCGTGTTAAATCGTTTTCAAAAATAGACAAATAACGGACAGATTGACGGACTATATGTAGAAAGATACAATTTATAAACTTTGAAATAAATACATTCAACCCCGAGATGACTATATAAAACTGTTTTTAATATTACATTTTACATTTTTAAATTCATATAAAACTGGATATATTACAATATGATACATGATTTTTCAGTATAGCTTAGAACGGGTTCTAATCCAGCGGATATTAATCTGTTTCGAAGCCATACCGGAAAATCAATTAAGTTACAAACTCATGACAAACAAAGACGTGAATTGTAAAGTAGCTTCGCTCTTATCTATTGTTTTAGTTATTATTTGTTACTAGAGAGAAAAGAGAGGGGACTATGTACCCAAAGTTTTTAAATTGACCAAAGGGCGACGTGGTTATTACGGAGGGAAGGGTCAATAGGCTGTATTGTATATATTACACTAGTCCCCAAAGTTATATAATAACGTTTTCTAATTCGTCGACTTAACAACTTTTATGACTTTTACTAAATTTTGATTAGTTTATTAAGTTCAAACGTTTCAACCACCAATTTACAGAAGGAGTAATTTTGTAAGTCATTATTAGAGATATACATCAAGTTATCGGCCATTGTGCTATCCCTTTTCAATCCTAATATTTCATAATTTTAATTTGTTAGCTTTGTTTTTGTAAATGCATCTATCTTTGTTTTCTTTTCCCGACGACAAATGTTTTTTTTTACAAAACCTCATGTATGTGAAAAAATATATTATGTGTTAAACTTTCTCTGGGAAGGAGGGGACAAAGTTACGTTAATAACAATACCTATTTTACATAAAACATAGTGCAGCATTTGCTTGGTTAATGATAATTAATATTTCATTGTCCTTCGCCATTTTTCCATAGTTAATCTAATCTACAGCTCTTTGGGGAATAGTCCCTTTCGTGTCAACGCCCCTTAAGGGGCGATGCGTCGTATTTAAAAAATGGCTCTTTTAAGGATAATTTAGGTAAGGTTAGGTTATAATTGGTTAGGTGATTGCCCCACAGGTTTAGGCAATTGGCCCCGCAGGGTTAGAGTCCCCGCAGGAGCTAGAAATAGGAGTAAAGCTACTGTGAAAAATTACGAAGAATTGCCCCTTAAGGTGCATTGCCTCGAAAGGGACTATACCCGCTCTTTGCAATAATGCAATAGTATGATTAATCTTTCATTGTGCTAGCACTACCAACTTTGGTTTTACAAAGAATTTTATGTTTTCAGAGAGAGATAGGACAATAAAAGTCAATTGAATCTAATATTAAACTATATCAAAATATAACATTTAGATCTAATTCTACAGTTTTAAAGTTTTTAGCTGACCAATGAACGAGTTTTTTTTTAGGGAGGGATGTGACATTTAGCTGTTTATTACACCAGTTCCCAAAGTTTCATAATTTCTTTTTTTTTCGCCTAACAACCCTAGATGATTACTTAAAAATTGAAGGAGAATCCCATTTTATAAGAGTAGTGTATAATTCAGGGATCTTAAGAGATTAGACAATGATGATAAATAAAATTACCCCTTATGTGGATTTAAATCGTTAATTGAATTGATTGAAGTTTGGGCAAAATAAGTTTGAAACTAACTAATCAAAATCCTTAAAGTTATCAAAATTTATGTACATCAATTTATCGGCCATTGTCTTATCCCATTGGATCCCTGATAAATATCAAAGAAACATGGATGACAAACCTATAAAATCAAAGCTATGAAAGGAGCATGATACTATTTAAGGACACTAGCGACTTCGCACCTAGCCTCTAGGGGTTTTGCCCCAAGAGGTGATAAAAAAAAAATTTGGACGAAATACGTAAAAGGACCAAGGAAATCCCCTACAAAAAAAGGACCAAGGAAATCCCCTACAAAAAAAAGGACCAAGGAAATCCCCTACAAAAAAAAATGGGGGGGATTTTTTGTTTTTTGGGGGGTTGGGGGTGTCCCACTCCCCAAGAAAATAGCCTAAAACCACTACAGGACCAGTAGGTATATTCCCTGAAGAGTAGAATCCGATCGGTTCAGTGGTTACCGAGATCTTAAGGAACGGACGGACGGACGGACGGACGGACGGACGGACGGACGGACGGACAGACGGACGGAGAGACAGACAGACAGACATCGTTCTACTTTGTATTGTAGATTCTTACATTTTTGGGACTTGATTGTAGTGTTATAGTGCATAGTTTTAGATCGACAGGACAATTCTAACCAGTTTAAAGGGGGGGGGGGGGGGCGAAAGTGACACTTTTTGAAACCAAAATTAAAAGTCAAAGGAACTCAACTAAAAAAAAGAGTTACAGGTCTGACATTTTGCGTGGCAGTTGCATTATAGGGGTACAATATGGAACTGTGAAAAACGGCGTCGCAACCGCCGAAAACCGCCGAGAAAAGGCAAAAAAATTTCGGCGGGAAACGGCGGTTTTCGGCAGTTGCGCCGCCGTTTCTTCACAGTTCCATATTTTACCCCTATAAAGCAACTGCTAAGCAAAATCTCAGACCTGTAACTCTTTTTTTAGTTGAGTTCCTTTGTTGACTTTTAGTTTTGGTTTCAAAAAGTGTCACTTTCGCCCCCCCCCCCTTAACAAAAAGAGCTAACCAATATGGACGTACGAACCAAACCTAATTGTAGAGAAGCTTTGCTTTTAAATATTAATAAATCCATTTTCAGTATGGCTTCAAAACCGATTAATATCCGCTGGATTAGAACCGGTTCTTAGATATACTAAAAAAATATGTAAAGCAGCGTATTACATACAATTTTTCATGAATATTAAAAAATCATATTACTACCAGTAAACTGTAAAGTTTCCATGTAAGTGTAAAAGAAAGAATATAATTATTTATTGCATCATATTATAGACAGCTTTTCGCGGATATCAGAATGAAAAATTAAGATTAAAATCAGTTTTCTTCAACCCGCGGTGCCCAAGCTTAGAAAATTGGTTTTAGGTATATGAGTTTTATTTTAAGATACGTGGAAAACTGTCTGTAATACGATCCTATACATAATTTTTCAGTGTGGCTGAGAACTGGTTCTAATCCAGCAAATATTAATCGATTTCAAAGCCATACTGGAAATTTCGTTTTAACTAGGAAATTGGGTATAGCCCCTTTCGTGGCAACGCCCCTTAATGGGTTTCTTCGTATTTTTTTAGTAGCTATTTTCCTACTATCCCCTGTGGGGGGCTCTAACGCTGCAGGGCTAATTGTCTAACCCTGCGGGGCAATCACCTAACCCAAACTAAAATAACCTATTAAGTGCTATTTAAAAAATACGACGAATCGCCCCTTAAGGGGCGTTGCCACGAAATTATCTACATAATAATACATATTTTTCCGTATGCATAAGAGTCGGTTAATTCAGAAGTAAATTTTGATTTAAAATACATACTGAAATATGTTTGTTTATTTACTTCACCCTACCTTATACGTAATTCATATGGCTTGGTATTTGATGTATTGGTTTGTTTGTTTACATCCATTCTTAAAAATGTGAATAATAAAATATTGCATTGTATACATATTGGAATTCAAACAATCAAATTTAATATTTGAATTTAAAAATGTTAACAGCATTATCTTAAATAATTATTAATTTGTTTGCACATACTCCAAACTTTGAATTGATGGTTATTAATACTCTAATAATTTTAACTGTTGTAACACACACACAATGTTCACTCAGTGTTAATCCACAAACGGATACATGATTACTACCTGTTTTGACCGCAATGCTACCACATAATGCCACAGTCAAACCTAAAGGACGCACGCTCACATGCACACACTCACACACACACACATTTGACACTTAACCAATAAAAAAATTACTGATTTGTTTGTAAAACCGCTAGTTGTATCCTATTATACAAAATAGTAAGGTTTTTTTTAAGAAGCTAAAGATTTCATAAATTACGGAACTAATTGAATTTCCTTTAAAGGGAAGCTTCATATAGGTCCTGGGTTGGTTTTATGCTATTTTATGTTTAGATTTGAGCCCCTAGATGGTATGGGTTATTTTTCTGCCTCCTTCTTACACTAAAAGAGGCGCAACCGCAAGTAAATAATCCTATTATATAAAGTAGTAAGCATTTTTTTTCTGTCCCGAAGGATCTCGCTAACCGCTGAACCGATATTGTTCTGCTTTACAGTAAAGCTTTTTATAGGTCATGGCAAGGTTTTAAACTATTTTTGGGGAGGGTGTCTTCAACCCCCTCCCACCAAAAAATATTTTTTATTCTTTTGAACTCAAATTTAAAATGGGATGAGGTCGACTTTCCCCCTCCTACCTTAAGTGCCCCTAGAGGCTTCTAAGGGCGTAGCCGCTAGTAAAAATATAAAACATAGAGCAATATAAAAAAAGAATAGATATTATCGATATACAAAATAGAAAGGTTTTTTTTTCTGTAGCAAAGGAGTTCTTTTACCGCTGAACCGATATGGTTCTCTGTATGTATGTCTGTCTGTCTATACCAAAGGATCTTGCTAACCACTGAACCAATATGGTTCTCCTTTACAGTGAAGCTTCCTAAAGGTCCTGAGATGGTTTTAGGCTATTTTATTTTCATTACTTATAATAAAATAACAGGGTCTTTATCTGTATGTATGTCTGTCTGTCTGTCTATACTGAAGGATCTCGGTAACCGTTACCGATATAGTTCACCTTTACAGGGTAGTTTCCTATCGGTCCTGAGATGGTTTTAGGCTACTGTATTTGTATTCCTTATAATAAAGTAACAAGAATTCTGTCTGTATGTATGTATGTCTCTAAGGATCTTGATAACCGCTGAATCAATATGGTTCTCCTTTACTGTGGAGATTCCTATAGATCCTGAGGTGGTTTTAGGCCATTTTTTTTATTCCTTATGATAAAGTAACAGGATCATTGTCTGTATGTATGTATGTCAGTCGATCTGTCTGTACTGAAGGATCTCGCTAACCGCTAAAACAATATGGTTCTCCTTTACAGGGTAGCTTTTCATAGAAATCCATCCAAGAGAAATCGCCCCAAGAAATTTTTTTTTAATTTTCAAAAAACTAATTGGGGACAATGAGGGGTCACAAATAAAGTAACAGGATCTTTGTCTGTCTTTCTGTGGCAAAGGATCTCGCTAACATCTGAACTGATATGGTTCTCCTTTACCGTGAAGCTTCTTATTGAACTGTAAATTGCCCTAGTACCCAAAGTTTTTAACCACGTTCGTTGGCCTAAACACTCTAGGCATTTTTATTGAAATTTGATTGGTATGTTCAAAACTTTTCAACCTATAATTTGAATTTTCCAAAGGTGTTATTTTTTTCATTATTGGGATTGTATATCTATTTATCGTCCAATGCCTTATCCCTTGATATCCGTGATTTAATGGAAAACAGGGCAATGCCAATTTCAAATAAATACAATGGCACACAAAGGGCACAGGGCAATAAAAGATAAATAATAAACTAGGATATAAAAATATAAGATAATGATAATCTAAAAAATTGTTAGATGAAGGCAAAGGTCCTAGCCGAGGCACAGCCGCTAGTTATAGACATAGTAAATTGGAAGTAAAATGCAGGAATATACCGATTACATAACCAATAGGCCGAAACCCCGGGCTAACAAAACTGGTGATAATTTTATAATATTATTATTTAATATTCATGGGAAATTAGTCTGTAATGTAACAAGATGCTATACATTGCTGAGAACCGGTTCCAATCCAGCGGATATTAATCGGTTACGAAGCCATACTGGAAACAACTGGTGTCCAATATAAAAAAACTGATTTTGAATATATATTGGTATATACATATATCTACAGGGATGGAACAATGGACGAAAAATGTTATGAACTAAATTCTGACTTTAATAAAATGGGACAGATAATGGACTTTTATTAAACTTTGATTGGTTGGTTTATTAAGTTGAGAGTCCAGAAGTTTCAACTTCTTATTGTAATCTACAGAAATCATAATTTTGTGAATTATCAATGGAGATGTACATCAATTTATCGGCCATTGTTTTATCCCATCAGATCCCTGATAAATATCAGAGAAACAACATCCATAAATTAACAATTGTATAAGAGTGGCATAACTGAATAAACATGATACTGCTCCAGGACATCTTACATTGTTAGGACATGTTTATAAAGATGCTTATAACATTGTACCTAGTTGTAACAGGAATTAGTATTCCAAAAAAATGAACAGGATGAATAATTTTTTTTGTCGAAAAGGTTAAAAAATCAACATTGATGTATGAACAATCATTCTGGTACCTTATAATAATCCAAAGTTTTAAATCGATATCGGTGTAAGAATGGACGTACCGACACGAATTATAGAAAAGCTTTGTTTAAAAAAATTCACAATTTCCAGTATGGCTTCGAAACCGATTAGTATCAGCTGGATTAGAACCAGTTCTCAGCAATATTTAAAAAAATAAGGATAGCATCGTAAAGAAAATTTTCCACCACGAATATTAAAAAATCATAAAATCATTAAACCAGTTTTAATCTTATTATTACTAGTAGAGCGAAGCTACTCTATAATTCTTAGTAGAGCGAAGCTACTTTATAATTCGAAATGTCCGTCCGTCTGTCAGTCACGAAGTGGGGGAAACGTGATTATCTCAGCTCCTATAAAAGGTAAAAGGCTGAAACTTTTTGACAACATTCCCATAATTAACCCTTTACGGTCGGGGGGGGGGGGGGGTTCTATCTCATTTTCTGTGTGTTAAAGATAAAGAGCCCAAACTGGGTGACTTTTAAAGTATGGGTATGACACATAACTGAGAGTTGGAATTTTTTGAATGTCTCCTTCCGGCGGGCACAGATGCCAGCAAACCTGGCAGGGTCATCCAGGTAAAGAGCAAAAATATTTTTTTGACTTAAACAAAGCATTTTATCTTACCAAAATACTAAAGTATTCTCTAGTAATACATTCTCATATTAGATACAGGTGTCAATTTCAGGTTCCAGGTATGATCCCGCAGGTCCTGATTCTCCAGGTCTCTAGAAATCTTTAAAAGGCTCCTGTGGCCGCAATTTTTGACTTAGAGACTTTAAATTTTAAACTTAAGCTTTTCTTACATGTCTACATCCGCCGCCGTTTTCCCGCCGACGGCGGCGGCTGGCAGCTGCCAAGTACAGCTGCGGCCTCTGAAATTTATATTTTGATATTTCAAATATAAAATTTACATAAAGAAAAACATTTTCTGCAAAATCATTTTCTTCTAGCTTCAAAATAAAAAAATTACAGCTGTTTGAAATTTTTAAGTAAAAAGGACCTAAAAACAAAGGTTGTTAAATAAAAGGGTGAAGGAAGCAAAAATTTACTTTGACTTAGTTAAAGTCGGAGATTCATCATAACACAGGGGACTTGCACAAAAAAATTTATCCCTCTAGCTCTAATAGGAACTGAGATAATAGGGGAGGGGCGTTGAACGATGCATAGCAGTGTAAAAACTGAATTGTAAACTTTTTTATCTAAAATTTATTTCCTTCTGGTGATGTTATGAATAATATACCATAAGTCAAATTTTAGTGGATGTCATATGAATATATAAAGCTTCTTTACAGCCAAAAATTTTGGGGAAAAAATATACTTTTTGAGTTACAACAAAAGTGCTTTTATCACAAAACCTCATTTTTTAGTCAACTGTTCTAAAACAACCAAATTATTATCTGTATATTATAAAGCAATTAAAGGCGATTAAAATGAAGTATTTAGCACTTTCTAGCTACAAAAAATGATTCTTAAACAGTAAGACCTACGAAAAAGTATCTTAAAAGTATCTTAAATTGCTTAAAATTAATTTATCAAAAAATAGTATGATTGATATGTAAGCCAAATAAGCAATAACTTTCATTAATTGCTTACAACTAATTTATCAAAAGAATAGCATGATTTGGTATATAAGCTAGATGATGGTCATTGATTACTTACAAGTAATTTATCAAAAAAATAGCATAATTTGGTGGTAAATTACTGATAAGCCATAAAAATACTAATTGCTTACTTATATCAGCATTCAACAACAATTTGGTCTTACTTGTGAGATAAAAGAGGGTGGAGTAAATAAATACTATGAAAAAAAGAGAAGATTTGGCTGATATAAGCAAAATAAGCAACAAATGTGATTGATTGCTTATAAGTAATTTATCAAAAAATTGCATGATTTGGTATATAAGCCAAATAAGCATTAAATGTTATTGATTGCTTGTAAGTAATTTATGAAAAAATAGCATGATTTGGTATATAAGCCAGTTAAGCAATAATTTTCATTGATTACTTATAAGTAATTTATCAAAAAATTGCATGATTTGGTATATAAGTCAAATAAGCAATGATTTTCATTGATTGCTTATAAGTAATTTACCAAAAAATAGTATTATTTGGTATGTAAGCCAAATAAGCAATAATTTTCATTCATTGCTTACAGGTAATTTATCAAAAAATAGCATGATTTGGTATGTAAGCCAAATAAGCAATAATTTTCATTGATTGCTTACAAGTAATTTATAAAAAAAATAGTATGATTTGGTATGTAAGCAAAATAAGCAATAATTTTCATTAATTGCTTACAAGTAATTTATCAAAAATAGCATGATTTGGTATATAAGTCAAATAAGCAATGATTTTCATTTATTGCTTACAAGTAATTTATCAAAAATAGTATGCTTTGGTATTTAAGCAAAATAAACAAAATTTTTGAGTGTTTGCTTGCAAGTAATTTATTAAAAAATAATTTTATTTGGTATATTAACCAAATCCTTATAAGTAAAAGGATATTTGTGTATGTGTGTGTCTGTTTGTATTGAAGGATCTTGCTAAACCCTGAACCAATTTACTTCTCCTTTTCATGGTAGCTTCTCATAGGTCCTGGGAAGGTTTATATCTATTTGGAGGGAGGTTACCACCACCATTCTGCCCGTAGAAAAAGGGGAAGATAGTGAATCACACCCAAATTTCAGTTTTAAAAAGTAGAAACTTTTTTGAGGAGGATTTATTTTTTTCTAAGGCAATTTTTCTTTGGAGGGTTGAAGTACTCTCCCAAAATTATTACACTAGTCCCAAAATTTTTATAATAACGTTTTCTTATACGTTGGCTTAACAACTTTGGGGACTTTGTGATTTTGATTGTTTAGATCATTAAGTTGGGTGTTCAAATGTTTCAACTACTAATCCACTGAAAGGGTAATTTTGTGTATCATCATTGGGGATATACATAAATTTATCAACCATCATCTTATCCCTATAGTTCCCTGTTTTAATATATCTATCTATCCAGCTAGCTATCAGTTTACCATATCTCATTGTTTTGAAGAAATAAAACAAAAGCAGTATTAAGAATGTTAATAGGCGTGATGTAAATATTTGGTGGATGTTTCTTCAATCACGATAATTTAGGCTTGCTATTACCTTATTTTAAAAGTAACATGATGTCTGTATGTCTGTATCTAATGAAGGATCTTGCTAACCGCTGAACCAATATGGTTCTTCTTTATTGTGATGGTTCGTATAGGTACAGAGAATGTTTCAGGAAGGGTATCTACATTATCATAAATGGAGGGATAATGACCACCCCCTCTCCCATATACTCGAGTACCCTATAGGCTTCTAGGGCATAAGAACAAGTTCAGAAGGATCTCACTAATCACTGAACCAATCAAGTTCTCCTTAACAAGGTAGTTTCTCATAGGTCACAGAAAGGTTAATAACTATTTGGGGGAGGGTACCACCCACCTCCGAAGAGAAATAAACTAATATAAAACATTTTATGGTTTTGAGATTCAACTCCTCTTCTCAAGTGCCCCTAGATGCCTCTAGGAGCATAGCCACTAGTAAACAATAACTTTATTGATTGCTTACAAGTAAATTGGTAAATTAGTTATAAGCAATCAATGAAAATGATTGCTTTTTTGGCTTATATACCGAATCATTCTATTTTATGGTAAATTACTTGTAAGCAATCAATAAAAGTTATTGCTTATTTGGCTTACATACCTAATCATGCTATTTTTTGATAAATTACCAGTAAGCAATCAATGAAAATTATTGCTTATTTGGCTTACATACCAAATCATGCTATTTTAGATAAATTACCTGTAAGCAATCAATGAAAATTATTGCTTATTTGGCTTACACACCAAATAATACTATTTTTTGGTAAATTACTTATAAGCAATCAATGAAAATAATTGCTTATTTGGCTTATATACCAAATCATGCAATTTTTTGATAAATTACTTATAAGTAATCAATGAAAATTATTGCTTATTTGGCTTATATACCAAATAATGCTATTTTTTCATAAATTACTTACAAGCAATCAATAACATTTAATGCTTATTTGGCTTATATAATAAATCATACTTTTTTTTGTTAAATTACTTATAAGCAATCAATCGCAATAAATGCTTATTTGGCTTATATACCAAATCATGCAATTTTTTGATAGATTACTTATAAGCAATCAATCACAATAAATGCTTATTTGGCTTAAATACCAAATCATGCAATTTTTTGATAAATTACTTATAAGTAATCAATGAAAATTATTGCTTATTTGGCTTAAATACCAAATCATGCTATTTTTTGGTAAATTACTTTTAAGCAATTAACTACAATAAATGCTTATTTGTTTTGTGTACCAAATCATGCTATTTTTTCATAAATTACTTACAAGCAATCAATCACAAAAAATGCTTATTTGGCTTATATACCAAATCATACAATTTTTCTTATAAATTACTTACAAGCAATCAATGAAAATTATTGCTTATTTGGCTTATATACTAAATCATGCAATTTTTTGATAAATTACTTATAAGCAATCAATCACAATAAATGCTAATTTGGCTTATATACGAAATCATGCAATTTTTTGATAAATTACTTATAAGCAATCAATCACAATAAATGCTAATTTGGCTTATATACCAAATCATGCAATTTTTTGATAAATTACTTATAAGCAATCAATCACAATAAATGCTTACATGGCTTATATACCAAATCATGCAATTTTTTGATTAATTACTTATAAGCAATTAATCACATTTATTGCTTATTTGGCTTATATACCAAATCATCCAATTTTTTGATAAATTACTTATAAGCAATCAATCACATTTGTTGCTTATTTGGCTTATATCAGCCAAAGCTTCTCTTTTTTTCATAAACTGCTTACAGGAAGGAAGGGATTAATTATTACTCCTCCTTCTTTTTCTTCACTTTAACTTATATAAGCCACTTTTACTGTAAATGACTGAGTATTTATTTACTCCACCCTCTTTTATCACACAAGTAAGACCAAATTGTTGTTGAATGCTGATATAAGTAAGCAATTAGTATTTTTATGGCTTATCAGTAATTTACCACAAAAATGGCACAATGGTACATTTAAGTAAGCCAAAAAAAATGTTAATTGCTTACTTACACGTTTTGAGATTACTAGGGATAAGAACGTTCTCTCTTTAGTTGGTTTAAAAACTTTTCATATTTTTAGTTTTATATTATTAATTCTTGTTTGTTGGGTCAAACTAGCAGTGTTTAAACTTTTCATCCTATAGTTTTTATAAGTAGGAGGGGTAATAATGTTTAACATCATTGCAGAGGATGAAATTAAATTTATCTATCATTATCTTATCCCTTGAGATTTCCGATTTCAATTATAACTTACAGGATGGACAGACTGAAAAAATAGTTGCTTCGCTGCTATAAATAACAGAAAAAAATAGTTCGCCATAAATTTGACTTTATTTGAAAGGATAAACAAGGATGACAACATCCATAAAAGCGAAGTTCTGAAACGGTAGGACATTAACACTTATATGTTGTCAGAACTGAATAATTAGAATATAAATTTATAACACTCGAAGCAAAATTGTAAGTAAATTTGTTGAAAAATTGCTGGATGCGGAATATGTTTAAGGACATACTTACATTTTTAGGACTTAATTATAGAGTTGCTTTGCTTTTAATATTGTACTTTGTTGTCCCAGGAATCAGTATACCAAAATTCAGATCAATCGGATAACTGGATCATATAAAATTTTTTTGTTAAAAAAGTGAAAAAATCAACATGTTGAAAATGGACGTACGGACATTCTGGTAATGATTATAGAGTTGCTACGCTTTTTAAATCGTACCTAACTACTACAGGAATCACCCTGCAAAGTTTGAAATCAATAGGACAATTCTAACATTAGCGAAAAGAGCTATCCGTTATGGACGGGCGTACGGACGGACCGACCCTAATTATAGAAAAGCTTCGATTTTTAAAACTATCATCTACGTTTAAAGGGAATACAAGGGGATGAAATGTAATTTAAATTGCTAAGGAAGGGAATATTCTAGAGAATTATTTTGTTTTCAAATAAATATAAAATGATAATAGGACTGCATGGAGAAAAATACCAATTAATTTATATTTAATTTTGTAATAAAAATTTGTAATAAATTAAGGGTGACCCCAAAACAAAAAGTAAGAAAATAGCTTCTTTCTGGAATAAAATTTATAAATGGTAAGGTAAAAAACTATTTATAGATGCCCTATCCCTTCTCTGGATAAAAATATGTCTGTATGCCTCATTTAAATTCCAACACATACTATCCTTATTATAATTATAAAGCCAATATAGCACGCTAGGCTCTAAGCCTTTTCATTGTTTGATCTTCAGGAGCTTTCCCTAAAAGGGCCAAGAGTGCAATGAAACCTTTCCTTTATTTTTAAAATAAATTGAAAATAAGGGGGTTCCTAAGGCCCATACCAGTGGTGCTCAATTTTTACCTATGATGCCCTAACCCTACGGGGCTAACTTGTACCCAATATACCCTAACCTAAAGCAAAACTGTAAAATATGAATATAACCCCACTCTCCTTATTTCCCAATTACATCTGGTTGAAGGGGGGGTTTTCTTAACTCAACTAGGCACTTTGAGGGAAACCACAGATTTCTTCCTGAAAATAAAAAATGTTGTTAGCTTATTTTTCCCTGGACAAATACACATCATCCCTTATAATTACAACTGAAACAGTCGAATATAAAAAATGCGCTTATTTATTACACATTTTTTGTTTTAATAGGAATATAATTCACCTGAACTTTCAGGTTATAATGTGATAGGTAAAAAATGATATAGGGAGATAGTGATACCAGGAGAGAGAGAGAGAGAGAGAGAGAGAGAGAGAGATAGAGAGAGAGAGAGAGAGAGAGAGAGAGAGAGAGAGAGAGAGAGAGAGAGAGAGAGAGAGAGAGAGAGAGAGAGAGAGAGAGAGAGAGAGAGAGAGAGAGAGAGAGATGAGAGAGGAGAGAGAAAGAGAGAGAGAGAGAAGAGAGAGAGAGAGAGAGAGAGAGAGAATGAGAGATAAAAAGAGAGAGCGAGAGAGAAGAGAGAGAGAGAGAGAGAGAGAGAGAAGAGAGAGAGAGAGAGAGAGAGAGAGAGAGAGAGAGAGAGAGAGAGAGAGAGAGAGAGAGAGAAAGAGAGAGAAATATATAGTTAGAGAGAGAAAGATTTAAAAAAAACTTTTTAATAAGCAAATATCTTGCAGGACAAGTGCGCTTCTAGGGTATATCTCTCTCTCTCTCTCTCTCTCTCTCTCTCTCTCTCTCTCTCTCTCTCTCTCTCTTTCTCACTATCTCTCCCTTTGCCTCTCTCTCTCTTTCTCTGTCTCTCTCTCTCTTTCACTCTCTCAACCTTTTTTTTTTTGCTTTTTTACTCTCACCGGCTCTTTTTGAGAGTTGTATCTTTCTATCTATTTTTCACCCACACTTATATCTCAATGAGTGTTCAGATAATGTTACGATAACTTGTTTGCTATATTATTGCAGTTGTTAAGCTGTTTATAGTGCATATAAAAAAATAATGCACAATGATATGCCGAAACACAGACTAGATTATATTGACAGGTATACATTTTAAATGACCAATGGAAGGCCATATGACGTCATTTTTTATAGGCATTATAAACAGCTTCTGAGTTGTACTTCAGTATCCATACGGTATCTACGCAGTTTTTTTAAAGGCACTAAAAAATATACAAAAACGCATCTCTTCTATTAACCTGGATAACATCCGGAGGACAGCTTACACATTTTGGTCTAATTTTGTAGTAAATCTATAATAATATTTTGCACATTAAGGAATGATCAAGATGATATATAAACGTTTTTTTGGACAACCAGCCCTTTGATTGCATGACCCCTGTCTAGAAGTCTTAACTGTGTATGGTAATTGGTAATTCCCTATAATATAGCAGCAGTAGAAAACAATTTTTGACATCTTTAGCTTCAGATTAGAACCCCTCATCTACCATGAGAAACATTACACTACAGTAGCAATTTCTTAGGCTAGGTTAAGAAAACATATTTTTCATTTAATCTAATAATTGGAGAAGAGTAATATACCTAATAGAAATCAATGTTAGTATGACCGTCTGATTAGTAGGGTTGGCCGGATATCCGGTGTGGCCGGATATCCGGCCGGTTAGTTTCAATTTCCGGTATCTGGGCCGGATATTGAACAACAAAAAATCTCTGTTTTTTTTATCTTAAATGGCTGTAATTTTCTTATTATTGAAGCTAGAAGAACAATTTTTTTCTGAATTTCTTTATCTTTATGTAAATTTTATATTAGAAATCTCAAAACATAAATTTTGGCGGTGGCAGCAGTACTTGGCAGCTGCCAGCCGCAAACCGATGGTTGGCAGGTAAACGGCAACGGATTTTATGAAATTGTAATATGTCATGAAGATATATAAAAAAGCCTAAGTTTAAAATTTGAAATCTTCAAGTAAAAATTTGCGGTCACAGGAACCGTTTAAAGATTTCTGGAGACCTGGACGTTCAGGACTTGCAAGATTATACTGGAACCTGAAATCGACTTGAACACATATATTACATATGAGGATGTACGCTTATAGGATATTTTAGTATTAGATAACAAGAAATGCTTTGTTTAAGTAAATAAATATTTTACTGAATGAATATTACCTGAATGACCCTTACCAGAATTGCTGCATCCTGTGCCACCCAGGAAGGAGGTATTAAAAAATGTCAACTCTCAGTTATGTGTCATACCAATATTTCGAAAGTCACTCAGTTATAGCCCTCTACCTTTTATACACAGAAAATAGGATAGAAAAAAAATGAGGGGGGGGGGAAGGGGCAGGCATTCAACGCCACCTCCCCGCCCATCCTCCAACCATTAGGGGTTGATATTACAGATTGAGGTTAGTAATAGTTAATTAGATTTATTTGCTAAGAAGAAAGATCATTTAATTTTTAAGCTTCAACATTAATTTTATCCTATTATATAAAGTAGTAAGCTTTTTTTGTCTGTAGCGAAGGATCTCGCTAACCACTGAACCGATATGGTTCTCCTTTAGAGTGAAGCTTCTTATAGGTCCCAGGGTGGTTTTAGGCTGTTTAATTTTTTACAAAAAAAAGTCGTTGTAAGGTTTTAAGTTATTTTTCTGCCCTTTCATATCCCTTCTAATATCCCTAGATACTAGGGATGCAGCCGCTAGTATAATATAAAAACACCAGTTTATGAAGAAATTTTTTTTGCGGTATAGTCCCTTTCGTGGTGACGCCCCTTAAGGAGCGATTATTCGTATTTTCACAGTAGCTTTCCCCCTATTTCTAGCCTCTCGCGGGGGACTCTAACCTTGCGAGGCCAATTGCCTAACCCTGCGGGGCAACACCTAACCAAATATAAACTAACCTAACCTAAAATAACCTATTAAAAGCAATTTAAAAAGTCAACGAATCGCCCCTTAAGATGCGTTGCCACGAAAGGGACTATATCCTTTTTAGATACTTAAATATGTAGTAATTTGGCCGGTTATCCGGTAATTTGGCCCGGATAACCGATTATTTGCCGGCTATCCGGCGTTGGCCGGATACCCGGCAGATACTGGATATCCGGCATTGAAATCAGCCGGATATCCGGTATCCGGTATCGCCCAACCCTACTTATTAGCTTCGCTTTTTATAAATGTTGTCAACCTTGTTTAACTAGAATTAATTTTTTCCCGTTGTATTGTTAACACATACATTCTGAATGAACATAACACCCAAATTTTTTTTTCAAATGTTACTCTTGAGTATTACACACTTGGGATAGTTCCTAAGATCATAAGTAACAACATATTTAAGACCTATTTAGCCCGCTAAAATGATGTAATATTCAAGATACTTAAAGACCCTAGAACCGACCCTCAGAGAATCTTTCTCGTAGTAAAGTTAACCCTGAAGTGACGTGCGGTCGGGGAAAATATTTTGAGCGCAGCGCAAAGCATGTTCAGTCAAATATTATACAAGTTGGGAAGCAAATCAATGAAAAGAGTCGTTTTAGTTTTTCAGTGTTTCTTTTTATTTTCATGAAAATATTTACGTAAAATTTACAAACTCTCTAGTATATAGGTCTTATAGCTTAATTATTGAAAAATGACGTTTATACATTAATATATTTGGGGGGGGGGGGAGGTCAGAAGTATAGCCTTAAAAATCAAAAGACATTCATAAAGCTTCCCAGAAAAGTAATTTCTGGAATCTTTAGCTTCTGACAAAAAAAAACTTTAGTATTTTATATAAAAGGATTAATAAATGAAAAGGGGGCAGTATTATTTAATTTTTAGTTGTCTTAAAAAAGTGAAATATAGTGAAGAAAAAATATTTTAAAGTGTTAAAAAAGTGTTATTTTCAGTGCATATACATTTTATGTTTATGTGTTTTTAAATAAAGTGAAGAAAGTTTTGAGCAGATCTTTTAGTGAAAATATTCATAATGGCGTTGAAGGTAAATTTAGAAAATATTTTTTTAAAGGGAAGCTTCTCTATAAGTGATTACCGTTACATTATACTATCATAGAAAGTTGGTCTGTCTTCTTATTGGTAAAAAAACATAAGTTTCGCAGCATTAAAAAATGTTAGAGAAAAGTTATTTCTCGCAACCTATTATAAACATTTAAAATGTACAAATGTTTGTAAGATTAAAACCAGTTTTTTAGCCCCGAAATGCCGAAGGCACGGACTAAAAAATCTTATGATTGTACATTTTTATGTATTCGTAGAAAACTGGACATAATACGATGCTAGACTGAATACTAATCGCTTTCGAATGAAAACGAGAAAACAACTTCTAGTAAATTAATGCTATATATATATGTTTGTGATGATTCAATTTTTAGTTAAGTTATAAAAGGTGAATAAGTTCATAGTCATAGAGAACCATATTGATACCTTAATAAATATTACTAAAAAAAAAAAATATCCATAATCAATTGCATATAACCAACCTTTAAAATGTACGAATGCAAGACGTTTGTCTTGAAGTCCTTACTGTGGATATTAAGGACTTTCGCCTTTTATGGACCAAAGCATTCCTCCTACTCTTACTATTTGTGTTGCCCATCTGACATAGCAGCAGAATAAAATCTTTTAACTCAGTGGCGTGCAAAGAAATTCACCACGTGGTTGGGAATTCATTAGGGGGTAATAAATACAGTACATTTTAGGGAGGTTCCAGGACAAACGCAGGAGTCCCAGGTTAGGTTAAGATATGAATGAACAAATAAGCCGCCCGCAGGGGTTAGGCATTTAAAAAACCTATAAGATGGTCTAAAATAGGTTAGGTTAGGGTAAGTGTCCACTCCGACGTTTGTCCACTCCGACGTTTGGGACTCCTGCGTTTGTCGTAGGACCTTTAAGGAGGGTGTTGACACCCCCCTTCTGCATGCCACCAGTCATTTTTTGCCCAATTACTATAGAATGGTTTGCTCAAATCATCCTTCTTTTGTGTCTCTGATTGTAAATCATTTGAAAAAATAAGATCCTTTTAAGATTAACTCAGTGAGTTGGTCTGCGTATAGGTTTGTGTTTAGGCTAGATCCTTGCTGTGAGACATATAACAAGGATGATTCTATCATGAAGTAGCGTGGAACAGGGATTGAATTATTTTTAACTTTGAAGCGATTTCACCTAGGATGGTGGTGGTACCCTTCCCCAAAATAATTTAAAACTTCCATGGACTTATGAGAAGATATATTGTAAAGGAGAACCATATCGGTTCAACGGTTACTTACACACAGACACAGTTACTTTAATATAAACAGTAACAAGCCCTTTTTTCACTCCACAGAGGGAGCATAGGCCGCTGGCAATTAGTTACTGTTTCTGTAACAATTTGGCTTTTTTAATGGATATGGGATAGGGTTGTCAGCCCTAAGCCCTATGGTTGCGGTGTAAAGCATCCACTTGCCAATCAGACAACCAACCCTCTTTTTGCACGATCTTGTCTGAGAAGTCCTAACTGTGCATGGTAGTGAGTTGCGCATGTTTTGGGCCAAGGCATTCCCCCTAATCTAACTATTTATGTCGCGCATTATAGAATTCAGCCGTAGGAATCATTTTTAACGTCTTTAGTTATGCTGCGGATGCGCTACGTGTTGAGCCACTTTCATATAAGGATAAATATTTTTGTACAGAATGAATGAAAATATTTAATGTTGCATTTGTATGTTAATTATAAAAAAAACTTCTGGAAAAAATGATTCGCGGCCAAATATGGAAGTTGTGAAAATGTAATTTTTTTACATCATTCTATAAAACAGCTAAATAAATTTTTTTGAAACTAGCAAGATTCTAAATAGTGAGCTACTATTATAAAGTGAAGCAGCTTATAGTGCCTAATAAGAAATGATGTCATACAATACAAATGACCAATGATAGGCCAGTTTACACTGTAGTTGACCAATAGTAAACGGTATACTTGGTCATTTGTATTCTATGACGTCATTTTTAATAGGCAATATAAGCTGCTTCTTATACAATTAGTTATTTATTAACATTATCTAACTACCACAAGAACCCTATAAATACTAATGACTTTCTGTCAATATAAGATAGTTTACTTCGATTAAGTAGTGGTTTATATATAGTATTGAATTTATTTATATAAAGTAGTTAGGTTTATAAGGCTTATATTGTCTGAATTAGGCATTCAATTTCAATAACCAACTAAACCGATTGAGTTCTCCCTTTAAGGGAAGCAGCACTTTTCACTTATGTCCGTGGATGGTTTTATGCTATTTTATTTGTAGATTTAAGGATTGGAATGACTTCAGGTTTTTTTCAATCGTAAAATACAGTGCCTCTTGATTCTAATGCCGTAACCGATAGTGATTTCGACATTTGGTTATTAAATTTTAAAGAAAATATAGCATTGATTTTTAAATTTTGCTAATTCGTATGGACATACTTTTTTTCAGCTTTCTTTGCTTGATATGATCTGCTTGAAACAGATAGAAAAATGACTTTTAGATTTTTGAAGCAGATATCAAATATACATATTAATATCATAAATTTTTTTTGTATAAATTTTGAAATTGGGTTCTGTAGATTGTAAGCAAGAAACATCAATTTTTAAATATGTGCGCTTCCCCTCAAAGTGCATAGTCGAGTGATTACTCCCCCAAATCTTATTATGAATTAATTTTTCAAAAAGAAGGAAGGAGTAGTTATTCACTTATGTAATGATTACCTTAGAATAAGTTAGGTTAAGTTATATTGGGCACAGGGAAGTTTCACATGGTTATATAGCACCGCAGGGGTTAGACAAGGCATATAGCAAAACCTACTCCCATTAATTTCAATTTATTTTAAAATAATAGGGGGGGGGGGGGGGGTTGTGTACTAGCTAGGCACTTGGGGGAAAAGCACTAAATAATCAATATAGAATAATTAACTAGATTCAATTTAAGCTCTTACTACATAAATGAGAATATCACACATTACACATATTTATTGAGTTCTGCTTTCATTGATATTATCACCCTTGTTTAAAACGAAATAAAAAGCCATCTTGCAATTCTAATTTGTAAAGAATTTAATCAAATATTTTATTTCATAGTTTTTGCGTATGGGGAATTTTTCTAATTTCTTGCTTTGATACTTTTAAATGAATATAAAAAGTAACGAATTTAAGTAATTTTGATAATTAAATAAGTACAAAAATATCATTAAAATGTGTTTAATCAAATTAAATATTCAAACAAAATCACTTTCATAAGCTACCTTTTTTTTGATAATATAACCTTGGTAATTTTACCAATAGAATTTTTTTCATTACACCCTCTCCACCCTTGGAACGATACCCCTGTAGACTAAGAGCGAAGCCAATAAAAGAGTAAACGCTATCATAGATTGATATAATTAGGAGGCTTGGTATCGCTACGGGTTCTAGACCTCTTAACTCACCTTGAATCATACTTCGCGTCCTAACTGCGGTGAAAAGCGTCCATTCGCCATATAGACACCTTTTGATTGCACGACATTTGTCTTAAAAGTCATAACTGTGCATGTTAATGAGCGACGCCTATTTTGGGCCAAGTCATTCCCCCTAATTATTTATGTCGCGCACCAGACAAAGCATCAGTATAAACCCTTTTTAACGCCACCTCCCCGACGACGAACGGATGCTCCAAGTGTTGAGCCACGTTGGCAGGTTTTGTTTTATCTCCATGATAATTACTTAAACTCTGTACAAATATATTGATCGCCTTGAAAATATTTTTTTTACAAAGAATGCTTTCGTGTCCTTTAAAGTTTTTTTTAAGGATGCGAAGCTACTCTACAAGGATTTTGTTTTACAGTAACAGTATGATTTACAGTCTAATGTCTCCTCCCTCCCCACTGTGTTTAACCTCCATGCTTGTGTTTGTTCGCCCTGTAAAATATGAAAGTAGAACGTTGACATACAATTACAATGTGTTATGTCGCGTTTATATAACATAATACAAAAATATACGTGGATATTATGACTGGGAAAAAGTTGTCGTCAATTTAGCTTGTTAACATGGAACTCATTAATTGGTAAGTTCATAATATACAGTGGGAAGGAGAGGAGATGGGGAAAAGGGGGTAATTGGGGGGCATTTCAGCCCGCTGCGAGTTTTACTTTATTAGAGAACATAAAAAATGTGGTGCAATATCCTAGGAATAATATATAAATTAAAAAAAAAATGTTATTATGAATGTCGAAACGACGTTGTTATTAAAATTTAGTATTTTTGAAAATAAAGGACTATAAAGTATTATATTTCATATTGGTAAACTTTTGTTATCTGTTTAGAATGATTTTATTTTGTCTAATGTACGATAACGTCCTTGTTTTTGCTAAACTTTGTTAAATTACATGAAATTAGCCTTTTAGGAAAAATCACTTCAAAAGTGCATTTTTAGTCACTTATATGCGTTCTTTAAAAAATGCAGTAAACAATTATTCTAGTAAGACGTCGAAACCAATTGATATCCATAGGATAACCGGTTCTCAGCCATACTGAAAAATTATGTTTAGCACCGTATTACAGAAAACGTTTAACGAATACTAAAAGAAAAAACGGGGCTAACAAAACTGGTTGAACATGATAATTTTTCATTTCAATATCCGCGGGAAGCTGTCTATAATACAATGTGATAAAATTATCGAGTCAAGTAAAATAAAATTTAACAATACCAAACATATCTGAATTAGCAAAAATATTTAGTAGTTATTAGGCCAGGGACAATAATAATAGGTCTTGATTGTAGAAATGCTTTGCTCATTACATTGTACCTGGTTGTAATAGGAATCAGTATTCTAAAAAACAGATAAATATGATAATAATATCGGACGAGCATACGGACGGACGTACACTAATTATAGAAAGCTTCGCTTTTCAAAATATGTTAAAAGAAAAGTGACATAATTTACTCATGCAAATATAATCAAATGCATATTATGCATTATTAAGTACAAGTGGCTTCACCTCTATCTTCTAGGGCTCTTTATCTAAACTTTCATATTATTTTTTTTCAAAATTAATGAAGTTAAGGGGAATTGATTGGTTTCTCTGGACCATATGTATTTATGGAATTAACTATTCCCATCTAGATGAAGTTGGTGAGATTTTAAAGGACAGACGAAAAACCGTACTGCTTCATATAGGATAGAAAAGATAGAATTTCTTCATGGTAATACTTTAGAAAAAGGTTAAAGGAAGATAAGCTAACCTTCTTTATAATACAATCGATATATATATATATTTAAGGAGATGGGGGGGGGGGGGGTACTAACATGTTTGTACACAATTAACCTATCCTATCCCTTGTTACGCCCTTGTACAATGTGTATAAATAGACCTTTATTTTCACAGATGTATTCTTATAATTTGAGGCGTATTTTCTATTAATTTAAGACAATAGAGGCAATTACTCTTTTTTTTAAAAGCGAAGCTTTTCTATAATTAGATAGCTTTTATTCGTTAATTTAGGCATGTTAGAATTGTCCTATCGATTTCAAACTTTGCATGATGATTCCTGTAGTAGTTGGGTACGATTTAGAAAGCGTAGCAACTCTATAATCATCACCAGAATGTCCGTACGTCCATTTTAAACATGTTAATTTTTTACTTTTTTAACAACAAATTTTTATGTGATCTATTTTTCCGATTGATCTAATTTTTGTATACTGATTCTTGGGAAAACAAAGTACAATATTATTAGTGAAGCAACTCTATAATTAAGTCCTAAAAAAGTTAGTATGTCCATGAACATTTTTCTGTACCAAGCAGTTTTTAACAAATTTACTTACAATTTTGCTTCGACTCTTATACATTTATATTTTGATTATTCAGTTCTGACACTATACACGTGTTAATGTCCGTTTGTCCTACCGTTTCTGTGCTTCACTTTTATGGATGTTGTCATCTTTGTTAAAGTTAGATATTCTACATATTGTTAGTGTCTAAGTGTCTTTAGGTATTAATTATAGAGGCTAGGAGAAAAGCCACTATTTAAAAAGTGCCAGCCTTAAAATAGACACTTATAAGACATATTTGGTCCAAAAAGAATAAAAATGATTTTAAGATTTATGATTTAAGATTTTAAGTTTTATAACAATCATTTTATTTTAGAATGCAATGTAAAAAGGTATAGACCCAAACTTAAGAAAGCTTTTTTTAAATAAATGCAATAAAATATTGGACTGCTTTCTGCTTTAGTCAGGGAGAGAGGGGAAATTGGATTTGATAAGTTCATATAAACGATCTTCGTTCCTAGAAAACTTTGAGTCCTTTACATTGCATTGGTTGGTAAAAAAACATAAGTGTTCAAATTTTTATTAATGATTTTAATCTACAGAAGTGTAAATAGAGGTATAACACATTTAACTTCCATTTTCCTTTTCTTAAAATCCTTGCTTTTTGTAGTATGATAATTTATCATGCAAAGTGAAGTGCTAACTTTCAAATGTTATGGGGTAAAAAGTTAACAGATTTCATACTGTTCACAGTTGGCCCTATATACTTGCAGGATATACATACAGACAAGCTTTAAGTAGCGAAGCTACTCTATTTTTATGCTAGTGCCTTTTCTTTAATAATCTTTATCATTTTTATTTTTTTCTACTTATCTGAAGACTATCTATTTATCAAGCCATCTATCCCGAGGCGTGCAAAAGGAGAGTAAAAACATCCCCCTTGTTAAAATATAGGGGGTGAAAACAGCCTCCTCAGTGTCTACCCCCAAACCACTCTTGACAAAGCTCTACATCCAATGATACACCTCCCTAATACAGCAAAGAGTGGAGTCAGGGTAAAGAACTCACACCCCAATTAAACCCACCTGACAATAAAATTACATCCCTCTTGTTGGCTGTAATACATCACCCAAAGCTTTGGATCAAGGGGGTGGCAAAAACCTCAGCATGTCACTGCATCTATCTATCTATTTATTCAGCCATCTATCTATCTATATATCCAGCCATATATCTATCTATATATCCAGTTATCTATCTATCTATATATCCAGCCATATATCTATCTATATATCCAGCCATCTATCTATCTATATATTCAGCCATATATCTATCTATCTATTTGTATTCCAGGTAACTCCATTGCTACCCCAACATTTGGGTAGTCATCAACAACATTCTCATAATCACCATCAGAATCAGGAAAGCGTCAAATCCAACTGATAAATAGAAACGCGAAGCTTTTCTATAATTATGGTCTCTTAGACCTCTAATTTATAACAAATTGATTATCCCTCTTTCTACCCATTTTCAGCTAAAATGCATTTTCACCCTCTTTCATAACTTGCATATATTCTTTTTAGTAGCGAAGCTACTCTATAATTCGAAATATCCGTCCGTCCGTCCGTCCGTCTGTCCGTCCGTCCGTCTGTCCTTTCGTCTGTCTGAGACAGAAAGGGGGAAACGTGATTTTCTCGGCTTCTGTAAAAGATAGAGTGCTGAAATTTTCAGGGATTAATTATGTAAACAGTCTTCATATTTTCACCAAGATTCATTAGGATTCGTCAGTTGGTTGGGAAGCCAGATCGATTCCTACATTTTTAAGTATTTATGATTTTTCTCAACCCCTATTTTCTCAACGCAGATGGCTGACATTTTTACGGATTGAATACTTTCATATTTTGCATACTTTTATCAAGTTTTATCGAGATTTGCTTATTGCTTGGGGTGCTAGTTCGATTCCTAGATTTTTAGGTTTTCATGATTTTCTTTACTCCTATTTGAGATAGGTGGCTGATATTTTTAAGGATTAAATAAGTTCACAATTTACATATCCCAACAAAGTTTCATTAAGATTTGCTAATTTGCTGAGGTGATAGATCAATTTTCACGTTATAAATCTTATAAGGTTTAGGAATTTTTTAATTTAATGTTTTTTTTATGAAACTGCAATAAAGTTTATTTTTTCCGGATATCCATCCATAATTTTTAAGCTTCGCTACTTATGGATGTTGTCATCCTTGTTTTAAACCTCTCTTTTAACCCTTCCCTTAACTATTTTTAAAAAAGCTAAAAAATATTTTTTTCCAGTATTTCTTCAAAAACGCTTTATAGGATTAAAACCAGTTCTCAGCCATATTGAAAAATCATGTATAGCATCGTATTATAGGCCATTTCCCACAAATATTGAAATAAAAATCATAAAATTAAAACAATCATAATTTTTCATCTTTTCATCTTTTTCAACACACAAATGTTCTTCTTCATTAAAAAGGCGAATAACGATTGAGATATATTTATCAATTTACTAACTTCATCTCTATTTGACCCTTTAACTGAACCTTGCAGGACACCGCAAGCATACCTGACTACGACGAGGTGCCCTGCGATGACCTGACCTATGACGAGCTGGCTGATGGTCTGTCTACCTGTAGCGGCTCAGTCAATGATATTCTGGATCAGCTGGCAGATGATTTCAGGTGAGATGATCGATTCATTACATGATTCAATCGATGTATTATTACTTGGATGTTGCACCAGATTTTTATGTACTCTAATCAAGTCATAATTGTAGCTAGCTTAAATAAAGATACCCCCATCCACCCTCTTTACCCTCTCTCCTACTGAGTTAAGGAACTGACCAATAAATGAGGTCAATGTTAGCAACCTGAATTGACGAAAAATTTTCCCCTATCATTGTATCTACTTATATATTATGTTTAATCATGAATCTTAACTTAGCTGAAGATAAGGATTAAACGCCATTACATAAATCAATAATTTTTTGGGTTTCATAAAAAATCTACCTACCATGTACCAATGTAAAATTTCTCTGAAAAATTTGAAACGTTCGGTCTAACCATTTAAGAGACATAGAAACAAATAGACAAAGATCCTTTTACTTTAATTTAGAGATGCCAAAATATAACCTACTAGCGGCTTCGCCCCAAGAGGTAATTTAAAAAAATAATAAAAATAAAAAGATTGAGCTGCAACCACTTATTTCGAACTGATTTTTAAAAATTCAGGGGATTTTTTTGTTTTTTTGGGGGGTTTAGAGATGTCCTCCCCCCCCCAAAAAAAAAATAGCCTAAAACCACCACAGGACCAGTAGGTATATTCCCTAAAGAGTAGAATCCAATCGGTTCAGTGGCTACCGGGTCTTATAGGACAGACGGACAGAGATCAATGATCATTCTACTTTGTATTATAGATAACCTTTCCTAGTGATTTTAACGGACAGACAAATACTCTGTTATTTTATTCACTAACCAAAAAAGAACACACTTTTTATTGAAATAAAAAGTTTAATTGACTAGTTAACCTTTTTGTCCTCTAAAAATGCGTTTTGTCTAATTTACGGCCACAGCAGAAAAAGACAAAAACAAGGACAATTTAGTTTACAAGGAGCGAAGCAATTTTGACCTCAGTTCCCTAATGGTTTTATTTTTCGATAATAAAATATCTATGGTCCTTTTTTATAAGTTAGGTTAAATTAGTTGAAATCTGCAAATTTAGATATTAGTCAGATTGAATATCTTAACTTAAAAAAGATTAGGTGATTGGGGGGGGGGGGGGGGGGGGTAGATATACCACACTTTTCTGGGATCTTGCTGCGTCAAGTATCAACTGTTGGGAATATCAAAGGATGACCCCATGCAAAATTTGAGCCGGATCCGGCCAAAACCGGCCGTGAATTTTATAAAAAACCGTTTTTTTCCGGTTTTTATAGGGTATCTGTAAATCGATTCAGCTGGAGCAAAACCGGTTGGAGGTACAAAAAATTTTACTTCACATGAAATTTAGCCAATGCAATTGCCTACAAAAATGTACTTCATCATCAACTTGATTGGACAACTCTTTCCCCTCCTAAATGTCCATTAAAACCTCGGAAACGGCAAAAATCGCCAAAAATCACGCCTTCGGCGGCGAATAACGGCTAAACGGTCAGCCGGAGGCGAATGAAACATAAATAAAGAAATGTTCGCCTCAAAAAGTTGTTCAATATCAAAGAGATGCTTGAAGTCTCTAAAACGACTCCTTCCCCTCCTTTAAGGGGAAAAACTGAAAAAACGTTATTTTCAAAAGTATGCCCACTTCGTAGGTGTGGGGGGCACTGAACCCGTCACCCCAGGGTCACCAAATATAAAGTCTAGGCGGCCCACAATGCTGAATTTTCACCAAGTGAAAGTCTTGTGTCATTATCTCTTATGAGAAAAAAGTTATTAATTAATTAAAATTTCAAATTGTGATTTTTTGATGGATTTCTTTGATGAAATGACAGGCCGGTCAATTTTTAGGCCATTTTTTGTGGTTTTTGGGCCGTCACGCCCAAACGGTTTGAGATAATCTCACGGGACCTTTTGCCCGACCTAAGTCTGGTTATTTGTGAGGTCTAGGGAAAAAAATCAGACTTACGCAAAAGATTATAATTATAATCTTTACACAGAAAAATGGCACGAGGTGAGGGTTTGAGGGGGCAAAATGAGCCGACCAGCGATTTTTGACGGCGCGCAGCGACGTCGTGCTTCATCCAATCCGGGATTTTTTCTTTCTTAGACCTCACAAATAACCAGACTTAGGTCGGGCAAAAGGTCCCGTGAGAATATCTCAAACCGTTTGGACGTGGCGGGCCGAAAACAGCAAAAAATGGCCTAAAAATTGACCAGCCTGTCATTTCATCAAAGAAATCCATCAAAAAATCACAATTTGAAATTTTAATTAATTAATAACTTTTTTCTCATAAGAGATAATGACACAAGACTTTCACTTGGTGAAAATTCAGCATTGTGGGCCGCCTAGACTTTATATTTGGTGACGGGTTCAGTGCCCCCCACACCTACGAAGTGGGCATACTTTTGAAAATAACGTTTTTTCAGTTTTTCCCTTTAAAGGAGGGGAAGGAGTCGTTTTAGAGACTTCAAGCATCTCTTTGATATTGAACAACTTTTTGAGGCGAACATTTCTTTATTTATGTTTCATTCGCCTCCGGCTGACCGTTTAGCCGTTATTCGCCGCCGAAGGCGTGATTTTTGGCGATTTTTGCCGTTTCCGAGGTTTTAATGGACATTTAGGAGGGGAAAGAGTTGTCCAATCAAGTTGATGATGAAGTACATTTTTGTAGGCAATTGCATTGGCTAAATTTCATGTGAAGTAAAATTTTTTGTACCTCCAACCGGTTTTGCTCCAGCTGAATCGATTTATAGATACCCTATAAAAACCGGAAAAAAACGGTTTTTTATAAAATTCACGGCCGGTTTTGGCCGGATCCGGCTCAAATTTTGCATGGGGTCATCCTTTGATATTCCCAACAGTTGATACTTGACGCAGCAAGATCCCAGAAAAGTGTGGTATATCTAGGGGGGGGGTTGCTTATTTATATATTTAAGGTATTTTATATATCATTTTTTTGATCTACTGCACTTCACGGTAAAATATTGCTGGTAACGAATATTGCTAAAAATCTATGAATTTTAAAGGCTGCTAACTGCCAAACGGCTGAACGTCCAGATCATACCCGCACACCATTTTAAGCGGTATCAGAAGGCCTACAAATAATCTGGAATAGCCAAGATCCAATGATGCACAGGGAAAGCTTCACTGAAGAAAAAAACATGTAAATAGGCCTTTTCGCGCATTTCTCTGCACTGCGAGATAATAATGCATTATTGATTTTTGGCTATTCCAGATTATTTGTAGGCCTTCTTATACCGCTTAAAATGGTGTGCGGGTATAATCTGTACATTTAGCCATTTGGCAGCTAGCAGCCTTTAAAATTCATAGATTTTTGGCAATATTCGTTACCAGCAATATTTTACCATGAACTGCAGTAGATCCCATTGTTTTCTAATTTAGCCTGTAATTTTAGAGAATTAAATTAAAAATTAGATGTATTTTTTTATTATATTAATTTTAAGATACTAGCAACTTTTAGACAATCTTAATTATAGAGTAGCAGAACTACTGAGAAAAGATACAAGGGGAGACAGAAAAAATGCACCAATTCTCAATTTGTCTTTTAATTCAGATAATAGGGTTCTTTTGTTATTTAGAATAAAGTGTCACAGTAGATTTTCTGATTTGAAAGGCTGCAAAACTGTTGTTATATTTGTGCTACTATTTGTTTATAGGAAGAGCTAAAGTATTTAATTGTTTATACATTTAAAATTGCTTAAGATCAGACAAAAATTTACTAGGGGTTTACCTCCTGTTTCTATTTTAACATGAATGGATTGAACCCAAGTAAAAAATTTAAGTATTAAATAACATAAAAGAAAGGGATTTCTAATGTGCTTTACGTTTGTATTATAATTTTATGATGGATTTTTTTTACAGCAATGCAAAGAAATTTTAAAATTATAGTATCAAAATAGGCTTTACAATCTCAAATTATCTAATATATAGTTAGTGTCTGCTCCTCTAGCATCTAAGGCCTCTTTATTTAAAGGGGTTAGTAAAAAGGGGGCAAAAATTAGATAAAAAAAAAACTGCCTAAAATTAAAAGAAAAAAGGAATCAGTAGTCATTGAAATCTTAAGCTACAGGCAAAAAACTTTACTACTTTATTTAAAAGTATGTATCAAAAGTTTCATTTTAGGAAAACTATTATAACAGTGTACAATCTGTATCAAAAGTTCCAAATATAGGAATACTATTGTTATAGTGTATAAACTTAGAAAGCAATGTAACTAATAAGCATGCAAACTTTAAATTTATTGTCAACTCTTTTCTTTTAGTAGCGAAGCTACTCTTTAATTCATTTGTCAGTACAGTACATGTATTTGTAATGAGGCAGTGGAAATGCCATCTTTAGGAAAAAAGAATTTAGCCTTTTTCTAAAGTAGTATTTTTTTTGGAGTAAGACAGACCTAAATCCTATGAAAAAGATTTTTATATTGGGCCAGCTGTTTAAGAGATTTTTATCAACAAAAAAAGGACACAATTGAACTTCCAACTATTCGACTTGTACTCTTTTCCATTTTACTAGTTGTACAAATATAAAAATTAACGTTCTTGTTAGCTGTAAGGTAAAAAAGCTGTAACTGGTGAAAATGGGGTTAAAAGTATGTTAACAGAAATCTGCACAATACAACATTGAAAGTGTATGGGGGATAAAATATCTGTTTTTAAAAGATTTGCTTTTGAATTTTTAACATGTATGTACAATCAAAATCTATTATGATTTCTTTATCTCTTTCTAAATTATACTATCCTATATTATAAAATAGCTAGTGATTTATATCAGAAACTAAAAATTGTTGGTCCAAATGGGTTTCATTTTTCAAGAAGCTATATAAAAGTCTTAGAGTAGTTTTAACCTATTTTTTTACCTTCTTGCCTTCCCCTAGAGGCTAGGGGCGATGGATAGGTCATCTGTTGATTATATAAATGTTATTCTGAATCTTTTTTTCTATTCTTCTTTTGCCTTACCAAAAAATTCGTATTCGTTGTTCTTGTAAATTGTAGAGTATCTGCGCTATTACTGGTTCCAGTCTAATTATTAGCATCACAAAACATTACCCATACAGGTTAAGACATTATACGCATAATTTCTTTTTTAGTACGGCTTCGAAACCGATTAATATCCAATGGATTAGAACCGGTTCTCAGCCACACTGAAAAATCATATATTACAGACGATATTCCCGTTTGCCTCTCACAGGGCTAACATAACTGGTTTTGATCTTATAATTTTCATTTTAATATCCGTGGAAAATTGTCTAAAATACTATGGGATAAATAACTATTTCAACATGCAAGGAAAATACTTAAAGCTTTATAACTTTGAAAAATGTATAGAGATAGGATTGTTTATATCTGTCTGTTTATCTAATTATCTATGTATCTATGTACATATGTGTTTTTATAAGTGATATGATTGTTTATATCTATCTATATATCTAATTATCAACCTATCTGTATGTATGTGTTTTTATAAGAGATAGGATTGTTTATATCTATGTATTTATCTAATTATCTATGTATCTATGTGTTTTTATAAGAGATAGGATTGTTTATATCTATGTATTTATCTAATTATCTATGTATCTATGTATGTATGTGTTTTTATAAGAGATATGATTGTTTATATCTATCTATTTATCTAATTATCTATGTATCTATGTATTTATATGTTTTTATAAGAGATAGGATTGTTTATATAAACTTGCCTCTTTACCTAAAGCGTCCCTAAAACATTACCAATTTTAAGTCATGGGGCATTGCTTTTAAACCATTGCGCACAACCAACCTTTTGATTGTACAGAATTTGTCTTGAAGTCCTTACTATGCAAGGTAATGAATTGCACCTGTTATTGGTCAAGTAAAACCCTTTGCTTTTACCATTAATGTAAGTCGCGCATCTGATATAACAGCAGTAGTAATCTTTTAACGTGTCTTGTTATGATGCAGTTGGTTTGAGCAGGGATTCGAACTTTTCATACCCTCCCCACACCCCAGACGTTAATGGAAGTTACTAAACTTTATTTGATAAAAGTCAAATATTGATGTTAAGTATAATATAAATATTGAAACAAAAATACACTAATACCATGAACATATTATTACTCCTTGTTTTTTTTTCATTTAAAGTTATATTTTTCCACTGCTTTGAAAGAATACTTTATTCAGAGAAGGGGAATACAACTTATATCCTGAAACACATCTTTATTCATGCTTAAATTTTAACTAAATGTAACCTCTTTTAAATCTTAAATAGGGGAGCTACTCTGTAATTTCGTCCCGGCACTGGTAATAGAAAAATATTTTGTATCATGGAAAGAAAACGAAGTAGCGGGTTTCGTCGTATTTTCATAGTAGCTTTTGATATGTTAGGTTTGGTTGGGTAAATGAAATTAATGATTGCCACGCAGGGTTAGAGCCCCCCTCCCGCAGGGGCTAGAAATAGGAGAAAAGCTCTTCGTTTTCTTGAATGATCCCATAATATATCAAAAACATAACATTATGGCTAGGAGCTACAGAGATTTCAAAAAAACTTTTGTTTTAAATCCCTTTTGCTCTAAAAGTGTTCTTTACTGATCTACTGCTTTGCTTTTACTGATGTTGTTATTCTTGTTTATTTTAAATCCTAAGGAAGATTTGTGTCTAAATTATCTAGCTATTAGAAAGTCAAAATAAAGTATAAATTTCACCCTTATATTGTTTATTTATTTAGCCCTCTATTTGGGTTAAAGTAATTGTTTTATCCTTATATAAAAGTTGTCTGTCTGTATGCACGCTCTAACCGCTGAACCTATATGGTTCTCCTTTACAGTCTTCTGTAGTTCCTGGTAAGGTTTATAACTATTTTGGTTGAGGTTACCACCACCCTCCCAAAAGAAATCGCTCCAAGAAAAAATGACCGTCCCCAAAATTTTTACTTCGTCTTTCCAAAACTAGAATTCAAAGTTGGGATCGACTGAATGAAAGGGATAAATTACCTCTTAAAGTTGTAGAGTAGCTGCGCTAAAAAATAGGCAATTAAGTAAATTCAAATTTGAAATTAACATGTAATGATGTAAAATTATTTAAATCTTATCAAAACTTGATGTTAATTAATGATAAGATATGAACATATTTAAACATGAATCTATTTATCTATCTATCTATCTTTTTATCTATCTATTTATCTATCTATCTATCTATTTATCTATCTATCTATCTATCTATCTATCTATCTATCTATCTATCTATCTAGGGACTATGGTGAAGCTGCCTCAATGTTGGATAACCTGAGTATCCCAAACAGAACTGATGACTTTAATTTTGGGTAAGATATTTTCAAATAAATATTTTTTTGTTTTTGAACCATAAAACTTAATTTTTTTATTTTAATTTTGAGGTGATTTTCGCTATGTTTAAGGTTTTTATGTCTGCAGTAATCTTTATTTTTTTATTTAAAAAATACATCATTTTCTCATGGAAGGATAAAGGTACCCTCCCCAAAAATTGTTATAAAACTTCCAAGGACCAATGAGAAGCTACACTGTAACAATTTGAAAGAAAGACACACAGATACACAGTCAGAGATCCTGTTACTTTTACATAAAGATATATGAATGCATCCTTTCAAAGTGTGTGTGTGTGTGTGTTTATAGATGAATTATCATTGCCCTGTAAAAGATACATTTGTGTATTTTCTAAAACAACAAATCTGATTTTATAGAAGAGCAATATTTTCCATTGTTCATTAAAATTTCGCAAACTATCGGATAGAGTTCTATTAATAGATTTTTTGTTTATATAATGACTTAATAATTTCAATAATTTTTCCTCAAAAGATTATTATTGGCTTGTTCTATACTAATAATTTAAAGAAAGTTGAGCCTTTTTAGAACATATCATCTGATTTTAGTAAATCATGTGTTTTCAGCCGAATCAGATAAATTTAATTTTTCAATTTAATAATGTTTTTGGTAGGATGCTAAAAACGTCACTGATTTTTTCCAGCGGTCAACACTTATAATTTTAGATGTTTATTCAAACAATCAAAAAACAATAATTTGCTTTTGTTTTTATAAAATTAATACAATTTATGCCAAGGGGCGAGGGAAAGAAAAGTGTTCCCCAACAAGTCACACCCTCTTGCAAAATTCTCTGCGCACGCTATGCCATTTTTATTTAGTTATTTAGTTTTGAAAGCTTTCTTTTATAAGTTATCTAATCAATATTAGATTTTTTCTGTTACTTTATAATAACGTGAATAATTTTGGCCTAAAAGCAATACTTAGAAAGACAGAATTTGACAGCCGAAGGCTGATAAATGATTTCTAGGAGAAAAGCTTCTTTAAAAAAACTTTCCTAAACTCTTAAAAGCATCTTTCTGTTTAAAAGCATGAATAGAATAGACGAGTTAGAAAAATATATCTTTTACCCGAATTTACAAATTTGTTCATACTGAGCTGGATCTTTAAATCATTTCAATGGTGCGCCAAATCGGGGTGCGCCGAATATTAGCCAATCACAGCGCGGCATTTCGTAAAATGCTGTGCTCTCATTGGTGGAAATTCGGCGCACCCCGATTTGGCACACCATTGAAATGATTTAAAGATCCAGCTCTGTTCAAATATCTAATCTCAATTTTTAAAAAAATATTCTATTTACCAAGACTTTATCTAATAAACTTTCTGTTGAAAGGTTTGGTGTTTATATCATCATAATAAATAAAAATGAAGTGTGTTACATTTTTATATAGATTGTGATTTAACAGATTTTTTTTGAAGATTTCATACAATTCTTGTGTGGGGAAGTAAGGTCTTGCCGTTTGAGTGATCATAAGGATCATAAAAGAAAATACACTTCTAACATTTTTACTAGGACTATTAATTGTTTTATTTAGGTTAAACCTTGATAAACCTGGCGGGGTAAAACAAAGATATGTAAATCCAACGAGCACAGCCAAACATACAAATAATATTCATAACTTTAGCTCCTCTACTACTTCACAGGAAATCTTCATATTAAATAATCTATTTGGCAAAAAAATTGCCTAAACCTACTGTGTTATAAATTGTTTCCATAAGTTTTTAACTCGTTCTCTTATTCGTTTGGCTTAAAACTTTGGATACTTAATTTTATTTTTTTAACAGTGTATTATGGACTCCTCCACCAATTATTTTAATATACAAGTGGGTTAATTTTGATGATCATTATTGGGAATGTACAATATACATTAATGTATGATTCATAGTTTTATCAAATTTTAATGGAGAACAGCACAATGCACAATATGTTATACACTTTCGAATTTTAAAGCACGAAGAGACAGAGCAAGGTTGACAACATCCATAAAAGCGAAGCACTGAAACGGTAGGACAAACGGACATTAACACTTGTATAGTGTCAGAACTGAATAATCAGAATATAAATGTATAAGAGTCAAAGCAAAATTGTAAGTAAATTTGTTGAAAAACTGCCTGATTCAGGATAATGTTTATGGACATACTTACATTTTTAGGACTTGATTATTGAGTTGCTTCGCTTATAACATTATACTTTGTTGTCCCAGGAATCATTATACCAAAAATCAGATCAATCGGATGATTAGATCACATAAAAACTTGTTGTTAAAAAAGTAAAAAATCAACATGTTTAAAATGGACGTACGGACATTTTTGTGATGATTATAGAGTTGCTATGCTTTCTTTATCGTACCTAACTACAAAAGGAATCACCATGCAAAATTTAAAATCGATATGACAATTCTAACATGCCTAAATTAACGAAAAAAGCTATCCGTTATGGACGGACGTACGGACGGACGGGCGGACGGACGGACTGACCCTAAATATAGAAAAGCTTCGCTTTAAAAAAATGTCATCATACAATTCACCTGGCTATACGTACTGAATCATTCAAATTATTTGCTTTTTGATCGATTTCTATGAAATTATGAAGATCTTTGTTCTCAGGCTGATAACAGTTATACAACCAATGATATGAATAATTTGAATAATAATATCAATGCAAATTTAAATATCAACGCTAATAGTAACCTACAGGAACTTATCTTTATTGAGCAAAAAATCGTTTAAGTGGTTAGATCTGTATGGTAAAATTAAATTATTTAAAAAGGAGCGATAAAAGCTTCTATAAAAGTTTAGTTCTCACTTCTTTAATCTTGCGAATAAAAGTATAATGAATTAAGAAAGAGCTTTCATAACATTTTTATTTTGCATCCCTCCCACCCACATATAGTTTCTTAGTTGTTTCAATAACAATTAACCACCCCCCCCCCCCCCCCCCCCCAACAAAAGAAACCATAGATAACAAGAAAAAATAAAAAAAGTGAGAGGTGGGAGGAAGGATGTATAAAGATTAAAAAATAGGTCATAGAAAAATCAAGAAAAAAAATGGATCATCGGTACTTTGTATTATTCCATCAAAATTGCAAGCTCATTTTGCTTTAAAAATAAAGACAATTTAATGTTTTTTTTTTCTATAACAAAATTAAATTGTATAAGGGGTCTATTTAAACTAATGCAGTTTAATTCTGTACATCGCTTTTCTTACTTTCAAAGTATAAGTTCAATCCAATACATAATGTTTCTACAGTAAAGTTAATATTTTCATTTGATATGCTTTAATAAAAGTATTTTAATTCAATCCATGCAACTTTTAATCTAAATACTCTTTTTGTATTAATTAAAGTTTCTTTGACTTGCAATAAAATCACTCTAATACTATTATCTTAGTATTATAGTAAAACAATTAGTGGAAGGGGTTAAATAACTGCATGCCCCACGAAGACCCTGTGGACTTTCAATTGGGAATTTGAAAATCAACCAATAGCGTCGAAAATATTAACACAGCCAAGTCGCTACAAAAGAGCAGAAAGTAAGTTGCTAACGGACGAAAAAGGTCTCCAACAGGGGGATCCAGGTAGTTGTCTTGTTATACATCACTTATATTTAAAGACATGTTACTATAGTTGTCATTTGGATGTTTTTATTTTGTTGCTGAAACGAATGGCCAACCTCCCCCGCGCGCACAAGCTAAAATTTGGCAATAACCATTTAAATCATATACAAAGGCGGTGTCTATAGTGCTATAGTGTTATAAACCCAAGTAGTGTTACGGTGACCAATAAGAGGAAACTCCTGTAATTCTAAGCTGTCATTATGTTTGATAGCATGTTTTTAGAAATAACCTAAAGTCCAAATAAGGATAATTTAATCTATCTATCTATCCATCAATCTTCTCAACTATAAACACTTCTATCTATCTACCTATCATCTTTTCTATCTTTTTTTTTCAAATAAAAAAACATATATTTTTTTCTTCTTTTATAAAGACTAGTTCTTTAACCTAAAACATTTTCTATAAGAGAAGGGGAAATCATTATTCCATAAACAATTAAACAGGCGCAACTATTTACAGATCATATTTACAACTAAAAGTTGAACAATCAAAGGATTATTTACGTTTGAATCTATTAATAAAAGTCTAGGAAAATGTTGCTTTTGTAAAGAAAATTTTGGAATGAAAAGGTTATAGAACTTTTTATCAATTATTGTCCTTTCCCTCCCAATTAGACATCTATCTATCCATTCAAAACAAAGCTTATAATACAAACTGAAAAGAAATTTATCTCTATTTAAATCCATTTATTTAAATAACGCAAAGGAATATTTATCCGCCCATCTATACATCTATATATCTAACTATTATAAGATCGATGGCTGAATGGGTATCCAGTAAATAACTTATATAGTCCGTAAGCAATAATATGGAGCAATAAACATCTTCTCAATAATCTACTTTGTCTGTCTCTATCTCCATTGCGTTGATATCTGAGATAACTGTTGCAAAATGTATGAGTATATTTTGTGAAGGATGTTGCCATCCTTGTTTAAATGATACATAGACCATAAAAGGTAAAATCAATTGTAATACAAGTGAATAACAACCTTTTCAGTTACCATAGAAAAGAATAGAATAGTTGAAAATTGCATCTTATAATAGACTGGACAGCTTTCATTGGATGATGAAATGAATAATAAGAATGATCCCAGTTTAGTTGACCCCGAGGGGCCGTAGACCCGGGTCAATGAACTGGTATTATTTTGTGATTTTTATTTCAATACATGTGGAAAATTGTCTATGATACGACACATTATTTTCGAATAAGGCTCAGAACCGGTTCTAAAACAGCGTATATTAATCGGTTTCGAAGCCATACTGGAAAAGCAGTTCTTTTAGCCTTAATAAATCGTCTAATTGTTTTTAAACTCTTCAATTTATTTCTGAGATGAATGTTTCTAAATTTTCCCTTCTGTATTAGCGTTTTGATGCATTTATGGGCGCTTCTTTTATCTATATTAAACTCTATTTTATTCTATGTTAAAATGTATAAATATTTGTAAATGAAATATGACAAGAATAAAATTAGCCAACAATAGGTACAAAATATTGAAACAGTAATAAGAATAATAAAATAAATTTTGACAATTTTTAAGATTTTTTTTAAGTTCCTGTGTAATTGGATTATAAAGGGTTTATAATTTCCCAGCTAGCATTTTGCACCAAAATCTCTGTGTGGGATACTTAAACCTCCAAGAATCTTAATATTGCCTTTAGTAAACCTAGCGTAGTTATAATGGTTTTATGCAATTTTCCTGATTATGATTCTAGTGGCTAGAGGCGAACCAAATTGTTAAAACAAAATTTATTTAAGAATTGAAAAAATATTATAACATTGTAATAGTAAAATATTTTTTTTTATGGAATTATTAGTTTTTTTTGTTGAGAATGATTATCTCTGTCATTCATTACAATGGAATTATTATCAAATTTTTATAGATTTCCATAAGTTTAAACATTATGGTTAAGGTTAGGTTAGTTTGATCTTTGATATGAGATGAATTTAGCGATTAAAGTTTAGGGATTTTCTGCAAAATCGTCATTTAATTGTCTTTTGACTAATTTTATAAATATTTATTTTAAGAATTTTTTTTAAAACCAAAACTAAACCTTACAGAAACAATGATGAAAAAATTCATATGTAGCTAAGCTCTTCGATGTCAGAGTAAAACAGTAGAGCAAATGGAAGGAAAAAAGTAACAGACAGACGGATAGACGAAGCCCAAAATACTTAACTTTTGCACCACGTCGTCTTCCTTTGACGTCATATTCTCCATCTCTTTTTTAAGAAATTTGTTTCCCACTTCTCCTTTCATCTCCCTCATTTTATGACGTCACAAGAAGACGACGTGGTGCAAAAGTTATGTAATTTGGGCTTCGTCAGACGAATATAGAAATTAACGATGATCAGTTGTTAGATAAATCTTTACATCAGTTTATGTTTCAACTATACATGCATAGGTCAAAAAAGTTTTTCCTTAATAAAATCTGCTATATGTCTTAATTAGCATATAATAATGTAGCTTACTGACGAAATTAAAAAGTAGCTTCGCTACTTAAAATAGTGTAAAATTAACTGAATTATTAACTAAGACTGTCCATATATGGTTCTTTTCTTCTCTACAGAGACTAAGGTATCAACCATCCAGACCTATATGTAGATTATGTCAATGATTCAGGGTTTGAAAAATGTTATTGCAATGCCATTCCATTCGTATACATTTTTACAAAAAAAAGTGCAGCTCAATAATATATTCTTAAAAAATAGGTATCTAGGCATAAATTCTTATTCTTATGCAGGGTCTTATTGTTTTTGAACCTTTTGGCGGAATATTTCATCCAAAGAATAAGCATTTTGTAGTTAAATTATATTCCTTCAATATATTTCATACATTTTTCTTGAAAGCATTATTTGTAACACAAATCATTTCATTTCATTAATGTGTATAAATTACTAGAAATTTTTTTTCAGTTGAATAATTATCCCCCAATTCATGGTTCAATCTCCCTAAAGCTTAAAGATAAAAATCTTTAAACATTAATATTATTAGTTATGTCCAAACAAATTTGGGTTCTAAAATCATATTTTACAAAAAACTTTTTAAGAAAACCAAAAACAATTGGACACAGTGGCGTGCACAGGCTTTTGCCAGAGGATGCGCGAAGCTCACCCAAAAATGTTAACTCCCTCCCTTAAACCAAAATCGAAGGGGGTGTATTAAAGACAACAAAAGGTGTGTTATTTTAGTAAAGGTTGTATCCACCCTCTTGAGTGTCTCCCACACCTTTACGGACAGATGTACATACATACAGACAAAGTAACTTATGGAGTAGCTTTGCGACTAAAAATTTATGCAATGCAAAAACCATAAACCTTTCATTCTATAATAAAATTTAAATGTGTTGTTAAATTGCTAAAAGAATGAATTTGGTGAGCAATAGGATGTTGATTTGTTTGTTCACTATTCCTTTACTAAACTATCATAATTGTGACAAAAATTATATTTTCTGTATCACCAAAAAACCCAAGGAATTTAAGAGCTTTAATTTATTGGCAAAAAATGAAGTTAAAATATAAAAAATAATTTTCAATTCATTCTTGTGTTTAAAGCTATAGTGTAGCCAAATGCTTTCTTGATAATTTAATCGATTAAAGTACAATAGCCTGCTGATTTGTTAATATAAAATTGCCAGTTTCTTCATTTAATGGCACATTAATCAAATTTTAATAATTTTTTAAGGCTACACTTAACAGCTGCAAACCCATAAACAAAGCTCAGTTTTTAAATTAAAACTCTTTAAAAACAAATTGACAGAGCTGGATCTTTAAATCACCATTAAATGATTTAAAGATCCAGTTCAGATTAAATACCAAATATAGCCAAGATTTTAAAAAAATCATGAAATTTTTATATGAAATCTTATCAATTTACTTTATTTTATTTTCTAGTAAAAATAACTTATTGTAAAATGACAAAAACTGTATATTAAAATGTTAAATTTTGTTAAAAGATTATTTTCTTATTGTCTACTTGCAACAGCCCTACGTTTAAGAATATTTCAATCGCTGAAATTGTCATATCATAACTTTTAAATTCAGCTGGATGTCAAAACTTTTTCCTAACCAGACAATCAATCTTTACAAATTTTTTTTTGTCCCACTTGCTGGTTTAAATTTGAGGCTAATGTGCGGCTGCTGAGCCCTGATTTTAATTGTTCCTTACAGGATGCATTGTACTTCAATAATTTTTTTTACATGTCACAAATACCTCTTTTTGAAAGTCACTCTTATCTTATTAGGCTATGAATAATTCATTTAATTTTAAACATTGGCTTTCTTTCGCATCCATGACCAAAATTAAACACCATAGTTCAAATATTTGATAGATTGGAAAGTTTTATGATAAAAAAATCTGCAAACAGCAAACCTTAAGGGATAAGGCAATGGCCGATTAATTGATGTTCATCTCCAATGATGATACACAAAATTACCACTTCTGTTGTTTAAAACGTTTGGTTGAAACGTTTGAATACGTAACTTAATGATCCAACCAAACAAAATTCTCTAGGCTCCCCAAAGTTGTTAAGCCAAAGAATAAGAAATAGGTATTTCTCGCATCGTATTATAAACAGCTTTCCGCGGATATAGAATGTACAATTATAAGATTAGCTTTTTTAGCCCCGAGGTGCCGAAGGCACGGGCTACAAAAACTAGTTTTAATCTTATGATTGTACATTTTTATATTCGTAGAAAGCTGGATATAATACGATGCTAGACATAGTTTTTTCGTATGGATGAGAACCGGTTCCTATCCACCGGATTCGAATGAATACGAGAAACGTTATTATAAAACTTTGGAGACTAGTGTAATGAATAGCTCATTGTCCCCCCTCTCTCTGGCAATAACGTCAAAGTCATTGTTATAAATTTTGTATTTATAAAAGAACATCTTAGCTTGATCTTTTAATCATTTTAGTGGTGAGCCAGATCGGGGTGAGCCGAATTTCAGCCAATCACAGCGCGGAATTTCATAAAATGCTGTGCTCTCATTGGTGGAAAGTTGGGTCACCCCAATCTTGCTCACCACTAAAATGATTTAAAGATCCAGCTCAGGAATAGTACAGAGAGACACAGTGAGGAAAGCTAAGCTTTATATCAACAGATCTATAGTATAGATGTATTGTATATACAGATTAGATCTTTTCATGAAAATACCCTTTTCGAATTTCATTTTTCTGCTAACCTAAAAAGTTACTTTAGGGGCCTAGAAATACATGTACAAAATTTCAGCTCTTTATCTCTACTGGCGACCTAGCGCCAGGCATGTAAAATATCAACAGATAACGGTAGCACGGCGGTTTTAACAATATCTCAGTAATGTGCAGGTTTTAAGCTCTTCTGCATATTTCAATTATACCTGTGAAAAATGAAATCGCCAGCGCTAGGTGTAGAGTAGACTTTGACAAAAGATTTTCGGAATATCATATCTTAGGCCTTATGTGTTTAAGTTGAAATATGCAGAACACCTAAATTCACCTTCCAAGCCATTCTCTAAGCATTTTAAATTTTTTAATGAAATAACGGGATTTCAAAACTGCCTTTTGAAAGGCCTAAAAAATATCTTTTTTTGTCCCTTTTTTCACTGTTTATAGTTACAACATATTAAGATATTATTCTCAGTTAAAAAAAAATTGGCGCTTCCAGCACCAAAACCAGCAAAAACAGGCAGTTAAACTTCTGTACCCCTACTTAACCCCCTATAAGACCCCCCTCTATCTCGGCTCCTGTTACAGATAGAGACGTAAAACTTTTTCTGGTGGTTCATGTGTATTTTTAGAGAAAATTACTTTTTCTATTCATAGCAGTCAGACCGCTCCTTATCCGCTTTTTAGCAGCCAGCCGCTAAATATTAAAACTGCTGTAGAGCAGCCAATTTTAAAGCTAAGAAAACCAAATTTTATGATGAACTATTATTTTTTATAACAAAAAAATACCTTTTCTGACCATCGCCGAAAAACGACAAATAACGGAAACCGCCAATTTTGGCGGTAAAATGGCGGTTGGCGGCGCTAAATAATATTTTTATCTGTTTATAGTTACAACTTATTAAGATATTATTTCAGTTTAAAAAAATTGGCGCTTCCAGCACCAAAACCGGCCAAAACAGGCAGTTAAACTTCTTCATGTGTATTTTTAGAGAAAATTACTTTTTCTAGTCATAGCAATCAGACCGCTCCTTATCTGCTTTTTAGCGGCCAGCCGCTAAATAATTAACCAGCTGTAGAGCAGCCAATTTTTAAAGCTAAGAAAACCAAATTTTATGACAAACTATTATTTTTTATAAAAAAAATACCTTTTCTGACCATTGCCAAAAAAGGACAAATAACAGATACCGCCAAAATTGGCGGTAAAATGGCAGTTGGTGGCGCTAAATAATATTTTTATCTGTTTATAGTTACAATTTTTTAAGATATTATTTTCAGTTAAAAAAAAATTGCCCCCTCCAGCACCAAAACTGGCAAAAACAGGCAGTTAAACTTCTGTACCCCTACTTAACCCCCTAACAGACCTCCCTCTATCTCGGCTCCTGTTACAGATAGAGACGTAAAACTTTTTTCTGTTGGTTCATGTGTATTTTTAGAGAAAATTACTTTTTCTAGTCATAGCTGATCAGACTGCTCCTTATCCGCTTTTTAGCAGCCAGCCGCTAAATATTAAAAAAGCTGTAGAGCGGCCTATTTTAAAGCTAGGAAAACCAAATTTAAAAAAGAGCTATTATTTTTCATAACAAAAAAAAAACACTTTTTCTGACCATCGCCAAAAAACGACAAATAACAAAAACCGCCAATTTTGGTGGTAAAATGATTAGCCGCAGCTGGCTGCTAAAAAGCGGATAAGGAGTGGTCTGACTGCTATGACTAAAAAAAGTAATTTTCTCTAAAAATACACATAAACTACCACAAAAAAGTTTTACGTCTCTATCTGTAACAGGAGCCGAGATAGAGGGGGGGGGGGGGGTCTGTTAGTGGGTTAAGTAGGGGTACAGAAGTTTAACTGCCTGTTTTTGCCGGTTTTGGTGCTGGAAGTGCCAATTTTTTTAAAACTAAAATAATATCTTAATAAGTTGTAACTATAAACAGATAAAAATATTATTTAGCGACGACAATCGCCATTTTACCGCCAAAATTGGCTGTTTCCATTATTTGTCGTTTTTCGGCGATGGTCAGAAAAGGTATTTTTTTTATAAAAAATAATAGTTTGTCATAAAATTTGGTTTTCTTAGCTTTAAAATTGGCCGCTCTACAGCTGTTTAAAATTGTGAACTAACCGATTAAAATATGAATTAGGCTCTCTATATACAAATTTGTCTATGTTGAATAAGAATTAGTCATTTATAATTTATGGAGTGGTCTCTTTTGGTTACCGATTCTACATATACATATTTTTTTGTCTGTTCATCTGTCTATTTGTCGTTTTTTCACAAAAGTTTGCCTTGCCGAAGGTCCACTACTATTTTGGATAAGGGTAACTTTATCCTCCCTAGAGAAATAGCTTTTAAAAAAATACATCACCTAGAATAGTTATTTCTCGTATCGTATTATAAACGGCTTTCCGCGGATATAGAATGTACAATTATAAGATTAAAACTAGTTGTTTTAGCCCAGTGGTGCCGAAGGCACCGGCTAAAATAGACATATGCTAGACATAGTTTTTTCGTATGGATGAGAACCGGTTCCTATCCACGAGATTCGAATGAATACGAGAAATATTTTTAAAATCTTTTTCTTTTTAAAACTAAAAGTGGAAGGACGACCCCCCCCCCCCCTTACCTCACATGCCCCTAGAGACCTGGGGCTTTTCCAAACATTTTGTGAAATAGTGTTTTAAATATAAACAAACTAAATTTTAGCTCCTCTTATTATGAGAATGATTTTCCTTGTTTACAGAGTTTCTGCCAAACTTTTTCTTTATTTATTTTTGTTAACCAAAGATACCTAAAGTAGAAAGATTACGGTTAGTCTGTTTTACCCCTTAAACTTTCTACATCGTAACCAGTGGCTTTTAAGAAGAGAGTAGGATAATGGATGTCGACCCAACAACTTAGATTTAGGTTTAGGTAGATAAAAAGATGAGGGGGGGGGGGGGATAAGAATAGACGAGAAGTGGAGAAAAGATAAAATATTATTACTTTGATGGTGCACCAGATTCATGGACTCTAAGTGATGCTCTAATCTGGCTAAAATAACGTTAAACCCAATCAACCCCATTTACACCATCCTCTCCTCTCCTGCTAGATGAACAAACTGGCCAATAAATGACGGGAGAAATAGCAACCTAAATTGACAATTTTTCCCTTATCATAATATCCACGTATATATCCATTGATAGAATATAGAAATGAAATAAAGATATGTTATAAATGAATAGAAAAATGGTAAGAAGATGCCTCAAGGTTTTAGCTATCTGGTTAACAGTTCACCTGCAAATAATCCACAGGAATATTAGACATTCTTTTACATATTTTCATATGAATTAAGAATGTTCTGAAATTTTCTATTTTTTGAAAGCTTCATATTCACATGGTTTTAGACTATTTCCTTCTTAAATCGAAGTATTGGAATGGCTATAAGGAACCTAGTAATAGTGTCTGACTGATTATGACGTAAGAAAAAAAATTAGCCAATGAGAGGCCACTATAAATTTTACCATTGGTCAATAATGACCTCTCATTGGCTATTTTTTTTTCTTACGTCATAATCAGTCAGACACTATTACTAGGTTCGGCTATAAGCTATTTTGTTCCCCAAGCCGCTCTTAGCGAAGCCACAAGTATATTTCAAGGGGAAACTTTATTTTCTCGGCTGCTATCAAGTATAGACGTCTGACATTTTATGATACTACAACTTACATTATCCGCATGATCATCCAAAAAGTAATAATTTTGTGAAGATTACCGAGCCAATTTGTTTTTACTGTTAGCTCTTGCCGTTTGACTATTTTATCATGTGATTATTCTAGTGTTTTTTTCACTATAAGTTTAAATAATCGTCCACAGCCTATTTCTGTATGGTTGATTTAGTGACTTCACCCCAGTTTCAGTTTTTTGGAAAAGCGTCGATTATCGAGATATTTGGACATACAAAAAGACGGACAAACGGCAGGCATCGTTATACTTAAACTGTAAACAATCTAAAAGAATGTCTATATAGTTTTCGGTAAAATCCAACGAAACAGATTTGGTACAAGAATTCCTAAAAGTCAGAGATACTAAATTCAGGCATTTTCAAATTTACTTTTTAAAAGTTTTGAGTTTGAAAGGTTTCGTGATTATTATACTTCATATTTTATGTTTAAGCAACTAAATAATTGAATACTGATTAGTTCGAATCCCAGTTGAAACCACGTCATATTCAACACCATTTAATATATTTTACCTTATACTACTATGTCAGATGCGTGACAATAGTAGTAAGTGTAGGGAATATGCTGTAGTCAATAAAAAGCCTTACTAACTACGCTTAAAAATAGCTTTTTGAGAGTGTGGACGTATTTTTAAAACCTCCCGCAATAAAAGAATCAGTAGTATTTGAAATTTTGGTCTAGAAGTCTTGGAGATCAAAGTACGGATGATTCTGACAGTACTGTCAATACAATTAGGAATAATTATACAAGGTTAGTTATAATTGGTTGGTACAATATAGCAGTGTCCTACCTTTTCAACCAACAATATTTAAAGGAGTACAAACTTTATGTCTATCGCACTGGTCGCCGGAAGGGAAAAGCAGTTTTTTGAAAGGGGCTATCTGAGATTATTACAGATTCTGATATATACATATATAGACTGATTAAAAATGCAAAATGCGAAATAAAAAGCGTTCCTTCTTGGTAGAAAATCCGGGAAAAAATTTTTAGTTATTTTTAACCTAAAATTCACATTGGCAAGCCTGCAAAGAAATATACAGACATTTTAAACATGTCATTGCTCAGCACCTAGAAGTGGTATAAAAATACTACACATACCATTGGAAAGCTCATAACCTCTAGTTTTCATATTGGTATATAACGTTTTTGTACTATTATTAGTTTTTGAGCTATCCTCTGAAGTATACTCAAGTTTTTAAAATGCAGTTTTTCTTGAATTTTAAGTTTGATACTTGTTATACAAACCATTTTAAAATTGTTTTGCTTAGCACCTAGGAGTTATATAATTATTTTATATAGGTATATTTGTATATTTTGGGTGCATTCAATTTTAGCTTTATTTAAAATAGTCTTTGAAATGTGTATAGTTTGTAGTAAGAACCAAGGAGGTTTGGTGGGGGGGGGGGGGGGGGAGTTTATACAATACACTTATAGGCAATGAAATTCAGTATAAAATTTTGCTGTGGATGTTTTTGGGTTTCTTGTTATACATATTAACCTGATTCTTTTTGTAAGATCTCTTATATGATTAAATCTACTAGTATAAATATTGAAAATTGAATTTTGGCTCTATCCTTCTAGGGGCTAGTGGGGTAATACAGCTCCAAAACACTAAAATCTGAGCTTATTTTTAGAGATATCAAGCTAATTTTTTGTAAACTTTTTTTGCATAATTAAGCTAAGTAGTCACTAAAGATTTTATTTTGCCACTTTCCTTCTTGGTACTAGTGAGTTTTAACACCCCCCAAAACACAAATATTATAAGTTATGAGCCTATTTTTAAAGATATCAAGATGATTTTTTTATTTGAAATTTATTCACATTATTGAGAAACATAGCAACTAAAGATTTTGCCCTGGCTGTTTGGACTTGTTGTTATAGTTATCAAATGATTTTTTTTTCTTATATGATTGGATCTACCTGTAAAACTTTTTAAAAAATTATTTTTAGCACTTTCCTTCTAGGGGCTTGTGGGGTAAAAAGCCCCTAAAACACTAAAATTAAAAGCTATGAGATTATTTTTAAAGATATCAAGCAAATTTTTCTACTGTCAACATTTTTCACATAACTGAACTAAGTAGCTATTACAGATTTCATTTTGGCATTTTCCTTCTAGAATCTAGTGGAGTAAAACATCCCCCAAATAAAAATATTATAAGTTCTGAGCTTATTATCAATAATATAATGTTGAACTTTCATGAATGATTATTTAGTTCAGTTATTTGGAAAAAAGTTTTCATTAACAAAATCATCCCAATATTTTTTTAAAAGCTTAGAACTTAAAGTTTTAGTAGTTTTGGGGGCAGTTTTACCCCTCTAGCCCCTAGAAGGCAAGTGCCAAACCTAAGGTTTACTGGTAGATTTAATCATATAAGAGAATTTACAAAAATAATAAGGTTGATAACTATAACAACAAGCCCAAACATCCAGAGCAATATTTTATACTAAATTTCATTGCCTATAAGTGTATAAACTCACCCCCCCCCCCACTGGATCTTAAAACTTTACAATTGAAGGTGTTTCACCCCACTAGCCCCTAGAAAGAAAGTGTTAAAATTAAATCTTTAGTGGCTATGTATCTCAATTATGTGAATAAATTTTAAATTTAAAAAATCAGCTTAATATCTTTAAAATAATAACTTATAATTTTAGGTACTACGTCAAACCCTAGATACGTCAAACAGTAGATGTGACAAACGCTAGACAGACAAACAGTAGACAGACAAACCCTAGACACAACATACGCTAGATACGACAAACGCTAGAATGCGACAAACGCTAGAATATGACAAACACTAGATTTTTTCTAAAGGCAACAGACAATAGATACGACAAATGCTAGAATTAATTCTATTATATCTATAAAACAAAGAATGATAATTGTCTGTCCGTATGAAGCTTGGCAACCGCTTAAACTAATGGGCTCTACTCTTCAGGGAATATACCTAATGGTCCTGTGATGGTTTAAAGCTATTTCCATAGGGGGGAGACCCTCGAACCACCCCCCCCCAATATGAAAACTAGAGGTTATGAGCTTTCCAATGGTATATGTAGCATTTTTATACTACTTCTAGGTGCTGAGCAATGAAATGTTTAAAATGTCTGTATATTTCTTTGCAGGATTGCCAATGTGAATTTTAGGTTAAAAATAGCTAAAACCTTTTTCCCGGATTTTCTCTCAAGAAGGAACGCTTTTGATTTCGTTTTTTGCATTTTTCATCAGTCTATATATGTATATATCAGAATCTGTAATAATCTCAGATAGCCCCTTTCAAAAAACTGCTTTTCCCTTCTGGCGACCAGTGATCGATGGTGCCTCTAGCATCTAAAGGATCTTTAATCAAAAAGAGAGGGAGAAGGTATAAAATGACCTAAAACCAACCAGAGAATTAAACCCACTACGAGACCTATAGCGGAAAACTTAATTGAGTTATTGGTTAGCGAGGTCATAAGGGACATTGATAATAATATATTTATTTTGTAGCACAAGAAACAACAACTCTAATGGCCACCAACAGAACTTTTCAAATGGAAACTATAACAACAATAATAGGTCTTTATACAAAACTACATTTTAGATCTAACAAGGATGACAACATCCATAAAAGCGAAGCTCTGAAACGGTAGGACAAACGAACATTAACACTTGAATAGTGTCAGAACTGAATAATCAGAATATAAATGTATAAAAGTCAAAGCAAAATTGTAAGTAAATTTGTTGAAAAACTGCTTGATACAGGATAATGTTTATGGACATACTTACATTTTTAGGACTTGATTATAGAGTTGCTTTGCTTATAACATCATACTTTGTTACGGACTGACCCTAAATATAGAAAATATTCGCTTTTAAAAAGAAAAAGAAAAAATAAGGAGGCAAGTATTTTTAGGGGATATTTGTCTTGGGAGTGTGGGGGAACCCTCCCTTAAAATAAACCTTTCCTTCATCCATAAGAAGTTTCAATGTAAATAAGAACCATGGTTAGGCATAAGAAAAAACTAACTATATCCTCATTGTTAAAATAGAGGGGGGGGGGTCCGTGTTCGTCAGAAACTTTCAGGTAAATCACAAACAATGTATCAGATTTGTGTAAACAATTAATTTTGTAGAATTAGTCATCAGACCAACACAACAAGATCTGCTAGTTCATCAGGTACAATAAATTCGTATTTTAGACAGCTTTTCACCTTAATAAATAAGATCAGATCCAGTTTTGTTAGCGCCGAGTGGCCGAAGGTCCGGGCTGACAAAACTGGTATTATTGTAATGATTTGATTTTAGAGCTCTTAGAAAAGTGTCTATAATACGATACGACATGTGATTTTTCATTATGGCTTAAAATCGGTTCTAATCCAGCAGATATTAATCGGTTTTGAAGCCATACTGGAATATATTTTGATCTAAAAAATAGCAATAAGTATTTTTTTTCATTCCCTCTTATCTCATTATGTATATTGTATATGTGAAATTAATTTTATTTCGCTAATTTGGAAACCTGCCAAAACATCACTAAACTTATATTGATGTACATGCTCTTCAGGCGATATTTCGTGATTTTTAGTAAGATTATTATTTATTTAGGAGCTTTAGTTTAATTTTTATACCCAATCTTCTCTGTATTATTGGATATTTGACCGTCCTACTTTCTGTGCGTCTGCAAGAAACAGTTTGGGTCGCAAGATATTCCAAGCCATTACGACTGTAGAATTTTTTGCTATACTTTGTAAATTGTTTGATGTTTAGCTAATCATGATCTTGTCATCCTTGTTTTCCATTTCAGGTCAGATGAGATTTTCTGAATCGTCCTATGGTCTCTCATCCCCTCCTACTTCTGGCAGGAACAGCATTGATGAAACAGGTAAGCATTGATGAATCAGCTTATAGTGCCTGTAAAAATTGGCTTAATACTGGCCTTCAATTAGTCAATTAAAATGTATACTGCCTATCATTGGTCATTTGTATTGTATGACGTCTGTCTGTAATGATATGGTTGTCTGTTTTCTATTGCTAACATTCAACATGAATATCGCTGAATATGTTACGGTTTCCGCGCCATAATTATGCCTTGTCCTTGCACGCTTTTCTCTCTCTCTTAAGTTTGTATTATACATAAACAATAAAAGCAGCAGTTGGTATATATCATTTTGAATTTTTCTAAAAGATTTCATCTTTAATCAAATTCAAATACTATTTAGATATTTAGCGTTCCTTTGTAAGTTTTTATTCTTGTAAAGTAAATATGATGCTATAAACAAGATCCCATTCAATAGCAGTGACATATATTCTCAAAAATAAATAATTATTTTAATAATGAAAGCAGAAATAGATAAAAGTGTTAAGCAGAAATGAAAGTAGAATGAAATAGATTGGATTAATTCAAATCTATAAGCTTACCTAGAAGAAGGTAGGGGGGGGGGGGAGGGAGTTGTGAGTTCGGAGATCAGTTATTTTTTAGAGGTGCTTCAAATGAGGTATTCTGAATTCTCTTCAAAATAGTAAACCATCCAAAGACCTAGTAAAAATCTCTCTTTAAAGGATAGGCCATATAGGTCCAGCTCTTAGCAATATCTTAACTAGGCCTCTAGGGGCGCTAGGTCGGGGGCTTAGTCGACCATTCTCCTTCAATTTTAGTTTTAAAAGAAAAAGTAACAAACATTTTTCGGAGGAGACTCTTTTCAGTTTTCGGGGAGACTTTTTCCGCTGAAATAGTTAGAAACCTTCCCTGGACCTATAAGAAGCTTTACTATAAATGAGAACAATTTTGATACAGACAAAAACAAATAATGTTATTTAAATTTTTAATTATTTTTCTCGTATTAATTCGAATCCGGTGGATAGGAACCGGTTCTCATCCATACGAAAAAACTAGGGTATAGTCCTTTCCATGACATCGCTCCATATGGGGCGATGATTTTAATTGATCGCCTCTTATGACAAGGGGCGATGTATTGGCTCCTTGAAAGGAGCGATTTAATAGCCCCTTATAACAAGAGGCGATGTTATGACTCCTTGAAAGGAGCGATTTGATAGCCCCTTGCCCTAAGAGGCGATTAAATGATCCTTTATCGCTCCTTTATCGCCCCTTCTAAAGAGGAGATGATATGTCCTCTTATCCCAAGGGGCTATTTAATTAAATATCGCCTCTTCATGGCCCCTTCACTATTATATATATCTTAGTCCCTTGATGGCCCCTACATCGCTCCTACATCGCCCCTTCATCGCTCCTCCATCGCTCCTTCTCCAAATTTATATTACATTGTACTTTGATGGCCCCTACATCGCCCCTCCATCGCTCCTACATCGCCCCTTCATCGCTCCTTCTTCAAATTTATATTACATTGTACTTTGATGGCCCCTACATCGCCCCTCCATCGCTCCTACATCGCCCCTCCATCGCTCCTACATTGCCCCTTCATCGCTCCTTCTTCAAATTTATATTACATTGTACTGTGATGGCCCCTACATCGCTCCTACATCGCTCCTTCATCGCTCCTACATCGCTCCTTCATCGCTCCTTCTCCAAATTTATATTAAATTGTACTGTGATGGCCCCTACATCGCTCCTACATCGCCCCTACATCGCTCCTACATCGCCCCTTCATTGCTCCTTCTACAAATTTATATTACATTGCAACTTGATGGCCCCTACATCGCTGCTACATCGCTCCTTCATCGCTCCTACATCGCCCCTTCATCGCTCCTTCTCCAAATTTATATTAAATTGTACTGTGATGGCCCCTACATCGCTCCTACATCGCTCCTTCATCGCTCCTACATCGCCCCTTCATTGCTCCTTCTCCAAATTTATATTACATTGCAACTTGATGGCCCCTACATCGCTCCTACATCGCTCCTCCATCGCCCCTTCATCGCTCCTTCTCCAAATTTATATTACATTGCAACTTGATGACCCCTACATCGCTCCTACATCGCTCCTACATCGCTCCTACATCGCTCCTACATCGCCCCTTCATCGCTCCTTCTCCAAATTTATATAACATTGCAACTTGATGGCCCCTACATCGCTGCTACATCGCTCCTCCATCGCTCCTACATCGCCCCTTCATCGCTCCTTCCACAAATTTATATTACATTGTACTTTGATGGCCCCTACATCTCTCCTCCATCGCTCCTCCATCGCCCCATCGCCCCTTAATAGCCCCTTACCTTAATTTATATAAAAAAAGCCCCTACATAGCCTCTCCATCGCCCCTTAATAGCTCCTTACCTTAATTTATATAACATAGCCCCTACATAGCCTCTCCATCGCCCCTTAATAGCCCCTTACCTTAATTTATATAAAAAAGCCCCTACATAGCCTCTCCATCGCCCCTAATAGCCCCTTACCTTTATTTATATAACAAAGCTCCTACATAGCCTCTCCATCTCCCCTTAATAGTCCCTTACCTTAATTTATATAACATAGCCCCTACATAGCCTCTCCATCGCCCCTTAAAAGCCCATTACCTTAATTTATATAACATAGCCCCTACATAGCCTCTCCATCGCCCCTTACCTTAATTTATATAACATAGCCCCTACATAGCCTCTCCATCGCCCCTTAATAGCTCCTTACCTTAATTTATATAACATAGCCCCTACTTAGCCTCTCCATCGCCCCTTAATAGCCCCTTACCTTAATTTATATAACATAGCCTCTCCATCGCCCCTTAATAGCCCCTTACCTTAATTTATATAACATAGCCCTACATAGCCTCTCCATCGCCCCTTAATAGCCCCTTACCTTAATTTATATAGCATAGCCCCTACATAGCCTCTCCATCGCCCCTTAATAGCCCCTTACCTTAATTTATATAACATAGCCCTACATAGCCTCTCCATCGCCCCTTAATAGCCCCTTACCTTAATTTATATAGCATAGCCCCTACATAGCCTCTCCATCGCCCCTTAAAAGCCCATTACCTTAATTTATATAACATAGCCCCTACATAGCCTCTCCATCGCCCCTTACCTTAATTTATATAACATAGCCCCTACATAGCCTCTCCATCGCCCCTTAATAGCTCCTTACCTTAATTTATATAACATAGCCCCTACATAGCCTCTCCATCGCCCCTTAATAGCCCCTTACCTTAATTTATATAAAAAAGCCCCTACATAGCCTCTCCATCGCCCCTAATAGCCCCTTACCTTTATTTATATAACAAAGCTCCTACATAGCCTCTCCATCTCCCCTTAATAGTCCCTTACCTTAATTTATATAACATTGCCCCTACATAGCCTCTCCATCGCCCCTTAAAAGCCCATTACCTTAATTTATATAACATAGCCCCTACATAGCCTCTCCATCGCCCCTTACCTTAATTTATATAACATAGCCCCTACGTAGCCTCTCCATCGCCCCTTAATAGCTCCTTACCTTAATTTATATAACATAGCCCCTACTTAGCCTCTCCATCGCCCCTTAATAGCCCCTTACCTTAATTTATATAACATAGCCTCTACATAGCCTCTCCATCGCCCCTTAATAGCCCCTTACCTTAATTTATATAACATGGCCCTACATAGCCTCTCCATCGCCCCTTAATAGCCCCTTACCTTAATTTATATAGCATAGCCCCTACATAGCCTCTCCATCGCCCCTTAATAGCCCCTTACCTTAATTTATATAACATAGCCCTACATAGCCACTCCATCGCCCCTTAATAGCCCCTTACCTTAATTTATCTAGCATAGCCCCTACATAGCCTCTCCATCGCCCCTTAAAAGCCCATTACCTTAATTTATATAACATAGCCCCTACATAGCCTCTCCATCGCCCCTTACCTTAATTTATATAACATAGCCCCTACATAGCCTCTCCATCGCCCCTTAATAGCTCCTTACCTTAATTTATATAACATAGCCCCTACATAGCCTCTCCATCGCCCCTTAATAGCCCCTTACCTTAATTTATATAACATAGCCCCTACATAGCCTCTCCATCGCCCCTTAATAGCCCCTTACCTTAATTTATATAACATAGCCCTACATAGCCTCTCCATCGCCCCTTAATAGCCCCTTACCTTAATTTATATAGCATAGCCCCTACATAGCCTCTCCATCGCCCCTTACCTTAATTTATATAACATAGCCCCTACATAGCCTCTCCATCGCCCCTTAATAGCTCCTTACCTTAATTTATATAACTTAGCCCCTACATAGCCCCTCCATCGCCCCTTAATAGCCCCTTACCTTAATTTATATAACATAGCCTCTACATAGCCTCTCCATCGCCCCTTAATAGCCCCTTACCTTAATTTATATAACATAGCCCTACATAGCCTCTCCATCGCCCCTTAATAGCCCCTTACCTTAATTTATATAGCATAGCCCCTACATAGCCTATCCATCGCCCCTTAATAGCCTCTTACCTTAATTTATATAATCCTTACCTTAATATATATAACATAGCCCCTACATAGCCTCTCCATCGCCCCTTAATAGCCCCTTACCCTAATTTATATAACATAGCCCCTACATAGCCTCTCCATCGCCCCTTAATAGCCTCTTACCTTAATTTATATAACATAGGCCCTACAAAGCATCTCCATCGCCCCTTAATAGCCCCTTACCTTAATTATATAACATATCCCCTACATAGCCTCTCCATCGCCCCTTAATAGCCTCTTACCTTAATTTATATAACATAGCCCCTTCATAGCCTCTTCATCGCCCCTTACCTTAATTTATATAACATAGGCCCTTTATGGCTCCTGTACAGCCTCTGTAATTGCATTGCCCCTTCATTATAGAAGGTAGGGCATTAAGGTAAGGAAGGAATGTGACCCTCTACAGTTTTAAATTTAAGTTTTAAAAGGATGACAAGGATGACAACATTTATAAAAGCAAAGCTCTGAAACGGTAGAAAAAAGTTTAATGAACATTAATAATGTAGAGTGTCAGAACTGAATAGTCAGAACATAAATTTAAAATTCGAAACAAAATTGTAAGTAAATTTATTGAGAAATTGCTTACATGCAGGAAAATGCTTAAGGACGTACTCACATTTTTTGGACTTGATTATAGATATGATTCGCTTATAACATTCTATTTTGTTGTCCTAGGAATCAGTATCCCAGAAATCAGATTAATCGGATAATTTTGATACATAAAAATTTGTTGTAAGTTAATAATTAGTATGCTTAAAATGGACGTACGGATATTCTGATAATGATTATAGACTTTCTAAATCGTACCTTTCTACTACAGGAATCACATGCCTAAATTAACGAAAATAGCTAACCGTTACGGACGTACGGACTGATCCTTAATATAGAAAAGCTTTGCTTTTAAAAAGTTAAAAAGATTTTTTGAGGGGATGGGGTAATATTTTTCTTGGGGTGAATTTTCTGGGAGGGTGGAGATACCCTCCCTCGAAATAATTATAAACCCTCTATGAACTTAAAAGAAGCTTCACTGTAAAGGCGAACCATATAGGTTCAGCGGTTAGCTTTTCTACAGACAAAAAAAGATTACTACTTTATATAATAGGTTATGAAAAAGGAAAAAAAAGCAAGATAACAAGGATAACAACATTCACAAAAGCATAGCTCTAAAATCAGGAGGTCAAACATAAATTTTGTTAAAATTAGCGTAAATCTATAATACAAAGTAGAATGTCTGTCCATCCGTCTGTCTGTCTGTCCGTCTGTCTGTCCGTCTGTCAGTCCCTTAAGATCTCGGTAACCACTGAACCGATTATATTCTACTATTCAGGGAATATACCTACTGGTCCTGTGGTGGTTTTAGGCTATTTTCTTGGGGGGTGGGATACCCCCAACCCCCCCAAAAACAAACCCCCCCCCCATTTTTTTTTTTGCTGAAGATTTTCTTGGTCCTATTACGAATTTCGCCAAAAAAAATTTTTATCACCTCTTGGGGCAAAGCCCCTAGAGGCTAGGGGCATAATTTTATTTTTAGTATTTGATTATAATACTAAACCTTGTTGTCCTAAGAAACATTACTCCAAAACCCAGATGAATGGGACAATGATATTATACAAAAAAATGGACGTACATACTTTCTAGTAATGAATATAGTATTGTACCCAACTGTTATAGAAATCATTCTGCAAAGTTTGAAATCGATAGGATATTTATAACATGTCTAAATTAAAGAAAATGTCGTCTAACCGTTTGGACGTACGGACAAACCAAACCTTACTATAGAAAAGTTTCACATTTAAAAAGGAAAATTATAATGAAAATATAATGAATTAATAAAATAAATATAAATAATATAATAACATAATGAAATAAAGAAAAAAAATAAACTAAGAGAATGAAATTTTTTAGTTAAATAGAATATTGAATAAGGATCATATAATGGACAAACAGACAAAGTAAGTTATAGAGCAGACTTTAAGAGAATATGCTATTACTCAAAGATTATCACGAAACCTAAGTCTTTTGAAGCATAATTGAGAGACAGACAAAATAATTTATAGACTGGATATACATATGTCATGGGAATATTCACTAAAAATCTCAACAGTCTATCTTTAACAATAGCAGAGAAAACCACATGCTTAACTTAATGAGAAGAGCAATGACGAAAGGACTAACCCTAATTGTAGAAAAGTTTCTCTTTTAACAAAAAAAGTATTTTTTTTGGTCTGAAGCTTAAAAATTTCATAAACTGACTAAATTCTCCATTTAAGGGAAGCTTCACATAGGTCATGGGATGGTTTTTTGCTTTTTCATTTTCAGATTTAAGCCCCTAATTGGTTTAGGCTATTTTTCTGCCTCCTTACATTAAAAAGAGCGCAGCTGCAAGTGAATAAGAAAAGAGAAATATAAAAGAAGAATACATATTATCCTATTATATAAAGTAGTAAAACATAAACAAACGTTGGAGTGGACAAACCTAGGAATGGGACAATCGTCGGAGTGGACATTGCTTATGTAAAACGCAGGAGTGTCTTTTATTTTATTTATAAGATAAAAATCTTTCAAAACAAAAAAAAATCTTTAATATCTTTTCTCACAGACTGAAATTTTAAAATCAGTCTGACAGTTTTCCAAAGTAGGTAAGTTCTATCGAAAGGCAAAGGTTTGAAACAGATAGAACATTTTATTAAACTAAAACATATTTTTTTCTCACATTGTTTACAACTGTCAAATATGTTTTTTTATATGCCTAACCCCTGCAAGGGGCTTATTTGTATATTTATATCTTAACCTAACCTAACCTGTGTAGAGATAACTAAACAAATGTTGTTGAAACCAAATTTTTAAGATATTATAGACACTTCTGCGTTTTACTTATATAATGTCCACTCCGACATTTGTCCGAAATATCCTGCGTTTGTCCACGTTAGTAAGGCTTTCTGTTCTGAAACTTAAGATCTCAATAACTACTAAACAGATTGGGCTTTCTATTTCAGGTAAGCTTAATATTTGTCTTGTAATGGCTTTAGGCTATTTTATTTTAAGTCGAGGGATGGTTTTAGGCTATTCTATTTTAAGTCCTGGGAAGGTTTTAGGCTTTTATTCATTCCCCTTTGAATACAGAGCCAATAGATGCTGGGGGCGTAGCCGCTAGTCGATATACAAAGTTTTTTTTGTCTGTAGCAAAGGATCTCGTTTGCTGCTAAACCGATATGATGTATGTCTGTCTGTCTATACCGTAGGATCTTGCTAACCGCTGAGTCCTGAGATGATTATAAGATAGTTTATTTTTTTTCCTTATAATAAAATAACAGGATATTTGTCCATAAAAAGCGAAGCAATATCTTAATTTTTGTTGTTGGAACTGTTATTCAGTTGATTATACCAAGGATCTAAAGGAATAAGACAATGGCCGATAAATTTTTATCCATCCCTAATAACGATACACAAAATTGCAACACTACAACCAAAATATGACAAAAGTCCCCAAAGTTTTGAGCCAACGAATAAGAAAACTTCATTATAAAACTTTGGAGACTATTGTAAAAATTGCCTAATGTTTCCTTTCTCCCTGAGATTATACAGACTATCCTTAAACTAATATTTACATTAAAGTAACAGGATGTTTATCAGTATCAACTGAACCGATATGCTTCTCCTTTACATTGAAGCTTATTTTACTCGCAGGAAAAGTTTTCATTTTGGGGAGGGGACCAACACTTTCAGCCCCCGGAAGGTATCACTTCCCTTAAATTCTTAACCTTCCCCCTCCCCCCCCCCCTCTCCACCACATCTATTCATTAAAGTACTCCTAGGGTCATCTATGGGATTAGCCGTTAGTGACTTAAAAATAATTCAAGTGCAATGATATATTTACCAAATTAATACGATAATTTTGTATACATTTTTTATGAAAAAAAATTATTTTGCCAAAGGCAGCCAAAAAATAAGCAGCAAATATTTCAAAAATGCTCTGATAATCAGAGATCTACAGGGATAAGACGATTGTCGATAAAATGATATATATACATATATACAGTGTGTTTTTTTATGAGAACTTTTTTGAAAGCAATTTTACCTTACTTATAGTTATCAGAATTTAATGATTAATGGCTTATTCTCTTCTTTTTTTATAACCTTTAATAGAAAAGCAAAAAATATTTCAGTTTTTATTCAAAAAGTACAGTAAATTAAAAAATTTAAAACTTAGGTGTCAACATCTAAAAATGGTTTTAGTGCATTTTTCTTATAATCTACCTTTGCAAGAATGGCTGCAAAACGCTTCAAAGTTGAGATATAGAGCTAAAAATTTATATAGATACTATTTGTGACATGTACTAGAAAATTTTGAAATTTGAAGGCCATATCTCAACCAGGGAGGGAATACTGGCCCCCCAATGTACTCCCTCCATTCTTGGAAAGGGTAGAAGATTTGAGCATAAGAAAAATGCGCTAAAACCATTTCGCGTATTCATTTGAATCCGGTGGATAGGAACCGGTTCTCATCCATACGAAAAAACTATGTCTAGCATCGTATTATATCCAGCTTTCTACGAATATAGATATGTACAATCATAAGATTAAACCCAGTTTTTTTAGCCGGTGCCTTCGGCACCTCGGGGCTAAAAAAACTAGTTTTAATCTCATAATTGTACTTTCTATATCCGCGGAAAGCCGTTTATAATACGATGCGAGAAATAACTATTTTAGATGTTGACACCCATGTTTTGAAATTTTGAATTTACTGAACTTTTTAAATAAAAACTGAAATATTTTTTTGCTTTTCTGTTAATGGTCATAAAAAACGAAGACAATAAGCCATTAATCATTAAATTCTGATAACTATAAGTAGGGTAAAATTGCTTTCAAAAATGTTCTCATAAAAAAAACACTGTATATATATGTATGTTTATATATTAATTATTCCCATTGATGATTCACAAAATTACCCCTTCTTTAGTTTAGAATTAGTGGTTGAAACATTTAGACACTCAACTTAATGAACTAAACAATCACAAAACAATAAAAAGTCCCCAAGGTTGTTAATCTAACGAATAAGAAAACAGTATTATAAAACTTTGGAGACTAGACAGCACTCTTGGATAAGCCAACTTATAACACTTTGGGAACTATCCCAATCCTCCCTGGCGAAATGACAATGAGATTTTTTGGTAAATTTGTGGCAAACTTTATTCTTAATAAATTAGCACTTGCCAAAATTATACTGGAGAGATATTTCATTGAAGAATAAATCTTTTTTTTTGCCCAAACTTTTCGTCAGCAAATAATAACAGATAAGTTAAACATTGTAAAAATAATATAGTAACTTAACTCGAGTTGTCAACGGCAGAAATTAGGTCCTGAGATGGTTTTAGGCCTGGAAAGGTTTATAACAATTTTATCTGTATTTCTTAAAATAAATTAACAGAGTCTTTGTCTGTATGTATGAATGTCTGTCTGTACCGAAGGATCTTGCTAACCGCTGAACCAATATGGTTCTCCTTTACAGTGAAGATTCCTATAGGTCCTGAGATCGTTCTCCTTAATAGGGTAGCTTCTCATAGGTCCTGGGGAGGTTAATAACTATTTTATTTTAATCCTTATAATAAAGTAACAGGATCTTTGTCTGTATGTATGTCTGTCTGTACCTTGCTAACCACTAAACCGACATGGTTCTCCTTTGCAGTGAAGCTTCCTATGGGTAATGAGATGGCTTTAGGCCATTTTATTTTTAATCCTTATAAAAAGTAACTGGATCATTGTCTGTATGTATCAAAGAAGATCGCTAACTGCAGAACCGATATGGTTCTCCTTTATAGGGTAGCTTCCAATAGATCCTGGGAAGGTGTATAACTGTTTTGAAGGAGGATATAAGGGGCTATTAAGGGGCGATGGAGAGGCTATGTAGAGGCTATGTTATATAAATTAAGGTAAGGGGCTTTTAAGTGGCGATGGAGGGCTATTAAGGGGCGATGGAGAGGCTATGTTATATAAATTAAGGTAAGGAGCTATTAAGGGGCGATGGAGAGGCTATGTAGCGGCTATGTTATATAAATTGGCTATTAAGGGGCGATGGAGAGGCTATATAGGGGCTATTTTATATAAATTAAGGTAAAGGACTATTAAGGGGCGATGGAGAGGCTATGTAGGGGCTATTTTATATAAATTAAGGTAAGGGGCTATTAAGGGGCTATTAAGGGGCGATGGAGAGGCTATTTAGGGGCTATGTTATATAAATTCGGGTAAGGGGCTATTAAGGGGCGATGGGGAGGCTATGTAGGAGCTATGTTATATAATTAAGGTAAGGGGATATTAAGGGGCGATGGAGAGGCTATGTAGGGGCTATGTTACATAATTAAGGTAAGAGGCTATTATGGGGCGATGGAGAGGCTATGTAGGAGCTTTGTTATATAGATTAAGGTAAGGGGCTATTAAGGGGCGATGGAGAGGCTTTGCAGGGGCTATGTTATATAGATTAGGGTAAGGGGCTATTAAGGGGCGATGGAGAGGCTATATAGGGGCTATGTTATATAAATTAAGGTAAGAGGCTATTAAGGGGCGATTGAGAGGCTATGTAGGGGCTATGTTACATAATTAAGGTAAGGGGCTATTAAGGGGCGATGGAGAGGCTATATAGGAGCTTTGTTATATAAATTTAGGTAAGGGGCTATTAAGGGGCGATGGAGAGGCTATGTAGGGGCAATGTTATATAATTAAATTAAGTGGCTATTAAGGGGCGATAGAGAGGCCATATAGGAGCTTTGTTATATAAATTAAGGTAAGGGGCTATTAAGGGGCGATGGAGGAGCGATGTAGGGGCCATCAAGTTGCAATGTAATATAAATTTGGAGAAGGAGCGATGAAGGGGCGATGTAGGAGCGATGAAGGAGCGATGGAGGAGCGATGTAGGAGCGATGTAGGGGCCATCAAGTTGCAATGTAATATAAATTTGGAGAAGGAGCGATGAAGGGGCGATGTAGGAGCGATGAAGGAGCGATGTAGGAGCGATGTAGGGGCCATCACAGTACAATTTAATATAAATTTGGAGAAGGAGCGATGAAGGAGCGATGTAGGAGCGATGGAGGGGCGATGTAGGAGGCTGAGCGATGGAGGGGCGATGTAGGGGCCATCAAAGTACAATGTAATATAAATTTGGAGAAGGAGCGATGAAGGAGCGATGGAGGGGCGATGTAGGAGCGATGGAGGGGCGATGTAGGGGCCATCAAAGTACAATGTAATATAAATTTGGAGAAGGAGCGATGAAGGGGCGATGTAGGAGCGATGAAGGAGCGATGTAGGAGCGATGTAGGGGCCATCACAGTACAATTTAATATAAATTTGGAGAAGGAGCGATGTAGGAGCGATGGAGGGGCGATGTAGGAGCGATGAAGGAGCGATGTAGCAGCGATGTAGGGGCCATCAAGTTGCAATTTAATATAAATTTGGAGAAGGAGCGATGAAGGGGCGATGTAGGAGCGATGAAGGAGCGATGTAGGAGCGATGTAGGGGCCATCACAGTACAATTTAATATTAATTTGGAGAAGGAGCGATGTAGGAGCGATGTAGGGGCCATCACAGTACAATTTAATATAAATTTGGAGAAGGAGCGATGAAGGGGCGATGTAGGAGCGATGAAGGAGCGATGTAGGAGCGATGTAGGGGCCATCACAGTACAATTTAATATAAATTTGGAGAAGGAGCGATGTAGGAGCGATGGAGGGGCGATGTAGGAGCGATGAAGGAGCGATGTAGCAGCGATGTAGGGGCCATCAAGTTGCAATTTAATATAAATTTGGAGAAGGAGCGATGAAGGGGCGATGTAGGAGCGATGAAGGAGCGATGTAGGAGCGATGTAGGGGCCATCACAGTACAATTTAATATTAATTTGGAGAAGGAGCGATGTAGGAGCGATGTAGGGGCCATCACAGTACAATTTAATATAAATTTGGAGAAGGAGCGATGAAGGAGCGATGTAGGAGCGATGAAGGGGCGATGTAGGAGCGATGTAGGGGCCATCAAAGTACAATGTAATATAAATTTGGAGAAGGGGCGATGGAGGAGCGATGTAGGGGCCATCAAGTGGGTTGTTATATAAATTAAGGTAAGGGACTACGGAGGGGCGATGGAGAGGCTATAAAGGAGCCATCATGGGGCTATAGCATAGCCTCTTATCATAAGAGGCGATATTAACGCCCCTTCAAAGGAGCTATTAAGAGGCCATGAAGGAGCTATAGCATAGCCTCTTATCATAAGGGGCGATATGAACGCTCCTTAAAAGGGGCTATCACATCGCTCCATATGATAAGAGGCTATGCTATAGCTCCTTGAAGGAGCTATAGAAAATCATCGCTCCATATGGAGCGATGTCATGGAAAGGACTATACCCAAAAACTATGTCTAGCATCGTATTATTTTTCCAGCGTTCTACAAATATATAAAAATGTACAATCATAAGATAAAACCAGTTTTTTTAGCCCGTGCCTTCGGCATATAATTGTACATTCTATATCCGCGGAAAGCTGGCTGTAATACGATGAAAGAAATAACTATTATCAGATTTATTGCTTGATCAATCAAATTTTTAAGAATATTTTTCCCAAATGAACTTTTTGTTAATTGTATATTCAGGTGCTTTCAAATTATGACTTGATGAAATATTAGTGTGTGAGGGTGAAGGGGATAAATAATACTGTTATCAATTCTTTAGTAGTAGGAGGTTTAACTGTGTGTTTATGGATTTATTTTCAGTAATAGCTTAATCAAATGTTCCCCAATGTTTAAGGTTAGTTCAGTATTGGTCAGGGATAAGGGATGGGAAACCTGACCGAAAATTAGGTCTCAGCCTCCTTTTAAAAGTGATGGGGCAACTTTTCTTTTTTGCCTATAAAATCAACTCTTTTTCGCCAGTTCATTATTGGCTGTAGGCCAATATCCAATAGCCTGAAACTTGCTTTTAGCATTAACCAATTATTAATAACAAACGCGTCCCCCAGTTTATTATTGGCTAAATTAATTCAAGCAAACATAAATTTCTGCTATTAGAAAGACAACAATGGAAAGTTTCTGCTATCAGAAGGACAACAATATATATGACGTTCAATCACATCAACTTATTATTAAATCTACACATTAATAAATGTCCATATAGCAAAACATAAATTGAGAGATCGTTTTTTGAAGACTGAGTAGGATTCAACATTTTATACTTTAGAACAATGTGAAAAACTCATTGTCTTTAGACAATTTAAAAGTTACATTTCATGTGGAATTGATAACCCACCTAAATGATTACAAATACAAAACTAGTTCAATGTGTAAATAAAAGTGTACTGTGTTTTGTTAAAAAAAAATTTTCATTAATTTTGGTAAAAATTATTGCACACTTAATTGAACTTTTCTGTTAATATTTAACGTAAAATAAATTTTTTTTTAAATTCTTTATTTATATGTATGCTATGGAACAATTAGTTGATAGAATGTTACCCATGTACTTATTCAAATCTACTTAATTTATTTATTAAAGCTGGGGGGCTAAAGCGGTGTATATTTCTAAATACAAATTTTGGGGTGAAGTAGATCCCCCCTTAAAACGTTTGAAAATAAATCAGATTTAACCATCTCAAAAAAACTTTTTTTTTAAATGGGGGGGGGGGGGGTTGGCGAAGTAATAACGGGATTCTACTTAAAGCCACTAACATATTGGTTCTTTGGAAAGTTTTTATTATATTTCATGATTGGTGAAATTAACTACCTGAATACTATTCTATACTTTTTTTCTTTGCATTCATATAATAGCTATTTCATCATTGTTCATAGTTTTCAAATCTAACTACTGCGTCATCCCGAAACTAGTTTTTTAGGCCTAGTTGGAAAATAGGCCTGGAATAATATTTTCTTACGTTTCCCATCCCTTATCCCTGGTATTGGTATAGTGGGAGAGAATTGGATTCCATAGCCCAAATCCAAAATAATAAAGTAGTTAGTTCTTAAGCTTTCAATAATAACTGAACGGATTTAGATCTCCTTTTTATGGAAGCATCACAAATGTCCCATCGTGTTTTTAGGCTTTCTAATTTTTAAGATCTAAGTCTTTGGATGGTTTTAGGCTTTTTTCCTGCTCTTCCCTACCAATGCTAATATCCTCTAGATGCTAGGGGATAACCTGCTAGTAGTAATATAATAAATACAGTATCAAAATCACTCAACCTGTTTAATTTCAGACAGTGTTGGGTTTTTAAATATATTTTTCTTATACTAAAGTAACAGGATGTCTGTGTGTTTGTGTGTTTGTACCGAAGGATCTCGCTAACCGCTGAACCGATCGGGTTCTCCTTAACAGGGTAGCTTCTCATAGGTCCCGGGAAGGTTTATAACTATTTTGGGGGAGGGTACTACAACCCTCCCAAGAGAAATCGCACCTAGAAAAAAAAATTATCCCTCCCGAAAAAGAGACTTGAACGAAACATAAACCAATTATTTCTCTAATTAGATATTTCAAATAAAAAAAAACATTTAAATGCCGCTAGAGGCCTCTAGGGGCGTAGCTGCTAGTAATAAATACAGTATTAAAATCACTCAACCTATTCAATTTCATGCTGTTGAGTTTTTAAATATATTTTCAATAATAACTTTATTCTGAATTTTTAGAAATTTAAATCTTTAAAATATAAATAAACAAGGATGACAACACCCATAAAAGCGAAGCACTAAAACTGTAGGACAAACGGACATTAACACTTGTATAGTGTCTGAACTGAATAATCAGAATATAAAAGTATAAGATTCGAAGCAAAATTGTAAGTAAATTTGTTGAAAAACTGCTTGATACAGGATAATGTTTGTGGACATACTTACATCTTTAGGACTTGATTATAGAGTTGCTTCGCTTAAAATATCGTTCTTTGTTGTCCCAGGAATCAATATACCAAAAATCAGATCAAACGGATAATTAGATCACATAAAAATTTGTTGTTAAAAAAGTAGAAAAATCAACATGTTTAAAATGGACGTACGGACATTCTAATAATGATTATAGAGTTGCTACGCTTTCTAAATCGTACCTAACTACTAAAGGAATCACCATGCAAAGTTTGAAATCGATAGGACAATTCTAACATGCCTAAATTAACGAATAAAAGCTATCTATATCGGACGGACGTACGGACGGACGGACCGACCCTAATTATGGAAAAGCTTCGCTTTTAAAAAGAATGAGAGAATAAAATAAAGAAAAAAAAATTTAATAAAAAAAGTTTTATACAATTTTAAAGACCAAACATGTAGCTATAAGTTACGTCGTCGGTCAGCCTGAACACAATATACCCTTACCTTACTCATACCTTTGATGCTTTCGAGGAATTTAAGTTGTAATCTTTATTTGCATTGGGGGAACTTCTAGTACAACAATTCACCTGTTTTTTTGTCCGTACATCTTTCCGCCCGTCTGGTATAGACCATAAGTATATTCAAGGCCCGTCCATGAAAGTGAGTTAAGAAAGCTTGAAAACTATACATCTCCATCATTTAACCATAGGCAATCGCTAAAATTATTTCCGCACAATAGGTGATATTTATTTTCTTATTTATTTATTATTAAATTAACTATAAGAGCTTTCAGTTTTTTCTTTATTCCTAGGCTACTTATGGATATAATTTTCCTTGCTAAATGAAAGTTAATTCTTCAGATGAGTAAACATTTAATTTTGAGTTTTTGTTTACACACAAACTAAACAATGTTCTGCTTTAAATCAAATTATTTATTTTTAGACATTTCTAGTAGCTCGACAAAGTGTCTCAAAAATCAGTCATGTGACGTCATAAAAATGAGGGAGATGAGAGAAGAAGTGGGAAAGAAAACCCCTAAAAAAGAGATGGATAATCCCTCATATTTATGACGTCACAAGGCTGATTTCTAAACACTTTGTTCAGCTACCATTTCTACAAGCATCATTTTTATCAGTACAGCAACTCTATTGACTTATTAGAGCATACATTACGGACTGACGGAAATATGGGCCGACAATATGAGTAGAAAAGCTTCACTTTTAAAAAGTATTACTTGTTTTAGTATTGATAAGAAATTTAAAGAATTTTGGTGTAAGAAACTCATATATCTAATTCTCCTATCTTCCCTTTGGTAACAAGAATAAAAATTTCCATGGCTGAATATTAAAAAAAAATATTTAAACTAGTTAAGCAATTGATGAATGCTGCCTACTTTTAGAGGAATCTTTTTGGCTTTTAAAGGACGATTATAAAGCTTTCTGAAAAGTCAGCTGTAATAAAGAGACACATCCAGCTAGTTAAGCACATTAAATACTAGCGGCTACGCCCCTAGAGGCCTCTAGTGGCACTTTAGTTTGAATGTTTTTTTTTATTTAAAATATCTAATTAGAGAAATAATTGGTTTATGTTTCGTTCAAGTCTCTTTTTCGGAAGGGGTGATTTCTCTTGGGAGGGTGTTGGTACCCTCCCACAAGATAGTTATAAACCTTCCTGGAACCTATGAGAAGCTACCCTGTTAAGGAGAACCTGATCGGTTCAGCGGTTAGCGAGATCCTTCGGTACAAACACACAAACACAAAGACTTTAGTATAAGAATTTAATGGACGAACTTACATATAAAATTGTAGAGGAGCTGGGCTACAAATGTTCACCTCCTAAATTTAATTGTCCTCTCTGAATATCCTCCCAGAGTAAAAATGTTGTTTACAAGATTACAGGGATTATCAACCGCATTTTATTTGCGGTCGGATTGCGGCTGTTTAACAAGAACAAGTAATTCAGAAAAATCTTTACCAGAACGATTATGTTCAATATTAGCGAAGCTATTTTTATTTTATATTTCAGAGGAAGTTTTAACTTAGTCTTTTTTTTAGTTAGGTGGGGGGGATCACCCGCACTGCCTCTTTAGAGACGCCTTGCTCCCCAAAGTGGCTAGAGGCGAAGCTCTAGCAGTAAGGATCAGAATATATCTGCGATTAGGAATCCACTCTCATATGACTCCTTTAATCTGCTATATGCTTTACATATGCAGGGAACAGTTTTCTAATAATAAATGTTTGAATAAGCCAGGCAAAATATTACTTCAATTGCAGGGATAATAATATGAAAGTGAAGTAAGCTATATCTTTAGACTCTAACTTTTCCGCCAATCTAAAATAACAGTTTCTTGTAATTGTAATTCATTGTCTTTATAATTTCTGATGTTAACGTTAAAGTGGTACTGGTTGACTAAACAATTTTTTGGATGTAAAAATCAATGACAAAATTTAATCACACCACCTAATTGGTTAATAAAAGTTCAATGAATGAAGGAACGTGTAAAACCATTACATTTCAATGTCCCCTCTCTCCCCGGAATACAGGGATCGGAAGCCTCACGTAAGCCGCGTGTAAGCCTCAGTGAAATCGTGATTTTATCACTATAAAATTCAGCTGGATGTATAAAACGGCTCTTTAGCAGACAATCCTTCTTTCTTAAATTTTTTTTCTGCTCACAAGCAGGTTTAAAACTGAGGCTTATGCGCGGCTTACGTGAGGCTTCCGATCCCTGCCGGAATAGCCTAACATGCAAACTGATATTTTGGATAATAGGCTGTGCTAAAGAGGATAAGTCTTTGGCTTCGAAACCGATCAATATCCGTATCCGTGAATTCAAGAGCGGTTCTAAGCCATACTAAAAAAATCATGTATTGTATCTTATACCAACGAGGTTTTACGAATCTGAATAACAATAAGATGCGATAAATAACAATTCAAAAACTTTTTCCCCATAATCTGTCCCTGTGTGTGTATAGGCGGTGTATAAGTCTAAGTAATCACTCTCTTAAGATCAAAGGAGGCGAACACTTTAAAAAAATGTTAAAATGTACCCAAAACAAGATGTAAACTTTCCTTTTATATAAAAATTCTGGCTACGCCCCTAGAGACTTCTAGGGAAACTTGATTGCAGGTTAGGAGGTAAGTTAACCCTCCACTTTTATAGTTTTAAAAAGAAAAAAATGGGGATTATATGTTTTACAGATACTCTCCCCCAAAGTAGTTATAAACATAAATTCAATGATAGTTTTAGTTTATAGTATTTTTCAAAACATACTCAAAATCTTAAACGATGGGTGATTTCGTAGAGAAATGTTACTGTTTTCAATATTTTCAAAATACTAAAATAACCCTAAAAATATACAAATTCCCCGATATATTCAAACGACCGGAAATTGAGACTTCACACCTCTGTTAACATTTTCATACAGATAGAAGGGGTCAACTTATGCTAGATTTGGGATGTATTTGTAAGATACTACATATGTTCACATATCTTTACGGTCAAACATTGTCAGAAAATCATAAAAATTCCAGAAAATATTATCATACGAAGAAGGTTTATGGCCTCACTAGAATTTTATGACTTGGAATAATAAAGGTTTGGTGAATACATTTTTTTTCTATCATCACGCAATCTCGTAGCAAGATAGTTAATCTTAGTTCTTATTGCTAATTTCGCTTGTTTTTTTATTTTCATTTTGGCAGCATTTCATGCTTAATAAACCAACCAATCAAAATTAAAGAAAAAAAGTCTCCAAAGTTGTTATTTGCAACTCTAAATGTGTTAATGTTCGTTTTAGAGCTTTGCTTTTATGTATGTTGTCATCCTTGTCAAATAACATATTACAGAGTAGCTTTGTAACTAAAAATTCAAAAAATCAAAATGTTTAAAAAGGAGTAGCTTGGCTTCCGCTCTGAATGTAACTAAACAAGTATGATAACACCCTTAAAAGCAAAGCTCAGTGAATATAAAGTCAGACAAACAAATATAGAGTTAACAGCGCATTTAATATTAAAAATCATGTTGAACAAATTTTATTATAAATCTAACCAAAAAATAATAAACATTCAAATTCTCTGAGACTCAGTCATACTTACAATTAATATAAACCGCTTTCTAGGATATAGAATGTACAATTATAAGAATGCTTAAATTAAATGAAATAATCAAAATTATCATGCATTTTAAATTTGTTTCGCTTTTATGGATTTTGACAATTTGTGTATTGTAACTTATAAAAAAATTGCTCATTTGTAAACATCATATTCATGACCAACTTCCTATCATAAAGGGGAGGGGGAGGACTATATACTGTTAAAGTTTAATAAATGTATGTCTAAGCTAAGTGAGGTTTTTCTATAATTTGTGTTGGTTCTTGAGACTTGACGCGTCGGTCTGTGCATCATTAATTTAATGTATAGATATTGTATAGATTTAGAAAGCGTTGCAACTATATAATACTTACTTATAATTTTGATTATACTTATACATTTATGCTTATGTTAATGTTTGATTGTACTACCATTTCGCTTTTATGGATGTTGTGATCCTTGTTGATATAATTAAACCTTAAAAATATCCCTCACCCCCCCCCCCCTTCATATTTATATTTGACTTACAACTTTGGATGGAAGAAAATAATACCCTTTAGGATTTAACTTTCACTTGACCTATACTGAACTCCCCCCCCCCCCATCTCTTTTAGCAAAAGTTGACCGATGATCATTCATCATATATCATACATCATAATAGGGGGAGGGGAGGGATCTTTTACTTACAACGAGACTTAAATAAATATAAGAAGAGTATAAGTATTTAGAAAAAAATAACATCCTATTATATAAAGAAGTTTGAGTTTTTTGTCTTAAGCTTTAGATTTCAATAACTGCTAAACAGATTGGGTTCTCTATTCTAGGTAAGCTTCACATAATTTTTGTGATGGTTTTATGCTGTTATATTTTCATATTTAAGGTTTACGATGGTTTTAAGCTATTCTTTAGTTCTTTTTTTGCCCCTTCGAATAAAGAGCCTCTAGATGCTAGGGGCGTAGCTGCTAGTATACATATAATAGGATACTAGTTCAGATATTTTTTAAGCTACTGACCCAAAAAAAACCAAAAATAACAACACAGCACAAATTTTGCCGTTGAATGTGTGCGTCTGTTTTGATCTAGCTGAACTTTACAGGTTAGCTTCTAATAGGTAAAACCCTCTCAATATTTTTTAACATTCTTACATAAAGATCATAACAGAAATTCTTTACTGTCCCCAGGGAGGAGGGTGTATTAGACTGTAAATTAAATTGGTACCCAAAGTTTTAAAATTACTTTATTTTATTGGTTGGCGCAAAACTTTGGGTACTTTTATTGTATTTTCATTGGTTGGTTTAAGACTATCAGTGTCCACACTTTTCAACCAATAATCTTAATCTACATATGGGGTAATTTTGTTTATCATTACTGGGGATGTACCAGGGGCATCCAAGCTTATTTTTTTTGTTTTGGGGGGGGGGAGGGTAAATATTTTTTTAATGGGAGGTTATTTTTAACATATGGTTTTGTTTTCAATTCTAAATATACTACAAACTACGCTTGAAGTTAACCAGTATTTCTTGTAAAAAAAAGTAACAGGATGTCTTTATAACTTATTGTTTCTTTGGATCGATATGATTTTAACCCAATTTTATGGGGGGGGGGGGTTGAAAATGTATGAAATCTGAGTACTAAGCTTATTGAACTAGCAGAGTCACGGAGAGGGTGGACATTGGACTGTAAATTATATAAGCTTAAAAACTTTGGGTATAAAATGTATTTATCAACTCTGTGATCGTTGCTTAAAGATTATGTGACAATTTAAAACACAATAAAGTTAAGTGTCCAGACATTTTAAACTTAAATTGTAATCTAATGAGGGGTATTTTTGTTTATCATCAAAGTTCCCTTCCTGGGCCCAGCTGAGTAAACAACTGCAACATGCAACATGAGTATTTTATAATATAGCTCTATCAATATCCAGGGAGGGAGGGGACAATGGGCTGTTCATCTCACTAATCATATATTCGTTGGCTTTACAAATTTGGGGACTTTTATTAAGTTTTGAATTTTGATTGGTTTGTTCATTAAGTTGGGTGTCCAACGTTTCAACCACTATAGTAGTAAAAAAAAGGGTAAATTTGTGTATTAATATTAGCGATGTACATCAATTTATCGGCCATTGTCTTATCAATTTAGATCTCTGATCAATATCCTTGTCAACATGCAATTTTATTGGTTTATATCGACTACAAGAAGAGAAAAATTTAGGTTGCAATATCCCCTCACATTTGTTGGTCGGGATGGAAGGGAAGGGGTAAAGAAGAGGAATGGGGGAGATATAAATTTTAGCCCGCCGAATAGTTCACTTTTTAATAGAACAGGAAAATCTGATGTAATGTCTAATTAATTATAAATCCATTTTAAAGTCGATACTATCCCAAAAAAGGACCACTGCACTGTTAAGGACATTTGATAATTAATGACACAAGTACTCAAAGTTTTATTAATAAGTTTTTTTACTCATAGGTTAAAAAAATTGAATTGTGATTGGTAGGGTCCGAACTTGTAGTGCCCAATCTTTTTAACCAATGTTTTATATTGTATAGATTTTTATTTATAATTTTTGGTGATGTACATCAATGCAAAGTCCATTTTCTAATCCCCTCAGATTCCTGGGTATGAATCATAGATTATTTGTGTGTGTGTCCATTCCATTTTAGAGGCGCTACTACAACGGAAATATTATTACTTGGATGCTGCATCATATTTTCATGTATTCTGATAAAGTGAAACTCATAGCTGGCTAAAATAACCATACCCCCCACCCCCCAATCTACCCACTCCCCTTCTACTAGATGAACTAATGAACAATAAACGAGTTCTGTGTTAGCAAGCTAAATTAACTACAAATTTTCTTTCTCAGTATATCCATGTATATATTTCATATTATTTCATTGTTTGTCCATTTTTAAAACCCGGAAGGCAAGTAGGGATTGAATGGACTGTAAAGTGTAAATTATACTGGTACCCAACATTTTATAATCACGTTTTCTCATTCGTTTGCTTGGACTTATAAATGTATTATTTTTGACAAAATCATACGTCATTTTTTTTGTAAAATTGTTAAATACAGAATACTGTTTAAAGGACATACCTAACCGTAATTGACGGACATACCGACTCTAATCATAGAAAAGCTCTGCTTTATTAAAAGTAAGGTTTCAAGTTCGACCCCTTGCTCAAATCAAAACCTCAACTTCTTTTCTATTATAAGAGTCGGTCCGTACGTCTGTAACAGTTAGCTCTTTTCGTTATCAGAATGTCCGTATGTCCATTTCAAACATGTTGATTTTCAAGTTTTTCAACATCAAATTTTTATGCATTATAATTATCTGAATGATATGATTTTTGGAATACAGATTCCTAGAACAACAATGTATAATGTTATTCAGTTCTGACACTCTACAGGTGTTAATGTTTGTTTGTCCTACTATTTCAGAGCTTCCCTTTCATGGATGTTGTCATTCTGTTTTTATAACTTTTATAAATGCTCAAATTAAAATTAAAATTTAGAAAGCGTAACAACTCTATAATTGTTACCAGAATGTCCGTACAACTATTTTAAACATTTTATTACTATTTTATTACATACAAAATGATATTTTATTTTTCTAAAAAAATAGCTGTTTTAAGGCATACAAAAATTATTGCATGAGAATACTGAAGGGGTTGGAAAGACAAAAGTATAAGTACAGATTCTATATATAACATATCTCCGCCCATTTCCCTATCCAATTTAAATTTTAGCTAACAAAAAATAGCTATTTGTTCTGAACGGACGGAACGATCCTAATCATAGAAAGCTTCGCTTAAAAAAAAGCTTATTATATAAGTTTTACAAGCAGAGAATCAATACAAAACAAACAGATTCTATTTTTAAAAAAAGATTAATTTTGCAGATTTGTAATTGATTGCTTTCTACCTATTCCCTAGAAAGGTCCAAGTCATGCTCTAACTAAGGATCTCACTAACCGCTGAACCAATGAACAATAAAGCTTCTTAATTAAAAGTGAAAGTTAAATTTTGTTTCTTTTAACTTTTAAAACTGCTCATATTTAAACATCAAGTTCCTATTGTAAAGATTTATGGGAAGGGGTGTTAATTATATCTACTGCTGTTAAAAACAAAGCTTTTCTATAATTGGGGTTGGTTTCACGTCCGTCCGTCTGTACATCTAGAACTGATAGATTAAGAAAGTGGAACAACTTTATAATATTAACTTATAATTCTGTTTATACTTTATTCTGATTATTCAGTTCTGACAATCTACAAGTGTTACTGTTTGTTTGTACTACTGATTCGCTTTTATGGATGTTGTCATCCTTGTTGATAAACCCTCTGATTTCCTTTATTTGGCTAAAGTTAAACAGAGTTCCCCCCCCCCCCCATATCCAATTGAATATGATTTACTACTATTTTCTGCCAAAATAAAGGTAAAAGGTAAAACATGGACAATAATAGTTATTTCTTTCATTGTATTATAAACGGCTTTCCGCGGATATAGAATGTACAATTATAAGATTAAAACCAGTTTTTTTGGCCCCGAGGTGCCGAAGAAAAAAACTAATTCTATATTCTAATCTCCCTCCCCCCCCCCCCCCATAAAAAAAGTTGCTCTTAAGAATTCATTTGTAGTTCAGGAAGGGAGCAGAGAAAATAAGAACGGCTTGTTTTTTTCCTATGCCTTGTAAAGTAAATCATATTCAATTGAATATGGGAGGGGGGGGGGGGGGTTAAAAAACCCTGTGAACACACCCCACCCCCCATAATCCTATACAATAGGAAGTTTAAATATGAGCATTTATAGAAACAACAAGGATGACAACATCCATAAAAGCGAAGCGCTGAACAGGTAGGACAAACGGACATTAACACTTGTATAGTGTCAAAATGTATAAGAGTCGATGTAAAATTGATTATAGAGTTGCTACGCTTTCTAAATCTTACCTAATTACTGCAGGAATCACTATGCAAAGTTTGAAATCGATAGGACAGTTCTAACATGCCTAAATTAACGAAAAAAGCTATCTGTTATGGACGGACGTACGGAGTGACGGACGGACGTATGGACGGACCGACCCTAATTATAGAAAAGCTTCGCTTTTAAAAATTAACTTTTATGTGAGACAATGTTAGATATACCTTTGTAAGAATGTGTTTCTAAGGACCAATTTTTAAAAGCGAAGCTTTTCTATAATCAAGGCCGCTCCGTCCTTTACTGATATCTCTTATCATAATTTTCTTTTCTATAATTGGGGTTGGTTGCACGTCCGTCCGTCTGTACATCTGGAACTGATAGATTTTTTAGAATTTAGGCATGTTAGTATTGTTCTATTGTACAATTTAGAAAGCATAGCAACTCCAAATATTCACTTATAATTTTGTTTTTACTTAAACATTTATATTCTGATTATTCAGTTATAACAACAGACAAAATACAAGTGTTAATGTTTGTTTGTACTACTATTTTGCTTTTAAGGAAGTTATCATCCTTGTTTTTTATCTCTCATTTTATTCTTAATCCTCTCCCTCTCCCATATGTTGACCCGTTTAAGATGACCCCTTCTTAAGTTACAGTGGAGTATTATCATAAGAACCTCATAAAAAGGAGGGAAATTTTTAAATTGCAGTGCCGCTACTTTACAAATACGAACTGTAAAATTACAAGTCAAACAAGATAAAGTGGTTCTTTGACAATCACTATTTAATCTGGACAACATTTTGCTTCAGTAAACAATGTTTATACTTTATAATGACGTGCATATTAAGTAAATATTAAGTAAAAAAACCTTTCAGTGTTAAAAATCTTATCTATTATACAAATTTTATATCTATTTAAATTTCTTCATGTATATTTCAACAAAAAAAAACTTTAGCTAGAAAATTTTTTTTGTAATATGCGAAGGTTCCGTGATCATATGAACATGCTAATTTATTTGAGAAGTCCAACATTTTTTAAAAAACTCAAATTGCCCAATAAAATTAAATGGTCTAGCTAAGTTTTTGAAAGGGATAATTAGTGATTTACAACGATATCCTGGCTGTATGAAAATGTATAGCTATTTCAATATTTATAATATTCCCATTTAACCCCTTTCTTTCACACGTTTAACCCCAGTATGAAAATTAGGGAATTTAGCAATATTTGGCACCAATTTTAATATTTTGAAGCCTTAAATTAGTTTTTGAAACTAACGATATGACTGCATAAATTGGACCTATAAGAAGCTTGACTGCTATGATATATTTTCAAGTTTTCAATAGTGAAGTGAGAAATTAAAAGGGTAAAGGAAGAAGGAGGAGGAGAGAGAAAAGGATAGGTCTCTTGAGATCTCCTGGGAGGAGTGCAGTCAGGGATCAAGGGATAGGTAATGTAGTTTTCTCGTATTCATTCAAATCCAGTGGATAGGAACCGGTTCTCATCCATACGAAAAAACTATGTCTAGCATCGTATTATATCCAGTTTTTTTTTACGAATATAGAAATGTACAATCATAAGATTAAAACCAGTTTTTTAGCCGGTGCCTCCGGCACCTCGGGGCTAAAAAAAACTAATTTTAATCTTATAATTGTACACTCTATATCCGCGGAAAGCCGTTCATAATACGATACGAGAAATAACTATTAAAAATATTCATGATTTGTCAAGCAATAAAGGATTTTGCCTTTAAATAAACCCCTCCAAGGACGTCCAATGGAGAAGGTTGGACAAAATGGAAAACCCTAATCTTTTTGGGGTTCCTATTGTTACCCTCCAAAAAATAAAATTAAACCACTAACACAATTTTCGGGGTGTTTTACACTATGGTTCAGAGACCTTAGTTTTATAAATTATGTAAAATTTTGACATTTTACAAACAAAATGTTAGACTATCAACCCATGTAAACTCTTCCCTAAAGTAAGAATTAAGGTGGATTAATTTTTTTTGTAGTGCTTCGCACTCTATTTTACACACTACAAATTAAAACATTTTGGACATCTATGATCCGTAATTTATTTTTAAAAATGTTTGAAAAAATTCGCAATAATTCCCCCTGATTTTAAAATATAATAATTGACCCATATCTATATTCCTATTTCTCTTAATATATAGGAGAAAGCTTTAAGGAACACACTTAGTAGCACACAGCCTTAAAAAGGACATACTAGAAATCTTTAAATAATAAAAAAATAAGTGAATTATATGGTTAAATGTCTAATTAACTTGTTAAATTTGTTTTGAAATAATATGTGATGTCAAAATTCAACAAAAAACAATAGCAAAAAGAAATAATTGTATTATGAGTATTATTTATTTACTATATAGTTGTACTACAAGTTAATAAGCTTTCCTTTTTATGAGTAATCTTATGATGTTACTCGCTTGCCCAGAACAATTTCTAAGTAATAAAGCTTCTCTACAATTCAGTTTGTCTGTATGTATGTTAATGTGCACTGAAAATAAAGCGTCAAAATGTTAGAATGTTAGTTTTTCCTATTTTCTTGCAATGTAGTCTCGAGACAATCTACAGATTTTCTCATTTTTAAAACTTAATAAAGAAAAAAATTCCTTTTCCACCCAACTTTGATTTAACAGTCATTTTTGTCTTGGTATTTATCATTTTAACTATCTAAAATATTCTTAAATTGCAGAAGGTTGCAAGCAACACTTTTAATAATTCTAAAGTTTTAAATACTGCGCTACTTTTCCACACAACTATCCTTGTTAAGTGTTTACTGATAAACATCAGTTTTCTTTCTCACCACAACAAATGGACAGATCATAGATAGATAGATGGACTTTTGATCAAAGAATTAAAAACATTAAAGGATTTACATAGAAGTATTCTAAAATTGATAAAATGATTATTTGGTTTCTTTAGATTTATGTAAATTTTTAAAAACTAATTTTGATAATTATTTATTTTTGTTTTTAACTGTATTTCCTTGCTTTGTGGGTTAGATCATGCATGTTTTATTTTCTTTTATGTAGGTATGCAATTTCTCTCTAAACAATAGTATATTAGCAAATTGCAAATCTTTATCAGATTGTAAATTTTGAAGAAAAAACATCCATTACTAAAAAGATTTACTGTGAAAAAATTATTTTATGGTTGTCAAAAATATATAGATAATTGCCTTAAATAAATCCTAATAGAATTTATGATTTGGTGAGAGTTGACTATTTTGAAACAGGGATGACAACATCCATAAAAGTGATGCTCTGAAACGGTAGGACAAAAGGGCATTAACACTTGTATAGTGTCAGATCTGAATAATCAGAATATAAATGTATTTGAAGCAAAATTGTAAGTAAATTTGTTGAAAAATTGCTTGATGCAGGATAATGTTTCAGGACATACTTACATTTTTAGGACTTGATTATAGAGTTGTTTCGCTTATAATATTGTACATTTATGTCCCAGGAATCAGTATACCAAAAATCAGATCAATCGGATAATTAGATCATATAAAAATTTGTTGTTAAAAAAGTGAAAAAATCAACGTGTTGAAAATGGACGTACGGACATTCTGGTAACGATTATAGAGTTGCTACGCTTTCTAAATTGTACCTAACTACTACAGGAACCATCATACAAACTTGAAGTCGATAAGACAATTCTAACTTGCCTAAATTAACGAAAAAAGCTATCCGTTACGGACGGACGGACCGACCCTAATTATAGAAAATCTTAGCTTTTAAAAGTAGCACAAAGTAAATATTTTTTTTATGATAGACCAAAACCACACAGAAAAATGTCTGAAACATGTCAGGATCTATGATAAGCTTCCCTGAAATTGTTTAGTTGTTTTGTAGAGCTAAAGAAACAAACACACAACACTTTTTCTTAATTATTCATATCTACCCAGTCTTACGTCAATTGATATTTTATTTCTTGGATCTTACACCAGATTTTTAAAAGTTCTCCAATAAGATTAAAAAAAGCAGCGGGTTAAAAAAAAGATCTTCCCCTTCCAACTCTTACCCTATTCCTCCCCTCCCATTGGGTGAACGAACTGACTAATAAACGAGTTCCATGTTAACAAGCTAAATTGACGACAATTTTTTCCCTGTAATAATATCCGCGTATTTTTTTACATCCATTCTTATGACACAAATAGCTGGATATTTATGACATTATAAGATAAAAATGCATTGACCCAAGATTTTTTTTCAGTCCTGATGCATTTTAAGCCTTTGATGGGAATTCTTAGGATATTTTTACACAAACAAGGATGATAACTTTAAAAAGTCATAATAGCCTTATAGAGAATGTAACTATTTTGTTAGCAAAAAAATTACAAAACCTTAACGTGATTTTCAGCAGTCGTAGGGGGGCAACACTTGTAGAATTGACAACGTTTTTATTTGCCCCACAAATATCATTTTAGATTTATTTCGCTTGTTGTCTAAATCGTATTCCTGCTTTAAACAAATGTGACTATAACTGACATATTAATGACTTATTGTTGTAGGAATGTTTTCACAGTAATTTATGGAAGACGAAGAAAGTCGCTCAAAAAAATTATATCGACATAAAAATGAGGGATGAGAAGAGGAGGAGTGGGAAAGAAAACTCTTAAAAAAGAGATGGATAATCCCTAATTTTTATGACGTCACATTGAGCGACTTTCTTCGTCTTCTAATTTATGTCGATATTCACCAAACAGTATGGATGGTCTAAAAGTCTTATTTCTCAACTACTCTATTTTTATTATATAGCAAACTATCTTTATATATTCGGACACTAATTACAGAAAAGATTTGCAAGTACAAATTTTTATAATTTGTGATATATTTGTAATGAATTAGAATTGAAAAAGGAATGATTTGGTCCAATAGAAGTAAAGTTTTTTGAAATGTTAAGCCAAACACAAGTGCATTAATAGATATAGAGTATTTTAGAGAGAGAGAGAGAGAGAGAGAGAGAGAAAACTAAAGAACAAGAATAAGAAAGAAAAATTTCGTTAGGTCAAGTAGTGAAAGAAAGAAAAGAGAGAAGATGATTTAAAGAAAGTGATAGACAGACAGACCTACCTTACCAACTTTTTGAATAGAGTTGCTGCGCTTATTACATGTTCTAAATGTTACGCTGTACGAATGTTCAGTTAAATTAGTAGACCTATTTCTTTTAATTAATCTTTTAATAAACAATAATAGTTATTTATCACATCGTATCATAAAATATAGAAAGCTTTCCGCAGATGTTAAAATAAAAAATTATAAGATTAAAACCAGTACATAGCCCAGGGGGGAAAATGACTGGGCAAACAAAATTGCTATTAATTTTATGATTTTTTAAATAATCGTGAAAAGTTTTCTGTCATACGATGCTTTACATGATTTTTCAGAATGGCTCTGAACTGGTTCTAATCAAGCGGATGTTAATCGGTTTCGAAGCAATGATGGAAAAATTATTTTTGATTTAATTAGAAAACTTAAAAATCATTGCAAATAATTATTTCCCTTTTTTACCATCCTTTCATGTTTAACATTGGGCGGAAAAATTTAATTTTATTGCTTTAGAACCAATTAAAGCATAATTATGATATGCTAATAACTATTTATTAAGTTTCGCAACTTTTTGTTGTCAGTTTTTGTTGTTGTTGATACACGAGGACTTATATTTTATAAAGTAGTAAAGTTTTTTTGTCTGAAGATTTAGATTTCAATAACTATAGATTTGATTGAGTTCTTCCCTTAAGGAAAGCTTCACATAGGTCCTGGGAAGTTTTTTTTTAGACTTAAGCCGTGGGAAGGTTTTGGGCTACTTTTTTGCTCCTTTGAGACCAGAGTCCTTAGATGCTAGGGACGCTATATGTGAGTGTCTCAATAGAGTATGTAACAATAATTTTAGGCTTAAGTGTAATTATTTTTGAATTACATTTATCCAAATTCTAATTTAATTTGAGGTGTCAAAACTCAGAGGACTAGCTAGGGTTTAGGTTACCGCAAAGAAAAATGCACATGTCTGTCTATAAAAGTATAAAAGAACACAATTCTCTAAATTGATCGTGTAACCACTTTAGTTTACTTTTTGGGTGGTTCCAACCTTGCGTAAGAATTTATGTCCTTTTTATATCCCATCTGCTTTTTGAAAGAGAAACCTTTTTTATAATTAGGGTTTGAATGTCAGAATTGTCCTATCGATTCAAAACTTGGCAAGGTGATTCCTGTAAAAACTAGTAGTATTTCAATTTAAACAAGTTGATTTATTTAAACCTTAAAGAATCAATTTTATAAATTAAATAATTATCTGATTCATCTGATTTTTGGAATAATGATTCCTAGGATATTTTGGTGCTATTTTATGAACGACATCTCATCAAGGAAGTCTTAGAATGTCAGTACGTTCTGTAATTAAGTAATTTTGGGATATATTTACACGAATTTGTTTTATATGGACTTCTAGATATTGTTGAATATTTTGAATATGCTGTTACTTTATGTATATCAGTAAGTTAGTTTGTCTGTCTGATTTGTTGAGCTTTGCTTTGATGAATTGTCCCCATCCATGCTTTTTATATAGTTTAGCTACCTAATAAATTAGTTTGTCTGTAACATCATATCCTATACTATATCCTATCATATAAAGTAGTAAGGTTTTTTGTCTGTAGCTTAAGATTTCGATAACTTCTGAACAGATTGGGTTCTCCATTTCAGGGAAGATTCACATAGTTCTTTGGGTTGTTCTAGACTATTAATCTCTCTATTGAATCTTTAATCAAATAGAAAAGTGTTTTTTACAATTATAATATTCATATTAAATCAGAGTATATATTTGTAAACATATTTATCCTTGTTTTTTTTCTATCTGATATTCTTATTTACTTTTAATACCTAAAGAGAGAAAATTTCTAAAAATACATAATTACACATATCAGGAAGGGAGGTGCATTTAATAAAAAAAAACTTTTTTTTGAATTTGAGGAAAATTAGGAAAAATGTTAAAAGTTGGTTAGGCTAGGTTAGGTTATACTTGGTAATGTGTACCAACACAGGGTTAGGGAACCAGGCAGGGGTTAGCCATGGGTAGAAAAACCCCTTCTTTGAAAGAAGGGGGGAGGGGTACCGATTTATTTATTGCCCATTGTCCCATCCCTGTGTCCGTGAATATTTTTGTTTAATTTATACAGATAAAGAGTGAGTGACCGCTAAGATAACATTACAAAAATAATGGATGTAGAATATACGTGGATATTGTGACAGGGGAAAACTGAAGTCAATTTAGCTTGCTAAATAGAACTCATTCATTGGTCATCTCGTTGATCCAATAGAATGGGAAGTTGGAATCGTTATTTTAGCCTACTGTGTGTTTCACTTTATTAGAGAACATAAAAACTGTTGTAAGATCCATTTAATAATAAATCCATTACAAAAATGTATTGAAATGCTAAAACTTGAAATTATAATAATTAATCAGGGGCGGGTTCAAATCTTTTTAAAAATCAATTTAGTCTAAAACAAAAACTAAATAAACAAGGGTAAAGCATTTTCTAAAAAGCTCAGATCCTAGAAATAAATCCATTTTTCAAAAATGCTAAGAAACATAAAAGATTGACGGAAAAAATCAGGGGCGTCCAAGCTTTTTGATTTTTTTTTTTTTGGGGGGGGGGTTAATATTTTTTAAGGTGGGGTAATCACCCCTTTACCTCCACCCCATTGGGCGTCCTTGGACAAAGTTGTTAAAAAGTAGATGAGAGGAATCTACATAATAAATATTGTCATTTTCCATTAAAGCGGCAAAGAAAAAAATCCTTATGCAGACAGACTGACGGACCAACGACTTAATACACTGTTAAGAAATATTTCTGAAATGTAGGTAAAAACATAAAAATAATTGAAATTCTTTACCTACTTGCAGGGGCGTCCAAGCTTTTTTTTTGGGGGGGTGGTAATTTTTTAAAGGGGGGTAATTCGTTTTTTGGGGGGTAAAATGGCGCCCCCCCAAAAAAAAAATTTTTACTCTGGGGGTAAAATTTGCTTGGTGGGGGGGGGGGGGTAATTAACCCCCCTGAAATCTGTTGGCAGGGGTAAATTTTGTTTAACCCCCCAAAAATTTACCCCCGGGGTAAAATTTTAGGAGGGGGGGGTAATTAAAATTTTATTGAATATTTAGTATTAAAAATGCGCGCGAAGCGCGCAAAAATCTTTTTTGGTAGAGATTTTTTTATACTTGGAATCATATATTATGTATATCTGATGAGAAGGGATACTTACTTTATATTTTTATACCAACTGCTGCTTTGTAGTATTTAAATACCGATAATATATCTTTTTTAAAATTCAGATAAAAATGATTTATTTCTGAGTACGAAATTATAGTGTAAAGTTAAAAAAAGCTTGGTCAGAACATAAACAATTTTCATATATAAAGTTAACGAGCCGTACTTGACCACTCTCTTGTAGCTTTGTATAGTTAGGTATATAAGGAGATTTCTCGTAGCCCAAGGCGAATTTATTCTTATTTTTGGAGACAATAAGCAACTAAAGAAAAACTGTGTACATCTTTTGTTGGTCTAATTATTTTAGAAACAATTAAGAATAATTTTAAATTTTTTTAACTATCAGTTTTGATTGGCGAAGGATTGTCAGTAAAACTTCAGAAATTGGATTGGGCAATTCAAGAAACTAGATGAATCACCTCTATCTAATTTTGCGTATTCATGCTTTTACAGAAGGGGATGTATGTAGGTGTCAAACAAACCTTGAAATTGACGTTAGGAAGGCCTGCATTGGGGGGATTGTTTACGCCACCCCACCCTCCTACTTTAAGTGTCTAAACCTTTCTAAAATTCGCCAATATTTTTGTTTTAACGAGAAATTTACTTATATACCTAACTATGTGTAGTAGCTACTCTGTAATCAAGAATGACTGTAGGAAAACAAAATATTGCAGGACGCACCAAGACCTGTCCCTCACCCTCATTCGACGCCAGAAGCCTAAAAAATGGTGAGTCTTTTATATTTGTTTTATGGGTTGCTCGACCACCCTGTAAGTTAATCTACATTTTGTAAGCAAAAGTAACTCTATATTCCGATAAACGTCCTCTATTCTAATATTATAATATTCAAAGAAAATTATTTAAAATATTAATACTAACCTTAAGACTTCCAAATGTCCGTATGTCCGTTCATTACGCTATTGTATAATTATGATTATGGATATATCTAAACTTTGCTTCTACTGGCTGTCCTATGTAATATGCATCTGGAATATTTTTGCAGAATCCTCATTCCAAATTAGCGGCTTTGCTCAAAGCATCTAGCAGCTCTATATTAGATAGAGTAAGAAAAGAAGGAAAATAGCTAAAACCATCCAGGAACCTTTAAGAAGCTTCCATAAAAAGAAAAACTCAATTTGTTCAGTAGTTACTGAAATCTTAAGATTCAGACAAAAAACTTTATATAATATGTAGTACAAGCAAAAATATTTTGGGCTCTGGCTTCTTATGGTATATACTATCTCAAATGAAATTAAGAAGCTCCACTCCTTAAAATTGACAATAAAAATCTTGTCATCTGTAAATTGAAAGAAATAATACAATATTAAAACTATGAATGATGTTGTAAAATTGTTAAATTCGCCATATTCAAATAAATAAAACATTATTAAATTCTGATCAGTGCCCGCACTCCTCTCTCCATGCATTATAAAGTTTTTAACGCAAAGGAAAAAAAATACCATATGATCACAGTGCGATCTTTTGCCAAAAATCGGGACATTAAGAGTAGACTAAAGTAAACTTCCATAAATAGGCTTGTATTTGAAGAAATGATGCATTTTTTTTGCTTTAGCCAGGAAATAACTTAAATTTTGCCTCTGTTAACTTCTAATGTGTATTTTGTAAGTACATCTTGCTGTTTTAGAGGAGCGAAACTACCCTTTTTTTAAATCTTTAAACCTTCATAACTTTAGTAAGGATAGGAATATTTTAACAAAATCAACGTCTATGTATGTGAATATTTCTTCAATTTGTAAACAAGAATATAGCGTCAGGTGCACCCAGTTCGAGTCCCAGCATTTTTAGGTAGGTCCAGTATAAGTAAAATAGGACACTTATAAGGCATATTTTCAAATATTTTTTTTTCAGATATAAACAATAGTAACATAATTTCTTAAAATTTACACTATAATTAATTATCCCACCCCTTCCACCTACCATAAAAAAATTGCAAGGAGCTCCATAGTAAATTTTAATTAGGAAAGCTTAGAAAAAAAACTTTAATGACTTTAAAATAGTTAAAAAGAGAATAATTACGAATACAGATAAAAAATTAATTAGATTAATTATGCCTTGCTTATAAAGATTAATTAAAATATGTGTAAGGAAGTCATCCATAAAAAACTTATGACAAAAAGACAAAAATTTTAGTAGATATATAATATGGCAATAAGGATTTTATTTGCATGGTTCACAATTTTTAAATAGAAAAGGGGAGAAATAAAGTACTGAGAATTTGTTTTTTTTATCCAAAAATGTATTATAGTTTATATTTTATCTATTTAATTCTTCTTAATTATTTCCCTATTATTAACTTTTGACATCAATTTAATGTCAATTTAAGTTGAGCATTACTAAAACATACAAATAATTATGAATTGTTGATTTCAGAAATAACTTGCCCTTCACTAAGTCCCATAATATTTTTACGACAATGTTCCTAATGACTTTTAACTAAATCTAAGATTATGTTTTTTTTTTCTATGAAAAACAAATAAAGTGGTAAAAATTTAGCTTCTCAGCCGTGTTAAAAAAACTAATGTACTAACATTTGGGAGGTGCTGGAGAGAATTAAATTTAAATTAAAGGGCGGTGCGTCCATTCATTATTATCAGTCCATCCGTAATGTAGTAGGGGTCATGAGTAGGTTTCTGTGTCCAAGAGCTATGGTGCGCACATTCATTATTATCAGTCCATCCGTAATGTAGTAGGGGTCATGAGTAGGTTACTCTGAGCTAGATCTATGATATGGTGCGTCCATTCATTATTATCAGTCCATCCGTAATGTAGTAGGGGTAATGAGTAGGTTCCTGTGTGCTAGAGCTATGGTGCACACATTCATTATTATCAGTACATCCGTAATGTAGTAGGGGTCATGAGTAGGTTCCTGTGTGCTAGAGCTATGGTGCGCACACTCATTATTATCAGTACATCCGTAATGTAGTAGGGGTCATGAGAAGGTTCCTGTGTGCTAGAGCTATGGTGCACACATTTATTATTATCAGTCCATCCGTAATGTAGTAGGGGTCATGAGTAGGTTCCTGTGTGCTAGAGCTATGGTGCGCACATTCATTATTATAAGTCCATCCGTAATGTAGTAGGGGTCATGAGTAGGTTCCTGTGTGCTAGAGCTATGGTGCGCACATTCATTATTATAAGTCCATCCGTAATGTAGTAGGGGTCATGAGTAGGTTCCTGTGTGCTAGAGCTATGGTGCACACATTTATTATTATCAGTCCATCCGTAATGTAGTAGGGGTCGTGTGTAGGTTCCTGTGTGCTAGAGCTATGGTGCGCACATTCATTATTATCAGTCTATCCGTAATGTAGTAGGGGTCATGAGTAGATTACTCTGAGCTAGAGCTATGGTGTGCACATTCATTATTATCAGTCCATCCGTAATGTAGTAGGGGTCATGAGTAGGTTCCTGTGTGCTAAGCTATGGTGCACACATACATTATTATCAGTCCATCCGTAATGTAGTAGGGGTCATGAGTAGATTACTCTGAGCTAGAGCTATGGTGTGCACATTCATTATTATCAGTCCATCCGTAATTCAGTAGAGGTCATGATTAGGTTGCTATGCGCTAGAGAAGTTATTGTTAGTAGCGGAGCTACTCTATAATTCACATTGTCTTTTTGCCTGTTAGCTTGTCTGTACTTAATTGGATTATGTTAAGAAAAAATGAATTCTCGGGCTCTGTTTAAAACATATGATTGTTTTAAAAATTGGGATAGGGGTAATAAAATAAAAAGGGGGTTATTAATCAACCCCCCACCCCCATCTCAAGTAACCCAAGGCCTCTGAGGGCGAAGAAAATGTCTTGACTAACTTACAAAGAACATGATAATATTCTAATTAACTCCTTTATTTTAATAAAATAACTACTTTTTTACCTGTGGGCTAAATATTAAAAGTATATGCACAAACAGACACACAAACATAAAATAATTTAAATGAGCTAAAATCTCCAAAAAATATTTCACTGTCTACTACAGTATGTTTTGTCTATGATACATAGATTAATAAATCTTTGTGACAAGACTTGCACAAATTAAGAGGAAAAATTTGTTAACTTAAACAATTATACTTCACTTAGATAAATGGACATTTTAACAAAGATGACACAATCCAAAAGAGAAAAGCTCATCAAATTTTTCTGATAAACTAACAGTAACAGATTGGATTATTGTTTTAAAAATGATTAAGTTGTTTAAACAAAAATACATGTAATAGTTTATTAAATTGGACATGATAATACTAAATTACATTTTTGTTTTTAAAATTGTGTCTAATAGTCCTCTAAATCACCATCCTTACGGACGGACACATACTGAATGTATTAATACTTTGCTTATAACAAGAACAATTTTCTTCAAAGTGACATGCTAAAGATTTTAAAAGAATTTTAAAAATGTTTAGCTAGACGTTTTTAAAAGTTTTTACAAGGGGTATGCCTTAGCATATAAAAAGTCACAGTCTCGTATCTTAACTTTTAAAACTAATACACAATAGTCTTGCAATTAACCTATTCAGTCTAAAGAATTTTCATGCGACGAACAGACTTTACAATTTAAAGAATAACTACGCTTAAAAAAATGAGGGGGGAAATTCATGAATTTTCTTTTATTTATAATTGTTTTAAAAAGATTTAGCTTGTCAAATGTCAAGATTTCACTAAATAAATAACATTTAAGTAAACAAGGACAATTTAAATTGAGAAATAGGGAAGAATTTTATTATTTTCTTTTAAACAAAATAGTGGCTTCTCCCCTCTCATCTAAGGAATCTGTATATTCAAAGAGGGAGGAAAATGGCTTAAATCATTCCAAAACTTTAATTTATAATCAAAAAACCTAAAACTATCCTGGGAGATATGTAAAGCTTTTTTTTTAAAGCGAAGCTTTTCTATAATTAGGGTCGGTCCGTCCGTCCGTACGTCCGTCCGAGATAGTTAGCTTTCATTCGATAATTTAAGCACTTTAGAATTGTCCTATCGATTTCAAACTTTGCATGGTGATTTCTGTAGTAGTTAGGTACGATTTAGAAAGCGTAGCAACTCTATAATCATTACCAAAATGTCCGTACGTCCATTTTAAACATATTGATTTTTTTACTTTTTTTTAAATAGCTTTTTTCGTTAATTTAGGCATGTTAGAATTGTCCTATTGATTTCAAATTTTGCATGGTAATTCCTGAAATAGTTAGGTACGATTTAGAAAGCGTAGCAACTTTATAATCATTACCAGAATGTCCGTACGTCCATTTTAAACATGTTGATTTTTCTACTTTTTTAACAACAAATTTTTATACGATCTAATTATCCGTTTGATCTGATATTTGGTATATTGATTCCTGGGACAACAAAGAACAATATTTTAAGCGAAGCAACTCTATAATCAAGCCCTAAAGATGTAAGTATGTCCATAAACATTATCCTGTATCAAGCAGTTTTTCAACAAATTTACTTACAATTTTGCTTCGAATCTTATCATTTATATTATTATTATTCAGTTCTGACACTATACAAGTATTAATGTCCGTTTGTCCTACCGTTTCAGTGCTTCGCTTTTATGGATGTTGTCATCCTTGTTAAATCGGAGAACTCCATAGATTTAACAGTTAGTGATATCTTAACAGAAAAAAAGTTATATTTTTACAGGACATCTGTAGAGCTTTTTTAGCATCCGTTTTCGATATCTTTTGTTACAAACGACAACTGTAAATGATCAACAAATTTTCCCCCCTTTATTTTTGTCAGAGATCTTATTCCTTTAAAAAAGTAAAAAAGTCTTCAAATTAATTATAGGTGACAAAATTAACTTTTAATGTGGCTAAAAAGTTGTTTGTTTTATTCTTTTATAGGTCGTTAGACCTTTTTTATCGTTGTTTTCAGGTTTAACAATTTTTCTAGAGGTGAAACATTTCTATAATTATCATGAAAAAGGATAATTATTCCCAAAAGATTTTTTGGGTTAATTAGCTAAAAATAAAAAGTGTAAGCCACTCTTTAACTTTTATTTAATGTTTGCTTTCTTAGATTGATTTCTTGTTTTCAAATAGAGACAGCTATCAAGCGATTTTAATCTGCATATTGAGATTGTGTTTATTTGTGTTTTTTTTTTAACTCAAATTATTATCAGGCATTCTATAATAGATAAGACAATGGACGATAATTAAAATACATTCCTAATGGAAATCATCATGGTAATCATCAAAATAAACCCTTAAGTAGATGAAAATTATTGGTGGAAAAGTTTGGACACTGTCCCCCTAAAAAACAAATTTATTAAAATCGCTAAATACGTAAAAGGCTAAAATTTAGTATTGAAAGTTATGATAAGAAAACTGTAGTATTTAGTTCACCTATTTTTATAATTCTGGTAAAAGGTGTGCGTTCCATTCCGCAGATCCCCCCCCCCCCAAAAAAAAGTGTTTCATATTCATTAAAAGTCACATTAGTAAATATCTAAAAGAGTGTATTTAATCGGGAATCCTAAGGGATAAGACAATGTTAAGGTACTTAACCAACTAATAAAACTTCATTAAAGTCCCAAAGTTGTTCAGCCAATGAATAAGAAAATTTTATTATAAAACTTTGGAGACTAGTTTAATGAATAGGCCAATGTCACCTCTCTTCCTGGTATTTAATAGTGAGAGTAAAGCAACGTGAAGGGGACATCTTGTGCTGTTATTATAATACGTTGTAATGGCGATTTAATAATGTTATACACACGCGGAAGTGGATTCCCACCAAAAAAAACTCCGCCCTAATTTAGCTAAGACGTGAAGGTAGATTTGAATTGCAAAAACTATTTTCAGACAAGGATGTTAATGTTAGTTCAGGAAGTTTTAAATTAAAATATTAAGACAGTAATCTAACCTTAAACCTTTATCTAGCTTAGAATTTAGACTAAAGCTATCTTCTAAAATTTTTTTTTTTTTGGGGGGGGGTGGGGTTGGATTAAGTGTCGAACTATTATATTCTAAAATACAATATTATGTAAAATCATACCCAATATCAACGTAAAACTCCCAGGATAACCCATCAAATAGTAGTCCATCAAATTGCTTGCAATTAATAAAGCAATGCAAAGAAAAGCTTCAACCCTTGAAAGCTAATCTTGTGCTAGATAATAAATTTGAAGACTTTATTATTGTAGCTTAACTTTGACCTAAGTCTGTCTTTTTTATTTTTTTTTATTTAATCTTTTTAAAAGCGAAGCTTTTCTATAATTAGGGTCGGTCCGTCCGTCCATCCGTACGTCCGTCCGTCCGTCCGTCCGTACGTCCGTCCGAGATAGATAGCTTTTATTCGTTAATTTAGGCATGTTAGAATTGTCCTATCGATTTCAAACTTTGCATGATGATTCCTGTAGTAGTTGGATACGATTTAGAAAGCGTAGCAACTCTATAATCATTACCAGAATGTCCGTACGTCCATTTTAAACATGTTGATTTTTCTACTTTTTTAACAACAAATTTTCAAGTGTTATAATTATCCGTTTGATCTGATTTTTGGTATATTGATTCCTGGGACAACAAAGAACAATATTATAAGCGAAGCATCTCTATAATCAAGTCCAAAAATGTAAGTATGTCCATAAACATTATCATGCTTCAAGCAGTTTTTCAACTAATTTATTTACAATTTTGCTTCGACTCTTAAACTTTAAAATTCTGATTATTCAGTTCAGATACTATACAAGTGTTAATGTCCGTTTGTCCTACCGTTTCAGTGCTTCGCTTTTATGGATGTTGTCATCCTTGTTAAATAGTGTAACTACTCTATAATTAATGTCTGTCTGCCAGTATGTTATTATATTCGCTCTCGTATTGCCTTTCCCACACTCATTTATTGAATTAGTTAAAAGACTTTAGATATTACATCCTACATGTGTGTTACATTTTACTATTCTTTTTATTTATTTAGGTCTCTAGGTTGAAAGTCAACAGAACGTAGTTTAGAATAGCAAAATTTACTTACTAATAAATCAAGAGACAAAAATTTAGTTTAGCATCAGCGCATTTCATTTGTAAAAAGTATCAACTTTGAAGTTTTCTTGCTCAAAACAATTTTGCCTAAATAGACAAATTTCAGCTTGTTACGTTTTTACTTTAAAAAAAGCTTTTGTTCTTAGATAAGAACAAAATGGCAGAAACTGATTTGAAATGTAGACGCATTTAAGCAGCAAAGCTATTCTATAAATCCTAATCTATGAGCATCTATTCAAAGAATTAATTGGTCCGTTGGTTTGTCTGTTTGAAAAACATGCTTTTATCAGCTTCTATTAAGGCTTGGTATGTCTCTAATGTTCTTTAAAAGAATAACTAAAATTAATGAGCTTCGCTTCTTATAGATGTAATCAACCTTTAATGTATATTTGTATAAATGTATAGGGAAATTTGGCTGTTTATTACACTTGTCCCCAAAGTTTTTAAAAGTACCATTTTTTATTCGTACTTTAGAGCCTTTTATTGAATTTTAATTGGTTGGTTCATTAAGTTGAGTGTCCAAACGTTTCAATTATTGGGGCATTTTTGTGTATCATCATTGGGGTGAATATGAATTTATCGGAAATTTTTCTTATCCCTTTTGATCCCTGATTTGAATGCCTAATTGTGCGTGTGACTGAAGTGCAATTACTAATTAATCCAATTAACACACAATATTTTCAAAATCAAATAAAAGGATAATTGCATTATTGCAAAACAATAAATTTATCCATATGAGCATGGCTTTATAATTTTCTGGGTTCTTAAGGGATAAGACAATGGGTGAAAATTTTATATACTTCTCCAATGATGATAAACAAAATTATACGTCATTCATTAAGACAATTATTGTGTATATACAATATACATATAGACTATGTAAGTCATAGAAAAGTTACGTTGAAAATGTACTTTAACCTGAACCTGAATAAAGCTTCTATATAAAAGAAAAATATATTAAGGGGATGGGGGTTATCAGTGCTCAACAGACACTTTGTGTGAAAGCACTAGCAAGTTTCCATGCACACTAAAGACTTCTTGTCAAAGGTCATACAATCAAAGAGTTTTGAAGGATGTTACTTATATTTAGTTCCAAGACTTTTAATGATGAATTTCATCACATAGCAGATAATTAAAACTTAATCAATTTTCTAATTTTGATTAGGTGAATAATTAAATCATATAAATTGTTTTTCAGTATTTTTTCCCCTTTTTTCTGTACATAACAAAATGCATTTACAAAGTCAATACTAACATGACTTCAAATATAAATTTCCTAAACATGCAAAGTTATGGATACGCGTAACCTATTTAAATAAAACTATTACTATTTATATAAGTTATTATAAAGTTTTGGTTCGTCCGTCCATAAGCTTTACAAAGTCTCTCAAAAAGTCAGCCATGTGACGTCATAAAAATGAGGGATTATCCATCTCTTTTTAGGGCTTTTCTTACCCACTTCTTCTTTCATCCCTCATTTTTATGACGTCAAATGGGTGATTTTTTTAGACACTTTGATTACAAAATAATTGTTCATTGATCTAAAACTTTTTATTTTTCAGCAAAATGTACTAAAATTATCCAACTGAATTATCGGAAACACAATAAAAATGTTTACCTCCGGCCATATACATCCAACACCCCCCCTCTCTTAGGGCATCGGTTTTTATTTTGACATCTTGTACAAAACTTACTAATTTGTCTTCCTTTTATATACAACATTGCAAGCATGCATATTTGCATTTATTTCCTTGAGTTCCTAGAAAAAATGTTATGCAAATGATGTAATTTTCATAAAGTAAACTTTAAACAAATAATAATGTACAAGGGGATTTGTTCAATGTTCAAACCACAGTGGATGTATCGAGTCATTTAGAGATTTCTAACAAGTAAAAAATGTTTTTTTATAGTTTATGCCGACTAACTCGAATAGTATGAATTACAAGTCCTATTTGTTGACTATATGGGATTAAATAAAATTAGTCAAAAGCATCAAATTTGAGATAACTATTTTTTTAATTTCGTCGAACAGATTAATATTTGCTGGATTAGAACCAGTTCTAAGCCATACTTAAAAATCAGATATATCATTTTATTTTACAAACAATTTTCGACAAATTTTGGAATAAAGGTCCTAAAATAAAATTTGTATTTTAATATCTGCGGAAAACTGTCTATTAACGATGCGATAGATAACTATTAAACACATTTCCCCTTCTTAAGCTTTTAGCTCCAAACAATGTACAAAAGTTTTTAGATCACACAAACATAACAATATATTTGCCTATTTTTTTCCATAGTAGAATGCAAAAATAGCATTTTAAGTAGAAAAAGAACTGAAATGTAAAAATAAAGTTTCATGAATATGATGTAATTTTAGTAGATTTAACTTTTTTTATTCTATTTTTCATGTTTTCTATTATTTTATAAAAAATATGAATGCTTTATCAGAAAATTACATCTTTACAAAATCATTGGTTTTGATTGCTTTTTAAAATGTAAAAACATTTATAAAGCTTCAGAAAGAGAGAGACAAATTGCTGTTAATTACACAAGCCCCCAAAGTTTTATAATAACATTTTCTAATTTGTTGGCTTTACAACTTTGGGGACTTTAGTGAATTTAGATTCATTGGATTTAAAAGTTTAGTGTTCAAACCTTCCAACCACTAATTATAATCTACAGAAGGGGTAATTTTGTTTATCATCGTTTGGGTTGAACATCAATTTATCGGCCATTGTATTATCCTTTTAGATACCTAATAAAGCTTGCCATACAATTTTCGCTGTAAATCCTTTTGAAAGAAAAGAACCTATGCAAAGATATAACGTTCCAGTCATTTAAGAGATCTTTATGTATACACAGAGTAAAGTTATTGTATGTATAAGGAATAACCTAACTGAAACATATTATATCCTTTGAATGAAAGGTATTTGCGTACTTGGAATTTTGCTAGGAATTAATTAACATATTTACCTAACTTTCTAATTATCTATTTATCTTTGAAAGTCTCCTTTAAAATCTACTTTAGTTAAAAGTAGGTCCCAAAAGTCCTCTGCAATGCATATTGTCTTTTTTTATTACATGATTCTGTTCAAGCTAGGTTTTAAATTTGATATTTTTTGTATCTATAATATAATACAAAGTAGCTTGATGTCTGTCCGTCCGTCTTTCCGTCTGAAACTTAAGATCCCGGTAACCACTGGAACAGATCGGATTCTACTCTTCAGTGTATATCCCTAATGGTCCTGTGGTGGTTTTAAGCTATTTTCTTCGGAGGTGGGACACCCCCAACCCCCTCAAAAATGAAATCCCCCCTCCCCCCCCAAAAAAAATCTGGGGAAACTACTTCACATAGATTATGGGCAGCAATACCATTATTTATTTTTTTAAATTAAAAAAAATATAAAATAAATTAAATTACTTCATAGGGCAAAGCCCCTAGATGCTAGGGGCGAAGCCGCTAGTTTATTACAAAGTAAGATTTCCTTGGGAGGGTTAAAAGCTACCAACAGAGGTTATAAAAAGAGTTTGTAGAATTCCAAAAAGAACATTGGGATAATGATTCCTTCAAATAAAACACATAAAGGATTAATATTTTTTATGATTTTTTTTGTTTCTACAATAATTCTGGTATGAATCTATGTTTAACTTGGCTGTGTTAATATTTGCGATGCTATTGACTGATATTCAAAGACTCAATTGAAAGTCGGTCCAGGATCCACAGGGTGGGGACATACAGTTATCTAACCCCTTCTTCCTCTATTGTTTTACTTCATTGTATGTATGTAGAAATTGATTGACAAAAGGGTGTATACTATGTGTATGTAAAATTCTGATGTTCATGTGTAACAAGGATGACAACTTGCATTGGCGATAAGATATGATATATACCTAAAAACTTTATCAGCTCCCCCTTTGGAGGGAACTCGAGCACCATCCCGAGATTTAAATTTAAAAATCAAAGTGCATAAAAGCATTCTGGGACCTGTGTGTAGCTTTCCTTCAAACTGAAAACTCAATCAAAAATAACTTGTGATTTCTGCACACAATGATCTACCAAACCTTTTCAGTATTTTCTTTTAAAGTGCCTTACATCCCATAATCCCACACCCTTGAAAGCGAATAAAATAGGAATGGGGGGGGGGGGGAGATCCTTCTATAAAACCCCTGCGGTTGCTCTGCCGAGCTTCCCCTACTCAATATCATCTAACCTAACCTTTACCAAAGGTAAAACACTTACACACGAAAAACAACCAAACCCCCAAATAGGGGTAAGGGGTATCTGTTGTCGCCGGGCACTTTAAGGGAAACCGCCTAATTTCCTTTTTCTCATATAATCTCATAGCTGAGCCAAATTTTCCAGACATACAGACAAACGTTAATAATACAATAGTTTTGCTGTTAAATAAACATGTATAAATCTGTCAAATTATATTATAAACAACTCCCATCAAATTTAACATTTTTTTTTTACCTATAGATAAATATCTAAACTCAATTGAAATAATATGATTCTAAAACTGTATAATTTTAAATATTATTAATTATAATTCCTTAGAATGTTTAAATTACTCAAATCTAAAGACAAATTAATTGCTCTGTAGTTAAAATTAACCTAGTTAACTACTGGTATTGCATGATTACTAATTTAAAGGTACACTCTTAAATTTCTTTTTGATTTAATTTTTTTAATTGTTTATTTTTTAAACAGTCTAATATTATTTTAAAGTGAGACTTTTTTAGGGATCTAAAGGGACATGACAATGGCTGATAAATTGATTTACATCCCCAATGATGATAATTAAAATTTCCCCTTTTTTAGATTGTAATTAGTGGTTGTGGTGTATCAGAGTAGGAGCAATAGTTATAAGGCAAATCTATCAATTTTTTATTTCATAACAAACAAAATATTTATGGTTTTTTTCTCATTAAGCATTGTTAAATCTTTGAAATCTTTTCTTTAATCTAAAAATGGGTTGTAACTTTACATTGCCACAATAGTTGACGACTTAGAAAAAGTTTATTAGAGTTTGTTCATAAAAGAATTAATTTATACTATACATTTACTAACTTTTCTTTATGTATATACTATGCAGATAATACAAAATAATGAAGTGTATTTTTAAGGGTGTAGACCATGTTTATGCTCGATTTTGCAAATTTTTTATTCCTCCTCAAACTTTTTTTTTATGGTAGGAAATTTCATTCATAGTATGCTTATATTTTATACATTACTTTTTAGTTAAATTTTGGACGGACAGTCAGTAACATCTAATTAGAATTGGATTAATACAAAAGACATTAAAAAGTGGTTATTTGTGATTTATTAGTGTACACTTAAAGTAAGTTGTTTTATATAGAAACTAGCGGCTTCGCCCCTAGCCCCTAGAGACTTTGCCCCAAGAGGTGATAAAAAAAATCTTTGGCGAAATGCGTTAAAGGACCAAGGAAATCTTCTACAAAAAAAAATGGGGGGGGGGGGGTTGAAAATAGCCTAAAACCACCACAGGACCAGTAGGTATATTCTCTGATGAGTAGAATCCGATCGGTTCAGTGGTTACCGAGATCTTAAGGGACGGACAGACAGACGGACAGACAGACAGACAGACATCGTTCTACTTTGTATTATAAATAATCAACCAATGATATATATACAGGGATAGAGGAAACATTAGTCTGTAAATTATACCATTTTAAGAATTTTATTCGCCCATTCGCTGGCTTAAAAACTTAGGATAATTCTAATAAATATTGATTGTTTGGTTTGAAATAGCATTGTTCAATATTTTTAAGTATGATTTTAATCTACAGAAAGGGTAATTTTGTTTGTCATTATTTGGTCTGTACAACCATTTATCGTTCATTTTCTCATCCCATAAGATCTCTGATTTTAAGAAACCTACAACCAAAAACCTAGTTTTTAAAATCTACTTTATACTTATGAAATAATTTTGAATAGCTAAAATGTTGCAAATACTTGACTACTTCCCAAAAGATTTTTTTCTCACAAAAATAGAAAGGAAGTTAATTTTTATTTGTCTAATACTTATTTGAAATGATAATAGAATTGTTAAAGTCACCAAACCTTCCATTCAATTTTTGAAGATTTTATAAAAAATGATAAATAATCCAATTAAAATAAAGCAAAAAATTAAGACTCTGGACAAATAATGATAATACAAATTTCATTCTTAATCGACCTATGATTCACTATTTGAAAATATTTTTTTTATAACAATTAGTTTAAACTAGAAGAAAAGCAGCGTGTTTAAAATGGAACTTCCGGCGGTAACGATAACATGTAAAGCTGTTACACTTTCGGAGTATTCCTTATCGCTACAAGAATCTACACACAAGGTTTAATGGCAATTTTATGGCAATAAATAAAATAAAAATAAAAAATGACTTATGACACATCTAGATGATTTGTGATTTCTTATAAATATCCAATTTCTCTTTTTAAGTTTTTTTTACACGGTGTTTAAGCTTTGAAACAGAGACATGTAATCTAAAAAAAATTTAATATTTGAAAATTGACTGTTGAGAATTGTCTATTCAAGGAGTTGAGTTTTTGACAATAATTGGTTTATTAGATCTATTAAAAGGACGAAAACAATATGTTAAATGTCAGATGTGACAAAGCATCTTAGTAATAGAAATAATTAAAATACACTTAAATTTTAATTAGATCAGCATATAGTACTTGATAAAAAATACAAAATAATGAGCAATGATAGGCAACTATTATTTTACCATTGGTCAATTACAATGTATACTGGCCTATCATTAGTCATTTGCATTGTATGATTTAATTTTTATTAGGCACTATTTGTAAGGTATACCTTCAAAATCTTTGATGTCATCCTTATTTATATGTAGGTAAACCTATCCCTGCCACCCTAAGGTGTGAAGAACCGTGCCTAATAAAATAATTGAAGCGAAATATAATATGTTCCAAGCTTTACATTAATCACTCATGATCTAAGCAGCGTAGCTATTCCTAAAGTTATATTTAACAAGGATGTTACTCTTTTATTTTTTTGATGGGGGAGTTGGAAGGGAGGGGGGGGGGGTTGGGTGCTAATATGACTGCTGATATAACATTTTCTTAAACAAATAACATTAAATTTGTATATGACGATTATATGGCATTAGATTAAATAACAGATCTACATTTAGTATAGATGTATAAACATATAACTACCTCCATCCTTTTTCAATGACCGTATTTATCTGCTACAAAATTATTTCCAGCTACTTGGCTGTGTTGTTACACACTACACCATTGGTTGATTTTCAATTGGAATTGGGCAGAAGGACATTGCGATGGGGAGATACAGTTATTTAATCCTTTGTACTCTACTGATTAAATCTAATGCAATTATGACCACATATTTTTTTTAATTAACTGCTCAAAATTTAAAATCTATTGGTTGGTAATTTTATATCATAAATTAATTGAATTTTTTTGTTGATGTTATTGTACTTGTTTAAAAAAGACATTTAAAAAGCAAACTGTAACACTATTAATAAATCTTCTATTTTTTGCTTTCCTAAATAAAAAAAAACTTTAGAGCAAAGCTTCTTTTAGATTTACATGATATAATTTTGAACAACTCAAACATGAAAAATTTAGATAATTAAGATGCTTGTACAAAATTTTTTTTATCTCATCTTAAATATGAGAATGACTTTAAAATTTTTTAGAAAATGTAAATTATCTTAATTATTTAATATCAATTATTTAAAAGGTAGTTTTGGGATGGTTTTACGCTACCTTTCTCTTTCCTCCTTCCCTCTTTGGATACAGAACCTATATGTAGATGCTATGGGCGCTAGTTCTCATTAAAGTTAACATGATTTTTATTTTAGCCAAGTGGTCTAGCACTGAGGAAATTAACAACCACAGCCAAGCAAAGGATATCTCCTTCAGAGATATACCTAAGGTAGGTGGTAAAATTTAAGGGGTTGTGAAAAGTGCCTCCAAAAATTTCGACACGTCTTAAAGATTTTGACATTTTCCTCATTGGGTTGGGGGGGGGGGGGGTCGAAGACCCCTGTCAAAAGAGGTTTATGCTGTGCTTAAAACTCTCTTTTTTTATGTCAATGCGTTATAAAACTTATACTATTAATAGCGTAAGTGACTTTGTGACTAATTGGCAAAAGCCCAGAACTCCCTCTGTTAATAGTTTTTAGTGTGTATGAGAAAAGAAAGAAAAAATACTCCTATGGTTCTCAATAATAAAAGGTTGGGTTCTCTGGTCGCTTGGCACTTTAAGGGAGAAGGACATACTTGATCCAAAATGGCGTACTCATGTACATAATTGTTGTTGTTCTAGACTTGGACACCTCGGAACCAGCCGTCACCCAGCCTCGACAAGGACTTCAAACCTGTCAACTTTGACTCCAGCAGTCTCAAGAGAGTTCAACGCAGTGTAAGATTTTTTAGGAATAGTTCCTTTCGTAACATCGCCCCATAAGGGGCGATTCGTCGTATTTTTTAAATGGCTTTTTATAGGTTATTTTAGTATAGGTTATATTGGGTAAGGTGATTGCCCCACAGGGTTGGGTAATTGGCCCCGCAGGGTTAGAGCCCCCCGCATGGGCTAAAAATAGGAGAAAAGCTACTGTGAAAAATACGAAGAATCGCCCCATAAGCTGCGATGTTACGAAAGGGACTATACCCGAATTTTTATATCATTTTGTAATTTTGGCTCCCTAATTAATAATGTCATTGGATTCAAAAAATTTTCACATTTGGCACCAAAATATGTTTATTACCCCCACCCCTCTTGTAAGTAGTCCCTTCTCAAAAAAAGGGCTTTGGACATGTTTAAATTTTACTTATTCTTTTAAGTACCAAATCTACTCTATAATCCACAACTTTATGGGAAAACATGATTTTCTCAGTTGCTAATCAAAATTGACGCCTGAAGTTTTTGTTAAGCTTCCTTGTACCAAGAATCATCACGTATTTAACTTAATTTTCTGTCGGTCTATCAGTAATGATAACAATATGATATTAGTTAATATAAAATTACGTGAGAAGAGTTTCGTGATGATCTTTAAATCTCTTTGTTTTAATGTAAACAATCATATGTATATTGTTTATTTAGGTTTCCTCCGACAGTGCTTATAACAGCCCTGATCCTAAGGTATAGTTGGAATTAAGATATTAAAGGTTTTACTGCATTACACTTTACTTTACAATTGATTTTATAGCGGTTTCCCTGGTCGAAACCCCTCCTCTGATCCCCTCTCCCCCTTATTTTTAAATTTATTTATTGATTTGGGAGAATTAAGGGTGATGGAATTCATATGAACATCATTCCTTATTTCATACAATTGAGGAAATTCAGAATAGAAATATTTCACATAAAAGTGAAAATTGTTAGACAAATTCCGTTTAAAAACTGCCAAGTTTTGTCTATATTAATTTGTTATTCTACTCTAAATGCACATTCTTTTTAGTCTATTGATAATTGTGACATTTTTACTAAATTGTTTAAGATTTAAAAAAAAATATCTTAATGCAAAACTATTTTTAAAAGCGAAGCTTTTCTATAATTAGGGTCGGTCCGTACGTACGTCCGTCCGTAACGGATAGCTTTTAATTTAGGCATGTTACAAACTTACAATTGTCCTATCGATTTCAAACTTTGCATGGTGATTCCTTTAGTAATTAGGTACGATTTAAAAAGCGTAGCAACTCTATAATCAATAACCAAAATGTCCGTACGACCATTTTAAACATGTCGATTTTTTTTACTTTTTTAACAACAAATTTTCATGTATCTAAGCATCCGATTAACCTGATTTTTGGTATATTAATTCCTGGGACAACAAAGCTATTATAAGCGAAGCAACTCTATAATCAAGTCCCAAAAATGTAAGTATGTTCATAAACATTATCCTGTATCCAGCAGTTTTTCAACAAATTTACTTACAATTTTGGTTCGACTCTTATACATTTATATTCTGATTATTCAGTTCTGACTCTATACAAATGTTAATGTCCGTTTGTCCTACCGTTTCAGTGCTTCGCTTTTATGGATGTTGTCATCCTTGTTAAAAGAAACTTTAGTTCCCTTTATCATGCTTATTGGTTCTCCGTCCGTTTTTATAGAAGAACATTTACAAAAATTTGATGGTGTAAGATGGTGACGTCTGACCTTTTTGTGTAGATTCCCATAACCATAATCATATTTAAACTTGAAACAGCAATGTTAGTTTGACTACTTTTTAGCCACTTTATTAAGTAACTAGCAGCTACGCCTCTAGAGGCCTTTAGGGGCACTTGAGGAGGGGGAGTTGATTTCAATAACCCAAATTTTTTGTTTTAGAATTATAAATAAAAAGTAAAAAAAATTGGGTTTATTTTGAAGCTACCCTGTAAAGGAAGACCATGTCGGTTCAGCGGTTAGCAAGATCCTACAGACACACAAAAAGACAGACAAAAATTCTGTTACCTTTTTTATAAGGATACTGTATTTTCAGGAGAGCTTTGCTTGGAAAGATGCAACTTTAGACAGAAAGTTGAAAGATCTTCACGCCAAGAAATATTCGGATGCCCCTGAACCAAAGCACAGGTGGGTACAGGGATAGCACAATAAACAATAAATTTATTATCAAACAATCCTTTGTCTCTTTTAGTAGGGGGGGGGGGGGGTCAAGGGGAAGAGTACCCTGTCAAGAGGGGTTAAGAGTGGTGTTAATTTTGACAGGTGGGTACACACCACCTTCTGCACACAACTGAATGTAAAACATTTTTATGAAGCTAATTTAAAAGTCAGTTATCCAGAACAATTAATAACTTTGCCAGAAGTGATAGCTTTTTCAATTTTATTTCAAATCTTAATAAAATCATTGATTGATTTTAGTCAGCGGTCGTAAAAAGAAGAGATTAGTCACTTTAAAAGAACATTATGATTATTATATTAGTTCTAACTTACATGAATTATAGAAAATTTACAGGCCTTTATCATAATATTTTTTTTTCTCAGGGATAATGATAACTCTCTTGCGAGAACTTTAGAAAATTGGAAAGCAACTCCTCTGCCTAAGGTAACTATAGAGCAAACTACGTTGTAGAGTAGCTTCGCTCTTAATATAGACTGTTGTACTTACTTTGTAACGTTCAGACCATACAATTAGAAGTGAAAAGCTAAGTTTACAAAAGATTTACTTGGAGTCGGACCGGTGGTTTTTCCTTCACAAGCCAAAAGAACTTTATGAAAACTGTCGACCTAAAAATTCTATGTGTCTTTATGAACTTGAAATTGAAAATATGAGAGAGAGGTTACTTTTTTTCTCATTATCATTTTCAATTCATCTTAAAAAGAGCTTGGGGGGAGGGGGGTAACCACCACCTATAACATCTAATGTTATCTATCAACAGGTTGAAGATCCTGACGTTCTATTGTTGAAGAAAGCTAGGCAGGAGAAGAAAGTTAAAAGATACTTGGAGGATAACTTTCAAAACAGACAAGGTAGGCACTTTCCATCCATTTTAATGGTAGAATAGGAAAGACAAAGATTATTGAATCTAGATAATTTTGTTTAAGAGGTAACCTTAGTCATTCTTATTTCAACATATTTTTATTAGAATATTACGGTAAATTTACCGCAAAGTGCCTAGTCGAGTACAGAACCCCACACTTGTTTTGAATTTAATAAAAAATTAGAAGGGAAGGAGTAATGTTTCTTTTATTTTGCTTATTAGGAAAGATTAGAACCGTAGGATTAGGCATAGCCATCAAGATGGTCCGGCTAAGGAACACCCCCCTCCCTTTTGATTTTTTTAAGTTGGGAGGGGTTGTGTGTGTTAGTGCTCTGTATGCATTTTGAGGGAAAGTAACTATGTTACCATTTATCTGTTTATAAGCCATCTTTAAAGAATCAAATTTTTTGAAAAGATTTAGATGTCAAGGAGTTCAAACATTAAGAGAGGAGGGTTGGAGGGGGTTGGGGGTTGGATGAGGTTTTAATGATTATTGATGTAAAAAATAACTAAAGTTACATGAATTACAATGTAAAAGGTTTTAATTTAACAAAAACTCATTATACATATAAAAATTGCTTCGGAGTTAAACTCATTCCTCTTAATATATAGATTTGCTACCTAAGACTTCTGGCCGAAAATCTCGAGGTACTGCAAAGTGTTGAATGTACATTTATTTATATATATTAAGTGCACGCTTTTTTAGATGTTTAATTAGTATCCTGCCAATATTTATTTTATTTACAACCTGCATCATATTTTATTTAATTTATTTACTCCATGCATCTATTTTTATTTATTTAAATCCTTAAACTACATATTTGTATATTACATGTGCTTAAAATTTTACTGGTTTATTTAAAATTTTTACTTTTATGTTACTAACATAATTCCTAGATATTTATAAATCTTTCTTGAAAAGTACAATCCATATATGCCAGCAAATTCCGAGATATTTAGCTACAGACAAAAACCTTATTGATCTAATGTGGCATGTTTTAAAAACTATTTTTGCGGAAGAAATGGTAACCCATTAAAAATGGTTGAGGGCTAGTTCACTACTAATTTAAAGAGTAGAGAAAATTTATATTTCTTGTGATAATATTTCCCTAAAAATACTATTTATGTACACGAAAAAGGCAAAAACTATCAATTAATATCGAAGCATGCAATATTGCAGTTAAACAAGGATAAGTAAATTCTAACATTTGAAGGTGTTGCTAAATTTAAAAACTTTAAAATTGACAATTGTAGTTCAAAAATAAAAATATTTTTATGTAATTAATATCAGCTGGATTAGAACCAATTCTGTAAAATTTTTATTGTTTCGTATTATAGACAATTTTCTACGAATAATAAAATAAAAATCATAACATCAATACCTACCAGTTGTGTTATTAAAAAAAAATTCTCCGAAAAGATGCCTATAATACGATGCGACAAATAACTATTTTAATCGATTTTTTTTATGCTGCGCTTTTAGAATAAAGTAAAATACAAAATTTACGAGTAGCTATGATGCAAATAGAGATAATGTGGTTTTTTCCATCGACCACGACACCTATGATTTATCTTCCTAAAGAGTTTGGTTAAAAAATTAATTTTCTCTTTCAAACAATTTTAGTGGTTTTTAGAAAGTATTGTAAATCTTTCAAAAGTTGCCTTTAAAGCTATAAAACCCAGTGAGGGGACACTGGGATGTTTATTACACTAGTCCCCAAAGGTTTACAATAACCTTTTTTTTTTATATTCTTTGGCTTTATAAATTTGGGGACCTTTAACGAATTTTGATTGGTTGATTTATTAAGTTCAAACGTTTCATCCACTAATCTTACGCTACAGAAGGAGTAATTTTGTGCATCATAATTGGGGATGTACATTAATTTTTAGGGCATTGTCTTATCCCTTTAGATCCTTGATAAAACTAATAGATGAAAAAAGTAAACTGATTTAAAATACAAAAAATCCATGGAAAAGCTTTGGCCCTAGCCTCTAAAATTGAATGAATGAGGGCGGTCTTAATTTGATTGCCTTACGACTTCCTAATTTATATATACAAAGCTTCCCTAAAAAGCATATCTCCTTAAGTAAAGCAATTTAAGATATCTACAACTTAAAACAGAATTTTTTTCTCAAACATATCAGAAAACAAAAAGTTACATTCTTTCATTTAAAATTAAGTAAAAAATGTTTGACTTGTGATTAGAAATATCTCGTCTGTGGTTGGATGCCTGGGAATCATTTACTAATTATCACTATAGATAGGAAATGGCATGGATAATTTTTATTTATGATAATGAATGATTTTTAAATTTGGGGGAGATGGGGGTGGGATGTTGACCATTTTTTGGTTATAGAAATGTCCCAAGATCACCTAAGATTACTTTACCCCCTTTCTTGCAAGTCTTTACAAACAATTTTTTATATTGTTAAAATACCTTTCATTAGACATAATAATTTGTCCTCACTGCTAAATTAATTTTCCCATCCATGGAGATATTAACTCTATGTTTCTCAGTAGGTGATAAAATTTAAGCTTTCATGACAATGACAAGGTTTTTAACTTTTATTAAAAGTTCAAGAGCAGGGGTATGTCTTCTCAAAGAAAAATATAAACAAAGCATTATTTAGAAAACAACTACTAATGATTTTACAAAAAAAAGTTGGATGATTTTTACTAAACAAATTGGAAGATTTTTTCAAAAAGTTTATGAAGTTTTTTTTACATATTTATTTTTTTCTTTAAAAATGCTAATTTTGAACAGGTACTTCTATGTAATTTGAAATGTCTGTCCGTCCGCCCTTCCGTCCGTAAGAAAGGTATGAGAAAAGTGTGAATATCTTGGACGCTATTTAAGATAGACCGCAGAATATATTTATGAACATTCCCAATACCGATTTAGAATATAATTGGTTAATCGGTACATCTGTCGGTAAAGTTATGAATGAAAACTCAAATAAAAAAGTTTTTTTACTGGGCTACCAATAGAGTAGACAGCTGATATTGATATTTAATTTTTCAGAATATTTTCCCCTCTCCCTGATTTTTAACTCGTAACAAAAGTTTAATCATCTCTGTACAATTGAAATACATTCTTTAAGATCATTCCTTAAACTTTTTAGAATGTTGTCAATTATTCTTTTTTCAATTGTTGATTTCCACTTGTCAAAAATAGTGACTACTATGATACTTCTTTATTAATCACAAATGCAGCATGTGGTATGTATTAAAACTCATTTTTTTGTCTCAAGTAATATTTACAGACTTAAATTTTTCATTTTTTTTGTTATTGAGAAAATTATTTTATAAGTAACTAGCGACTTTGCCCCAAGAGGTAGTTTTAAAAAAGTACCTCCACCAATCCTAAATAATTAACTGCCTAAAAAAAAGATTTTTTTTTTTTTGGGGGGGGGGGTTCCCACGCCCCAAGAAAATAGCCTAAAACCACTAAAGGACCAGTAGGTATATTCCATGAAGAGTAGAATCCGATCGATTCAGTGATTACTGAGATCAGACAGACGGACGGACAGATGTCATTCTACTTTGAATTAAAGATAGTAATAGAAATACACAAAATATACCAAGGATGACAATATTCATAAGCTTAGAAGCTAAAATATATTAAAAGATATAATTTAAGTAACATAAAATCTACTTGTCCTTTAACCTATAGTTAATCCTATTGAATGCCTAGAAATTTTGATACTAATACCCAGAAAATACAAAAGATTAATGAAAATTAAAAAAAAAGTCTGCCTAGAGACAATAAACTTTTAGCCATTAATAACAAAATTAACAAAGCTTCAATCACAAATTTGAAATTATGGAACCAGCGGAAATGCTTTTGATCAAAAATGACTGTGCGTGAAATTTTTATTTTTCCGCAGTTCTTTTTATGATAGCATCTAAAAAAGACTGTATGTTTTATTTTTTTCTCGCGTATACTATTGTCAGGCGCGTGACACACTTAGTAAAGTGTAATATAAAGAATAAACTACCAAACTATTAGTAATGAGAATTATTTGACTAATTAAAAATTTAGGACAAGCATTATCCGACGAATGGTTTTTTGACAAACACAAAAATATTTCAAATTTCAATGTGTACAGTTCTTGTTACTACTTAACTGGGTTAAAACTTCTTAATGAAAATTCTTTTTTTATTTAAGATATTTAATAGTACAGTCCTTCAATCGTTAGCGAAATGGCACACTTTTTTGTGTTTTAAAGTCTAGAGCATTAAGAGTTTTAATAGGAAAGTGAAATATATTTTTCTGAATTATTTAAACATCTATTTTAAATTTTTCGAGTTTGACTAAACTTTTGAAGGTTTTCAATTTAAATATAAAATAGTCTAGAGCCATCTTTAGACAAAAAAAAAAAATAAAAATAACACCTTCTGTTGATAATTGAAGTATTATGATGACTTATGTGAAATTAAATGAATTAATTATAATAATGGCATACTGTTGTAACTAATTTTACCGATATCTATGTCTGCATTATGCCTTACAAAATGCATATGTAACGCTCTTCTAATAATGATATGTCCTAAAGTTGAAATTATTGTATAAACACTGGTTACAAGAATCACAATTAAGCACCTGTTTCGCGCCACGTATAAAAAGTTACCATCCCTCTCTCAATATTCTCCTTTAACAGTCATTTAATTTCATACACAGAAACATGGATTTACTAAAAATATTAGGTTGACTTTTTTTGGCAAGGGCGTCCAAGCTTTTTTTTTGGAAGTGGGAGGGGTTACATCTCTTTATCCCGCCTACTTGGACGTCCCTACTTTTAGCATACACATTTACTGGTTTTTAAAATTTCTTTATAGATAACAATTTTAGCATATTTTTATGGAAGAAACGATCTAGCTGTTTACGAGATCTTACCAGACACACATCCTACTGTTACTTTGGAATATGGGATTCAATTTAAGAGTTCATATCATGTCTCTGGTATTAATAGTATGTGCTTTCATCCTTCAAAATTCTTCTTGGCTAATTTAAGAGGAGTCTCATATATTTTGTTTTATTTGTAGCAAAACCACAACCCTCTAAGTCACTAGTCGAGCACAGACCCCATCCCCCTTATTTTCAAATGAATTTAACAGATTGAGTGGGGGAAGTTTTTTTATTTCTTACTTTAGGTAAGTTTAGGTTAGGTTATATCGGGTACTGGGTAGCCCCGAAGTTATATGGCCAGCATGGTTAGAGCCCCACGCAGCTCTTATGCATGGAAGAAATAATTCCCCCCTTTTTTCTTTGTATTTAGAAATTGTGTGGAGGGGGGGGGGGGGTTAGCGCTGGAAAGGCACTTTGAGGGAAAGCAACAAAAAAGCACAAAAACTTTTTTCTACTTCATAAACTAAATTTTGTTTTGGTAGTCTCAAAAAGGCTTTCTTTTCTTTAATTAACAAAATAATCAAAGGTTCAAAGTTTCTCTTTATACCGGATATGGTCATGATTATTACCCTTCTCTCTAAGTTTCCACTTTTACTTTAAATTCTATGGAGACACTGGTAGTTTTGTTTAAGATGGTATTTATTCATTTTTACAAAGACATTTTTTTATTTCATAAACTAAAACTTTGCTTATTTTACACTTATCTTGATATTTGTTTATCAGCAGGTTTTAAGATATTTTAATAAGAATTTAATTTTATTTCTTGCTGCTTTATATGGGACATAATTAAGAGGGGGTTTCCCCTACCCCTCAGGCATTTATGATGTCTTGTCAAATTAAAAGCTTCTTCCTCTGTCTCTCTGTCTCTCTCTCTCTCTCTCTGTCTCTGTCTCTCTCTCTCTCTCTCTCTCTCTCTCTTTCTCTCTCTCTATCTCTCTCTTAATTCTTCCTTATTAAAATGGTATGAAACTAGATATCAGTAATCTTAAAAACAATTTCACTCAATTTTACAAAAAAAAGACATTAGATAAGGATATGTTGCAAAGCTTAATTTTCTATTCACATTCCTATCACCAGATGTGGCTTGAAAATACACAAAAACATAAGCAAAAATTCAAACTAAAAAATGTTTTTTTTTAAACTTTTTTTGGTATATTATTTTTAAGAAAATAATTAATCAAAAATACAGAAAAATGCTAATTTATAATTAATCAAGTTTGTATAAATACTCTCCCCTTTGAACTTTAATGGTCCTGTTTGAACCCCTCTTACACCCCCCCCTCCCCTCCTTGCTTCTGTGAGCGTGAGCGTGCACCTCTGAAATATCTGGTCTCCTCATCATGTGTTAACTTGATAAAGATAATTAATATACAAGATATAGACTGAACACTCACAAAAACTATTTTCTAAAATGTAAACTAAAAATCAATTGGAGTTTCATAAATGGAATTAACAATCAAAAAAGAGGTATACATTACACCTTTAAATTTGATGAAGACAATGAATATACATGCTATAGATTCATACACATTTATAAAATTAACAAGACAATTTTGTTTGTCCATGAAGATCTCGCTTATTACCAGAACGATTCAGTTCTCTATTTTAGAAAAGATTTAAATATGCTATGACTGGTTTTGAGCTATTTTTACATTTAAGTGTTAGGATGGTTTTAGGCTGTTTTTCTGCCTTTTCCTTCGAATACAAATCCACTAGATGCTAGGGGTGCAGCAGCTAGTTACTATTAAATTTTTCAAATTGTACCTCTAATTCTCATCTGTCTATTATCGATATAAGTTTTACGCTTGATAAGATTGCATTACAGAAGCAAAACTATTAGTTTCAAACAAATTTTACATTTAACACATTAAAAAGTTTAGTTAGATATTTTGTTAGAATAGTGCCAATTCATTTTATTTATAATATATCATGAATTCTAAATATTAAATAATGAAATTGGTATTTTGGATTTTTAAAAAAGCCATGAAAAGTGACTAAAAATGGTTAGTTATGCGGATTCAGTGAAACATTTGATATCCCCGCCAGATACCAAAGATTTGATAACAGATTCAAATTTGGAGGATTATGAATATTCAAGAAATTCATTTCATTCTCTGCAATACTATGAAGCGAACAACAATAATTATAACTCTCAAAAGTTTAGCTTAAGCCAAGGAAGTGCCTTTAGAAGATTGAAAAAGTGGGTGTTTTTGGTCATGGTTATTTTTAAAAATATTTTTCTTTATACAAAAAATCTTTTTTATTTATATAATTTATATATAAATAGAACAATAAATTGTTTCTTTGAATATAAAGTTAATGTTATGCTCAATTGAAATGAAAAAGGCTATGATTTTATTCAAATACCTACTCCTATTTATACATTTTTAATGGAAAAGTATATCTTTAAATGTTCATTTATTTTTCACTTAATCTACATATATCCTGACCCAAAACAGCAATCTTACCTCCAGTGGCCAATCTAATCCATACCTGGCTGTCTCCAGGAATCCAAATGGAGGAACTTCTGATGAGTACGACAGTGGCAATTATGTCCAGCAACGAGCGAGCTTAGATTTCCGGTCATTTCGGGCTAGTCCCATCTCAAAAAGTTCTTTTGATCTTGGTAGGCTAATGCTAGATAAAAATATGTTGTGCTTTTCCATGAATGGAGGAAATATGGGACTCTAAATTATAATTGTACTATTTACAACGACGTTATCTTTATTCTTAATGGTTGGCTCAAAACTTTGGTTACTTTTATTTAATTTTGATTGGGTTGTCCCAATTTCGTAATAGTCAACCAATAATTAATTTATCAAAATTTTTCAACGTTAGGGACATGTATCATTTTATCGTCCAGTGTCTTATCTCTTAAGATCCAAGGGTTTTTATAGAAATAATGTTTCAAAATTAGAAATGCGAGTAAGGATACCCCCCCCCCCCCTATTTTATCTAGCCATCATTATTAAAGATAAATCCTACCACCAGAAGCCTGCAAATAATAGTTACATTACAGAGCTTAGAAAATATCTGCATTCAGAATCTTATTCCTCCCTGCCTGTCACACAAAATGGTTACCCCAATAGTTACCAACATGGCCACCAAAATGGCTACCAAAAAGACCGCCAAAACAATCAATTCAATGGTTTCCAGAACAATCAACAGAAAGGTTATCAGAACCACTTCCAAAATGGCGGACAAAATGGCTACCACTACAACAACATTGGCAGCTATGCACCATCAACAGCTGCCAGAAGAAACTCGTACGGGTCCTACAATGTGCCACAACAAACCAGTTCCTTTAATCAGCCGCCATCTTTAGATTCAAGAATCGCCAATGGTACAAACAGCCGCCATACCTATAGCATCCAAGAAATGCGGGAAAGAAATTATGAGTCTTTAGGAGCGCGGGAAGGATCTGAAGGATCACGGGATGCCCGGAAACATAAATTTCGAATAGATTCTAGTTTTATTGGTTATAAGAATGGTAAGTAATATTTAGAAAAAAAATATTTCAAAATTTTAATGGTAAAGTTGAAAGTTACTAAATCATCCCAAGAATTACCATGTAAAATCATGGCGATTTGTGATTGTACCAAAATCATCATACAAAGTTTGAATTCTATAGGAAGATTTTTAAATACCTTACTAATTATAAGATGTATTAGTACGGATGGATGGACCGACGCGACCATAAATATAGAAAAGCAACGCTTTTAAAGGATAAAGAGATGAAAATATTATTTTTTATACATAAGAAAATCTTCATTTATAGATTTAAAGACTTCTCTCTACAAACTTTAACAAGGAAAGTAATAAGTTTACTGAAAACTTTTCTAGACAACTACAATTTCCAAAAGGTTTAAAATCATACTTATTGAAAATATTATTATATTAGATTACTGAAAATGATATTTTCATTAGAGTTTATGTCTTTAAACCTAAACCAAAGCTTTACATACACCACTTATAGAGCAACTCTGCTACCCAATATTCAGTTTTCTAATAGTTATATATCGCATCGTATTATTGACAGTCTTCTTCGGATATTAAAAAAAATCATGAGCATTATACCATTTTTGTCAGGTTCGAGGGGCCTAAGGCCCAGGCTAACAAAGCTTATATTTATTTATGTTTTTTATTTTAATATCCTTAGAAAATTGTCTGTAATACGATGCTATACGTGAGTTTTCATTATGGCTGAAGAGTGGTTTTAAACCAGTGGATATTAATCAGTTTAGAACTTATACTAAAAAAATAATACTTAAATTAAACTTTATTTAATTTTTATAATAGAGTTTTATTCAGAATTTCTATCTTAGTTTCTGAAATGAAAGTATCTCCTTTTAGATGACCAATGAAGCATTAAACAATCTTAACAGTGTACTTAGATCATTAATAAGGGCGGTTTTACTTTTAACACACAGAAAGGGACATTCTTACTGAATTATAGATCGTAAATAGATTATAATTTTAATCTTAGGAATAACAAGTATGACAGCATTAATAAAAGCTTAGCTCAACTATTCGGAAAGGACCAACCACCATTACAAGCATAGATTGACCAAATATCAAAGAAACAATATACAGAATTTTATCTAATTCAAAATCTAAACAAAATTTTAATGTTATGATGTAGATCAAATACACGATATTTTTTATGGACTTACGGTTTTAGAGTTGATTACTTGAGTACCTCGCATATTATCGTTTTAGGAATCGCAATTTCAAAGTAGTTGCAAAAGAAAAACTACACGATTTCCAAGATTCTATCAGTACTATTCATACTAAAATACTTACAGACCGATTCTAAACAACAAAATATGCAAACAACCTTAAATTTTGCATCACAAGATTTGCGCAATATTTTTGTAGAACAGCCATCCTCGCTCCACGAACTTATACAGTGGCAGTCACATTAGAAAGTTTTAATATTATTTATGAATAAATGACAACTTAACCGTTTACTATGTTTCAAGCTTCATTAAATTTATCCGCAAATTCTCTCAAACCGCAAGTGCATACCTTTCACTCCCCTTATAATTCTAATTCAGTGGCTAAGAGGCCTCTAGGAGCTTTTGTAGAGAGGGGAGGGGTTGACCATATTCAAATTTTAATTATCAAAGCGAAAAATGAAGTAAAGGGGGTTACCTTTTTCTAGGGGCGATTTTTCTTGTAAGGGGGGAAGTACACTCCCTCAAACTAAGAAAAACCTTTCCAGTACATGTAAAAAACTTTACTGTAAAGAAAAGCCATATCAGTAAAGCGATTAGCGAGATGTTTCGGTACAGAAAGATAGACATACATACTAACACTTTTATGTAGGATTTAACACTTGTGTATTATTATTGCGGGTGGGCTCTAGCCCCTATGAAGATAACAATTACATAATGCTATATTATTCAAAAATCAATAAATTCAAAAAACGATGTAATGGGGTTGGATATACAGATGTTTTAATAGAGATTTTAAAGAATTTGTCAATTTTTAAATTAATTTAATGCTTGACGCATGCTAAATACAAAATCTAAATAAACTTGTGTTTTAAATAGAAGTAAACATTGCTTGATCTGAATTGTTTGTGTTGACATACAGTTTTACTAGCTAATGTCGATTTAATGAATAAAAGTGTTCATAACTGACATTTCCTTGATATTCACATCAAAATACAAATAAGATATCATTACTTTTAGAAACCTATACATACTAGTTGATATTATTTTTAAGTCTAATACTGACAGCAAAGATTTTATTGGAAAGGACAAACTCTGCTCTAATTAGCCTGCACAAATTAAAAATCGAATTTGCATAAAGAAGGTGCTAAGATTTGAAAATAAAACAAGGATGACAACATCCATAAAAGCGAAGCACTGAAACGGTAGGACAAACGGACATTAACACTTGTATAGTGTCAGAAGTGAATAATTAGAATATGAATGTATAAGAGTCGAAGCAAAATTGTAAGTAAATTTGTTGAAAAACTGCTTAATACAGGATAATGTTTATGGACATACTTACATTTTTCGGACTTGATTATAACATCATACTTTATTGTCCCAGGAATCAATATACCAAAAATCAGATAAAAACATAAGGAAAAAGGATAAGAGGATGAATACTCACCCCAATTTCATTGTAAAATATTACTTCCCCCCTACTAAAATAATTTGTCTGCTATTTATCTAAACCGTCCGCGGCTTTTTGCATCTTAATCATAACCTATTCTATATATGTAAAAAAAATAAAAAAAATTTTATCTTATTAATTATTATTATTTTTCTGTAATTTATTATGTTTTTAAAAAAATTAAAGAAAATATTTAAAATACAATTTGATTTAGAATCTTAAAAAACAAACAGCCGCGGACGGTCTTAGTGCAGCAGAAAAGTATGTTTCGCCTAGTTTAAAAATAGGAGGGTTCACCTTTTATGTTCAAAAATTTATTTTTTTTCAAATTAGCCTAAATGTAATATTTAAATCTAATTAACATGATAAAACTTTAAAATGTTTACTAATAAAAAATTAATAGTTTAGCTCTCAGCCACCAGGTTCGCTAGTTGTCTACTTCAAAGACATACATTAAAACTAAGGCTAAATATTAAATAAAAAATTTCATAACTGAATAATCTAAATAAGTGAATAATCTGTAAAGCTATCTATGTTCTTTCTCAGACAATACTCGTTTTTACAATATTTTTAACATTTTCAAGTGATGTTATTTACCCCTCAGGGTTTGGCCCTTTAGTGACAAAAATCCAAAACAAGAAAAATACAGGCAAAATAAAAATTGATGAACGCTTTGATATTCTAGTTCTATATCCAAAGCTAGATGGCACTGAAAAACTGATTATTATAATTTACAATCAAATGTTCATATTAAATTTGTAAAAACGTTTATTTATTAAAAAATATAAGTTAGATAGACTGCAATATAAATCTTATAAGCTGATAATGAGTGTTATGATTAAAGTCAGTAGCAAAGTCATGAAAAATTAATAATGATAATTTTATATTCTTTCATTAGGTTTCATCAGAATGGATGATAATTCAAAATATTTCTATATCATCCCTTAAAAATTAGATTTATGCTTCAAACAGCAACTATAATTGATGAAATTACATTTAATTTTAAGATATTCCCATTTTGAAAAGTGGTGGAATAACATTAAAAATTCAGCGCGGCAATTGCTCAATATAGGCCTCTAGGCCCACTGCCTATTTTAGTCCTTCAAATACCTCGATTTCTCTCTTTTATTATTTTCTCTATGGATAAAAAGGATCACATAAAAATTTGTTGTTAAAAAAGTAAAAAAATCAACATGTTTAAAATGGACGTACGGACATTCTGGTAACTGTTATAGAGTTGCTACGCTTTCTAAATCGTACCTAACTACTACAGGAATCAACATGCAAAGTTTGGAATCGATAGGACAATTTTAACTAATTTAAATTAACGAATAGAGCTATCCGTCTGTGACGGACGTACGGACCGACCCTAATAATAGAAAAGCTTCGCTTTTAAAAAGAAGTAGATTTTTAGGTATGTTTCTCAAGCAATAAAGCTCAAAAATGGCTTAACCAATCGAACTGTGCTTTTCAGGAAATCTTTATTAGACTGGCCCAAAAAAACATGAATTTTTAAATCTTTACCATATCAATTTGCGGATACCTTGAAGTTGTTACCGGCTCAAATGTAGACCTTTTAGTGAAAACTAGACCTCTCTACAATGAAAATTGATCTCGAAATTTCAATCTTAAGCTTTTTATCAAAAACTTCATATTTTCATGATTTTAACAAGAAATAATTAAAGAACTGCCAACCTAAAATAATGTAACAAGAGTTCAAATATAAAGCAATCATAAAAAGTAGGCAGAACCGCCATTCCTGCCCAATAATTTCGAAAAACGTTTAAAAACATTGTTTTATTTAAATTGATAATTTGTGTAAGAAATTGAACTAAAACAGTAGCTATTAGTCTTATGAGAAGAGAAATGATGAAAAACTCTAAAAAATATACATTTTAAAGACATAAAATAGGAAAAAGTGTTTTTAATAAATTTCATGGCTCAACAGACATTGTCGCCAATAAAGAGACAATTTACTCAAATAAAAAGTTAAATGAAGGTAAAAAAAAATATGTAATATACTTATTCTCATATTCTACTTTAAAAAAAAGCATACTAATAAAAAAATTAATATTGCAAAAAATAATTTGATTGTTTTTTATTAAACCAGGAATAAAGAGTAAGGCTTATCTTTAATTATTTTTCTTCAATAATTTTGCAGTATGAATTAGCTTTCCCAAATTATTGTAATTGTACATAAATAAATTTTTATACTTTCTTTCTTCATATGTTTATTCCTGGTGATTTTAATATTTTATTTCAATGTTTGTAAACAAACAGACAGAAAATTTGATGTTTTGCTTTATATCTGGTGTAAGTCTTTCATAAATTGGGGAATTAAAGGTGAAAATAAATATGCATTTGACGAGATAGCGATAGATTTTTTCTTAAAATCAATTATAGGGCTAAAATCTACAAACAATACATAACCTATTTTTACATGACGCACATTGAAAAGCGATTTAGACCTTCATTTGGGCCACACTAATCTTTATATATATCTTGGTGTCGTTTTTGCCTTTTTTTATGGAGGTACCATTTGACATTGTAGCCACTAAATTCTAGATCAAAGCCAATAGCTTGAATAATCTTAGGTGAATCTATATTTAAGATAGCAATATATGTTTTAAAGTTAAATCACTGCTAATCAAGGCCGGACGTCAAAGCTTTTTATTTTGATTTTTCAAAACTTTTAAATTTTATCAATCTTTAATGTAATATCTAATTATGAAAAATCATGTTTCAATGAAAATTATATTTTTCACGTTTTTTCATATTAAATCTAAAATTATCAGAATTTGAGTATCTTATTTCACAATTAGGATTAAATTTCACTAGTTTGGTAACTTTTAATGCATGGTGTTTTGGGGGCCAAGGACAGGTATTCTGAAAAATAAATAAAACTTGAATGTTATTAATAATATAAAGTGTGTTACTTTATTTTATGTTTTATTATTATTTGGCCACAACTTGGTCAAAAATGCTCACAAATCAGACCTTTTTCGACCGAAGATGCTCAAATGGTTCCTTTACAAGCCCAATCAATCAGTTTTAAGATATCTTTATATTTTAAGGAAAATTGATGAAAATACTAAAAAACGGCAAATTTGGGTGTTACCTTTTATATGCACAGATACCATAAAATCAACAGAAAAAAATACTTATTTTTACTTTTCTGTCATTTTTAAAGTTTGATTCTGTTAAATTGGCTATTCTTGAAGGGATTTATGTATTGATTATACTGAAACACAATATTGGACAGAAATTAATGTATTTTAAAGAAAGAAATTTTTGGAAAATAAGAAATTCGATCTCTATCACTTCAGAGGACAGCTGCCAACCTCCAGTTGACAGGATGTATTTAAATACTTGTTAGTAATAATAATTAGCCCAAAAAGTAAAACAAAAAGTTTTTTAATATGGTAAAAAAATGATAATCTAAATCTTAATTTTGGGGATGATGATCTTAAAGATGCTCTTGCTGTTGGTGATGATGACCCAGATGGTATCCAAATACATGAGCATTATGACAACTTATCTATTAAACTATTAATTTCTGCCCAATATTATGTTTTAGTATATTTCAATGCATAAATCCCTTCAAGAATAGCCAATTCAACAGAATCAAACTTTAAAAATGGCAGAAAAGTAAAAATAAGTATTTTTTCTGTTGATTTTATGGTATCTGTGCATATAAAGGTAACACCCAAATTTGCTGTTTTTTAGTATTTTCATAAATTTTTCTTGAAATATAAAAATATCTTAAAACTGATTGATTGGGCTTGTAAAGGAACCATTTGAGCATCTTCAGTTGAAAAAGGTCTGATTTGTGAGCATTTTTGACCAAGTTGTGGCCAAATAATAATACAAACATAAAATAAAGTAACACACTTTACATATGATCATGTATTAATTAACTCTATAAAATTAGTTTTGATTGGTTGAAAATAATATATACTATTTCTGATTATTCCTTGAACATTTTAATGCTTAAACTTACCTTATTTGCTCTGTGACATAGATTGTTTCTTAATTTACTTTATGTTTTTCAGAATATCCATACCTGGCCTATATGTCTAATTATTAATTGATTTGCATAATTATTTGCATTTTTATTTATTGTTTAGCTTAATAAGTATTTGAGTACTGTTTTAGATATTTAATCAATTTAAATTCATAATAATAATAACATTCCCACTTCATATCAGTTGATATAACCAGGGAGTAAGGGAGGGGACAATGGATCGAATATTCAATCTTTAGTAGTCTCAGACTTTGGGTACTGGTTTAAAGGGAATGTGCAAGAATTTAGCAGTTTCTGACTGAGTTTGGGTACTTGCGCATAAAATGCCGCTACTCGTTGTGTTATTTTTGAATCTAGCAGACAGAGAGTTGTGAATACACAGCCCCCCTCCCATACTCTATTTCACTCCCCTCTCCTCTCATCTCCCTTTTTTTAAAGCACACGATAGGAAAAGGGAGATGGGAGGTGGGGGCATAGAGCATGGGAAATAAACTGGATAAAAAAGGGCAGGCTGGCGTATTGGTTCATATTTTTGCCCAGCCAGCCAGCAGTTGGCTGGGTCCTTTAATCTTGTAATATAAAAATCGCACCATAAAACCTCTATATATTTCATCAAAAACAAGATGTAATTTCGCTTTGCATGACTTTTTTCTTAGTTTATAATTTTCTAAATTTAATATACAAACCCTTTACAATTTCCTCCAAATTTTAAGGATTAGAGTGAATTTTTGAAATCTCTTAAATTAAATTAATTGCCCATTGTCCCCTCCCTTACTCCCTGTGATATAACAGTTTATTGGGGAAAGATTAATTTATCCTGCATTGTCCTTTCCTTTTATCCTACAGTGTATGCATATAAAAAATAATGGTGGAAAAGTTCAGACACTGTTGGTTTGTAACAAACATGCAATAGTTAATAAAAGTACCCAAAGTCTTAAAGCCAACGAATTAGAGAACATGATTACAAGATTGAAAAATTCTTTGATAACATATGATTATGCATGTTTACAATTTTATTTTTCACTTTTCAAATTTGTTATTGACTATCATTTAACTTCATTTTCATTTTAGGAAGTTACTCCGAGTGCGAGACTGATACAGAAATAGGGGCTCTACAAGCTAAATATTTCACTCTAGAAAAGGACACTACAGGGTAAGTTTTGTTTATTGTAAGATAGAAATAAATAAGGACTTTACAAGCTAAATATTTCACCATAGAAAAACACTCTACAGGGTAAGTTTTAATTCATTAGTCACATAGAGAGAAATGAGGACTTTACAAGCTAAATATTTCATTCTAGAGAAGGACACTACAGGGTAAGTTTTTATTCATTGAATATACATATCATTAAAGCTAAATAGTTACTATAGAAAAGGACACTACAGAGTTATTCTTAAAAAATGAACTAATATTCAAATACTTAAATAAGGACTTTACGTTTACAAGCTAAATATTTCACTCTAGAAAAGGACGCTACAGGGTAAGCTTTTATTTATTAAATATACATATCATTAGTCAGATAGACAAAAATAAGGACTTTACAAGCTAAATATTTCATTCTAGAGAAGGACACTACAGGGTAAGTTTTTATTCATTAAATCTATAATACAAAGTAGAACGATGTCTGTCCGTCTGTCCGTCTGTCTGTCTGAAGCTTAAGATCTCGGTAACCACTGAACCGATTGGATTCTACTCTTCAGGGTATATACCTATCGGTCCTGTGGTGGTTTTAAGCTATTTTCTTGGGGGGTGGGACACCCCCAACCCCCCCAAAAATGAAAATTTACCCCCCCCAAAAAAATACTCCTGGTGCTGCTGGTGCAGCTGGTGCAGAAAATTATTTTTTTTCTTGGGGCAAAGCCCCTAGAGGCTAGGGGCGAAGCCGCTAGTATACATATAATTGGCCAGATAAACATAAATAAGGACCTTACAAGCTAAATGTTTCACTTTAGAAAAGGACGAGTTTTTATTTATGATAATACGTTTGTTAGAAAAAAATAAGGACTTTACAAGCTAAATATTTCGCTCTAGAAAAGAGCACTACAGGGTAAGTTTTAATTCATTGGATATATTTTTTAAATAGACAAAATAAGGACTTTACAAGCTAAATATTTTAATCTAGAAAAGGGTAAGTTTTTATTTATAAAATGAACATATTACTCAAATAGACATTGTTAAGTACTTTACAAGGTAAATATTTTATTGACGTCAGAAATTTTTTTGAGCGACGTTCTCCATTTACCTAAGGTCTTCACCAAAAAGCCAACCGCCATAAAGCAATTAACAGCAATATTTCTATCTATCTATTTATTTATCAATGCCCCCACCAAGAAGCCCACCGCCATATACTACTACATAGTACTAGTAAAAATTTCCACCTATCTACTATTATCTATATATCTACTATCTATCAATCTATCTATTATCTATCTATCTAGGTCCCCTCCAAGGAGCCCACCGCCATAAATCAAGTGCCAGTCAAGATTTCTATCCATCTACTATTTATCTATCTATCTATCTAGGTCCCCACCAAGGAGCCCACCGCCATATAGCAAGCACCAGTCAAGATTTATATCCATCTATCTATTTCTATCTATCTATTTCTATCTATCTATTTCTATCTATCTACTTCTATATCTAGGTCTCCACCAAGAAGCCCACCGCCATATAGAAAGTACTAGTCAAAATTTCCACCCATCTACTTTTATCTATATATCTACTATCTATATATCTACTATCTATCTATCTATCTAGGTCTCCACCAAGAAGCCCACCGCCATATAGCAAGCACCTATCAAGATTTGAACGAGAACAAAATATCAAGGTAAGGAATGAGAGACTTGCTAAGCCTTAAGGGTGCCAGGATATGGCAATAGACGATAAATTATCCCTCCTCCATATCTAGTGTTAAAATTATGTCTAAGGTATCTAGCATATCTTTAAAGAAGTAAGGAAGAGTCACCAACGTTACTGCTAGTAGAAATAACTTAGATAAAGACGAAGAAAGTCGCTAAAAAATCAGCCTGTGACGTCAAAAAAATGTGGGATTATCCACCTCTTTTTTAGGGGTTTTCTTTCCCACTACTCCTCTCCTCAATCCTTATTTTTATGACGTTACAATTTTTTTGAGCGACTTTCTTCGTCTTCGATTAAGATAAATGTTTATCTTACACATTTTTTACACAATAGAATGTTTTTTATTATAATTTGTTTTATGGTATCGAATATGACTCAATTCTCAATTGGACTAGAAAATTGCAGTCTGGAGGAAAACTCTAAGGCGAAATAATAACTAACCCTTCAACCCTTGATCTTATATTATAACTAGATAACAACAACAAAACACTGAATTGAATAAAAAGGCTAATTAGCTCATAAAGATTACGAAGTAATTTTTTCTGATAATTTAGGTTGGATCACTGGATTCTTTTTCACCTGGTGCTGAAACTAGACAAAGAAGGTAAACCATTTAAGATTGATAATCTTTTCTATAAAGTAGTAAAGTTTTTATTTGTCTGAAGCTTAAGATCCACCGGATTCGAATAAATACGAGAAAATAAATTACTGTTTAATTTTTTTTAATAGATCAATTAATAAAGATAAAAATATTTTTATTTTGTATTTTTTTAGTTTGAGCCCACCTCCCTCGGCTAGCTCTGCCCAAGCAAGGTTAGTTTATTTATATTAAATTTAATTCGTCTACTTCAATAATTTTCTTTTTTGATTTTACATATCTTTTTTTTCCTATTTAGTATTGAATCCATCCGTGCTTTGATCCATATATACTCAAGTCTCTAACTCTATCCGCCCACTTATAACTTTATGTATCCATTTATTCGCCTATACATACATTGATTATTTTTTCCTATTTCCTCCCTCCATGTTTATTTCTGTAATAATACCGTGGGAGGGATCCCGTGTGGGAGGAATACTGTGGGAGGTATCCCGTTTGGGAGGAATCCCGTGTGGGAGGAATACCGTGGGAGGTATCCCGTTTGGGAGGAATCCCGTGGGAGGGATCCCGTGTGGGAGGAGTCCCGTGGGAGGTATCCCGTGTGGGAGGAATACCGTGGGAGGGATCCCGTGTGGGAGGAGTCCCGTGTGGGAGTTATCCCGTGGGGAGGAATCCCGTGACTACCTATCCTTCAATACTCTTATAAATCTCTACTTGTTAAATCCTTCATTAAATCATTTATCCTTCAATTATAATATGCCTTCCTGCCTTTGTACCTATCTATATCTTTATTATATCTGAATCTGTGTGTGTGTAGGTATGAAAGAGAGAGATTCCGTGTGCAACCTGGACGTATAGAAGACTACAGGCCTGGCAGATGCTCTGTTAATGAAAAGGTAGACGAATTAGTTATAGAGTAGCTCCTCTAAAATTTTACTACAGGTTTCCATCTAAGTTCTAATTATAGCATAGAACCCCCCCATATTTTGAAATAAATTGAAAATAGAAGGGAGATTTAATCGTTTTCTGTGTGTATATTTTTTCTTTAGATTATAATGGGTTAAATTAGGACACCGAATATTAAGGCCCTACGGGGTTAGAGCCTCCCAAAAGGTTTAGGAATTGGAAAAAAACTCTTCCATGTTTCATTAACTTCAAAAATAAGAGGGTGGGTTCTGTGCTTCCCAGGTACTTTGTGGAAATCACTAATATATTTTAGAGTTTTATTTTAAAATCAAAGAAAGGTTTTTATTTAAACTTTTTTTTATCATATTAAAGTAATATTCCAATCAATACATATATCATTCATTTTGTGGATTTTTATACAAATAATTAAAAAGATTTTTTTTATTTTTCAAATTCATTAAGAGATCAACAACACCTGTTGGATCTGGGTGCTCTATTACCAAATATGCCGGCTCCCATAGCTTCAATCCACTCCTATCATCCAAGTCGGAGCATAATATTTCAGTGAGAAAGGTTTTTGTCCTTGTTGTTTGCCTTCCCCCAGTTTTGTAGTAGTGCTGTCCTTGTTTTGTCCCTTTTAGTGTGTTTTGTTTTATATTCATTCATCTTATGTTTTGATTATTTATTAAAAAAACTGCTTCTTAAAAGAAAGCTGCATATAGTGCCTATAAAAAAGGAAGATTAATTAAAAAAATTTTTGCCGAAAAATAATATCCAGAATGACGTCATATTATAATAATGGACTATTCTAATATGACATTCGGATACTTTGACAAAATAAATTTTTTAATTCATCCCCTTTTTTATAAGATTCTGTCAAAAGTTTAGGCCAAAGATAATATTGAATTTCTTGAGGGATATTTAAATATTTGGGTAGAAACTTGTATTACACAAGTTCAAAGTTTCAATTATTTGCTATCTCGGCACGGAATCGTTTTCATTTCTGCCGATACTGATTCCTGAATAAAAACATGTTTAGTATAGTTAAATTCAAATTGCTTTTAAAAAGATTGTCTGATATATCTTTTAATATGGTTGTAATACTATTTTTTTTTGACCGACTCAAGAAAAATAAAATAATTTTGTTTGAAATAAAATGGAAATTTTTAGCTATTAACAGAATATAAGAAAGTTTCCTAAAAATATAAATGTTAACTTTTTATTGCTACATTCGTATGGATAAAAATATTAACAAAAATATATTTACATTGCTTTGTAGATTTTAATGAAATAAGACAGAAAGAAGTCATTTAACTTCTTAATAAATGAGAACTTTAATTGAGTAACTGCAGTATTAGAAAGAATATAAGTTTTCATTTGACCGCCAAGATAAGCATGTCTAATGATTAAAACAAACTTTAGCCGCATTTTTTCTGCCTTATGCAAAGAAAAGATTAAAGTTTCTGAAAATTAGACTATTGCTATAAATTTAACTAGCTGCTGCGACCTTAGTGCTATGTATTAAAAGGATTGAAAGGAGGTCGAAAATAGCCTAAAACCATCTAAGGACCTTTGTTGAAGCTTCCCAATAAAAGGGAATTCAATAAGTTTAGTATCCTAATTTTGTAAATTAAGCTTCAGACAAAGAAAACCTTACTAATTTTTTATACTAGGATTATTATCTTGACGAAAGAAAAACTATAGTGCCTCTTTCATATTCAAGAAATTGGCCTTATGATGATAAATTTATGCCCTTTTACGCCTATATCCTATAATAAAAAGTATTTTGTCTGAGGCTAAAGATCTTGGGAAATACTGGCTGAAATAGGTTGTAGTTTTCTGGGAAAAATTTACAGATATTTAGGGATGGTTTAAGGCTATTAGACTTCCCCCATCCTCTCCGAAGCAACTTACATTAAATCAGGTCAATTTTAGACTTTTCATTTACCATATCTGGAGTACCTACCACACTCAGAACCTCCCACTCTGAAAAAAAAACTTTTATGAAAGCTTCATTCTTATGGGCTTTGTAACTGAAATAAAACTTATATTACTTAATTGTGAGGTAATGCAACATTTTTTCAGCATCCATGTACATTTCTCTGTTATTTCTTAAAGAAACAGAAAGATTGAAAAAAATGTGGAGCATTTGTTTTGTTTAATGAGTTGTGCGTTAAAATTGTAACAGCATTCTGTGGTAAGAACAAGGATGATAACTTAAAATCAAAAGTTGGGAATATAATATTATTTCCTCTATTTGTATACAATTAAGATGAAACATGAAACAAAAAATATTATGAAAAATATACATTTTATGATTAAAGGATGCCTGCAAGAAATACAACGTTTTAACTGCTGAAAGACTGCCAAAAGTAGACCCAATGCCACAAATTTAAAGCCTTGAGCTTCAATAACAAAAAAGTTCTAGGCATTTTAAAATGTTATTTTGTGTACAATGAAAGTCTTGAAAGATTTCCATTGCTCATAATAGAAATTAAAATATTAAAATACATCGCATAGACACAAAATTATAACCTTATCTTTGTCAGAAACTTAGATTGTCGGTACTGATTACATTTTTACAATATAATATTGGATCTATTTGTGGCAGTCTTTCAGCAGTTAAAACGGCGTATTTCTTGCATGTTTCCTTTAAATTTAATGTTATATTTAGATCACTTTCATTGAATTATAGAGCCTTTATCTGTAAATGAGAGATATTATTTTTACAACTAAAGCACAGATTTGTTTTAAAACTATGTTAATATGTTAAAAACATTCATATAATTTTACAAATCTATGTAAATGTTAAAATGGATATTATTTTTAACTTCTTGTATTTGCTTTCCCGTGTGTGTACCTTACCGGTTTCATCTTTAATAACCTAACCTGTCTTACCCTTAACTAATATGATTTGAATACATTAATAAATTGTATCTCTATGATTTTATATTATTTAATATTATATCATTAAAAAATGCTTTGTCTCATACTTTTCTACCACCATAACATATAATAAAATGATTGATCATTTCAAATGCAAAAATTTTTTTCTTCAAGTTCCATAATCCTTCTCCTGATATATTGTTTCATTTATTTATTTTTTTAGGAGGGAGACAGATCTAGAGATAGAACTCTTGAAAGGTAAAAATTAAATTGAATCAAATGCCTTGTTCAAGTCAAAAATGGGTAAATTAAGAATACATTTTCTCGTATTCATTCGAATCCGTTGGACAGGAACCGGTTCTCATCAATACGAAAAAACTATGTCTAGCATCGTATTATATCCAGCTTTCTACGAATATATAAATGTACAATCATAAGATTAAAACCAGTTTTTTTAGCCGGTGCCTTTGGCACCTCGGGGCTAAAAAAACATAATTGTTTATAATACGATGCGAGAAATAACTATTAAATATATTTGCCAAATTTACATTTTTATCAGAAGGATATGGCATCCTAAAAATTTATTCTTTAAATTTCTCTAGCTGAATTTGAATTTAAATCTTATTTTAACCTAAATTTGCTCCAGTTGACAGTTAGATAGATAGATAATCTTATCTCTAAGCAAGAGATAGATAGATAGATTATTCATTTGAGGTCTGGTGAAATTTAAAATCTTAAGTTACAAAGTTGTCAGTAAAGTAACGTAGCTAAAGTTACACAATCTTTGCCCTAAATAAGTAATTTAAATATCTAAATGTAGTAGTTTTAATATTGCAAAATAGAAAGTTATTTTATATTGCTAGATTTAAAAGAAGTTTTAACATATATCATAACAAAGAAAAAAGTAAATAAATATTAAGTCTAAATAAACTTTTCCTGAATTGGATCAAGGTGACATAGCGTAGGAACAATCCAATCACATTATTGGTCCGAAAGTGTTCACAAACGGCTGTTTCATTCATTCTAATATTTGGGGATACAATTTTGCTGTTAAAAGTTCTAAATAATCAAATTATAATTAGATATCTTGGTCTGCTAGAAATTTCTTAATAGGTTGGACCGATGTTTGTGTCTGATTGACCATCTAGGTTAATAAATCAATAAAAAAAATAATGATAATTTAATATTTGTTAGAAAACTGAGCCAGGGGTACGAGAGTGATTCTACTCTGAACTATAGAAAGCACACCTACAACCCTCAGACAGCTCCCAAGTCTGTTAAAGCCATCTATTCATCTGTAAGTATTATGCTATTCTATAATTAGGGCCGATTCATCAACGTATAGCTCTTATTATTGATTTAGACATGTTAACTTAATTTGAATTTAAAATTGCCATAGCTATTCCTTTAAGAGTTATGCACAATTTAGAAAAACGTATAAACTCTGTAACTTATATTAGAACGTCCGTATGTCCCTTTTAAAAATGATGGGTTTTAGCTATTTTAAATACAAGAAGTAAAATGACATAATTATGTGATTAATGCAATAGTTTTAACAGAGAAGCAAAAAGGTTTACTTTCTGCTCTCCTTTCATATACAGTGTTTTTTTTATGAGCACTTTTTTGAAAGCAATTTTACCCCACTTATAGTTATCAGAATTTAATGATTAATAGCTTATTTTCTTCGTTTTTTAAGGGAAATTATGAAACAACAAAAAAAATTACAGTTTTTGTTGAAAAAGTACAGTAAAGTTGAAAATTAAAAACTTAGGTGTCAACATATAAAAATGGTTTTAGCGCATTTTTCTTAAAAAAATGGATTTTCTGTAGTTGACTTTGGGGGGCCAGTACTCCCTCCCTGGTTGAGATATGACCTTCACACTTTGATATGTTCTAGTACATGTCCCTAATAGTATCTGTATACATTTTTAGCTTTATATCTCAACTTTGAAGTGTTTAGCAGCCATTCTTGCAAAAGGTTGATTATTTGAGCATAAGAAAAATGCGCTAAAACCATTTTTAGATGTTGACACCTAAATTTTCAACTTTACTGTACTTTTTCAACAAAAACTGTAATTTTTTTTGTTGTTTCATAATTTCCCTTTAAAAAACGAAGAAAATAAGCCATTAATCATTAAATTCTGATAACTATAAGTGGGGTAAAATTGCTTTCAAAAAAGTGCTCATAAAAAAAACACACTGTATATATATAACTTCATTATTTCCCTTTATCCGACCTGATCTTAAATAAAAAATTAATTGTTAAAATTTTATGTCACTATATATTCTAGCTTCTAGGGAAATTTCGGGGTTTTTATATATTATAACTTCTTTTAAAAATTGATGATAATTTTATATCTAGGTTCAGAAGGGAGGTGATGTGCCAGTGAACGGACTGAGGATGTCAGAAAACGGTAAAATTTTCATCTTTATCAAAATAGTTGCATGTGGCTTTTGGGAGGATGGTGGATTCATTTTATGGAAAATAATTTGATTAGTATTCTTTTTAGTAACATGGTTTTTATGCTTTTCTACCTAAAAAGGAAATGTATGTAGACCTATCTATCAATTTTTCAAAATTTTGGATTAAAAAATTAATTTTTTTATGTTTACAAAAAGACGTTGTAAAATGAAAAAAAAAATCAAAAAATTGTTTTCCATAATCTCAATCCTATCTATTTAATTGCATGATCAAAAATAAATCTTTTCTCTTTTTAAAAAATAGGAAACAGGAAAAGTGTATCACAATCAAATATTCATGATTTTCTATTTGGGTAAAATTGCATGAAAGTACAAAAATCACAATAAAAATCTATATTTTTCCCTTTTATTTTAATCTGATAATTGAATTTTAGTTATTTTGTAGGTTTTTGTTTAGAATATTAAATGCTGTAAAGTATGTCTGATCTAATCTTTATTTTGTAATAATTCTATTATTATCATTCTTTAATGTTAAAAATTACACAAAAAACGTACAAAATATATTAAATTGCACCCACACCTACACCCAAAACAATGCTGAAATCACACCTTTGCACCAAAAAAAAACTGCAACAAATCCAAGAATTGCACCTGTAAATGCAGAAAATCTGGGAAATTTGTTGATGGAAAATGATGCGTCACTTTATGAATCAACAAGGACACGCTGTTGCATGGAAAACTGCAGCTTTTAAAAGCTTAATGCACTGGTTATCTGGCTTAATCTGGCTGACATTTCAGGTAAAATCAAATTTAATAGGAACAGCTAAAATCAATAAATTATATAAATTTTTGTAATTGTAATAAAAAATCAAATTAAATAAGATTCTATTTGTAAAAAAGGAACTTTGTTTCCAAAAACATAAAAAGTACAAATGAAAGTTTTTGCTATACTATTTTATTTTTAAATATTTATTGATACAAAATTTGTTTAGAAGAAGATACTGCTCCTTTGATCTCATCCAATGAGGATGTGGAGCAGAGAACAGCTGATGACTCTGAATCACGTGACCTGCAATCTTTTGGTGCTAAAACATCAGCTGATGTCCACGTGGAGCCAAGAATTATTCTGACTGGTCTGGAGGGTAGGGGTGCTCTGGAAGGGGGTGGCGGGAGTGATGACTCATCCCCCGAGGCCATGGCTCCGCCCCCTCCTGCCGTTTCTCCGGGAGGAGATAATACTAGTGGTAGTGCGGGAGGTGCAGAGGAATTTCCACCTCCTCCCCCACCAGAAATTGAAGAAGATGATGACCCAGGAAAGCCATAACATTTTAATGAGGAAATATATTGGGGGGAGGGTATGGTTATTGTCGATTTCTCTTAATTGGTTGGAGGTACCCTCACCAAAAATAGTCATAACCCTCACCTAGACCTGCATGAAGCATCACTTTAAAAGATAGCCATGTTGGTTCATCTGTTACATATGTCCTTTTTTAGATCCTGTACTCTTTGTCTAGGGTATGTAAGCCAGCATTATTGACTGTATTTAATAATACTTTAGATTAGTCTTATGTCTTTAGGCAGTTTCAAATAACTTGATACTTTAACAAGGATGACAACATCCATAAGTAGCGAAGCATAAAAAATTAAATTAGAATTTAGATATTAGTTGACAAAAGCATGCATATTAGGAAAAAATCACGAAACCTTTTCAACATTTGTTAATTTCTTAATATTTATTTATATTTCAGTACTATGACTAACAGACTGACGGTCAAAGTAAATTACATACTGGATGCTCAGAACAACGGGAAATTTAATTTTGATATTTTTAACTACAAAAATTAAAAAAAAACGGACCATAAACACCAAAGATATGAAGAAAAATGTGAAAAATAAAAAAATAGCCAAAAACCTGCAAAAAGGCAGTCTGACCGCCATTGATGTGTTCTTGAAACGAAAGGAAATCTAATTTTGATATCTATAACTAAAAAACTTTGGAAATTGGGCCATAAACACCAAAGGTATGGAGAAAAATGTGAAAAATAAAAAATAGCCTAAAACCTGCTTAAAGGCAGTCTGACCGTCATAGTTGTTTTCTTGAAACGACAGGAAATTTAATTTTGATTCTATAACTGAAAAAATTTTGAAATCGGACCATAAACACCAAAGACATGGAGAAAAATGAGAAAAATACAAAAATAGCCTAAAACCTGCTAAAAAGCGGTCCTATCGACATTGATGTTTTATAGTTAATTGTGCTCCTTGATAATGGGAATGTTCAGCCTTTTATCTTTTATAGGAGCCGAGAAAATCACGTTTCCCCCAAACTAAGACGGACAGACGGACATACGGACAGACAGACAGACGGACTTACGGACATACGGACAGATGGACATTTCAAATTATAGAGTAGCTTCGCTACTAAAAATACAATACAAAAAGTTATACTTATCCTTATATAAAAGTAACAGGATGTCTGTCTGTATCTTGTTCACCTTTACAAGGAAGCATCGCACAGGTCCTATGAAGGTTTATAACTATTTTTGGAGAGGGTACCACGACTCTACGAAGAAGAATTGTTCCAAGAAGAAAATGAACTTCAAGACTTCAGCTTCAACTTCTAGAGGCTTCTAGGGGCATAGCCACTATTTTTATTTAAAGTGTACTTAATTTTCACAATATTTTTTTGCTTCTTATGAATAATTTTTTTTATCAAAATATAATGTAATGGCATAATATTGATAGGATATTATATAATAACCGAGGAAAGGGCCACAAATTGTCCCTCAGTACTTGGCATTGATCTTCTGGATACCAAGAAAAAAGATGGTGACCAAAGCATGGTCAAACGTTGGTCAAAACTTCTAAAATACTCTATGCCCTCTAAATCAAGCGACAAAGATAAGGACAAAGACAAGGAAGGGGACAAGAAAAAGTCCTCGCCAAAAGAGCGAAAGTCTCTAAAGGATAAAATGAAGGAGAATGATTTTGTACAGTTTTTGTCTGAGCGCAGAGCAGTTTCGGAATCTAGATTTAAGGTCAAGGAATATATTAACTAATCAATCATAAAATAGGGATGACCACATCCATAACTAGCGAAGCACAAGCAATTATTGATACAATCATAGAGCAGATACTTCTTTTAATGAAAAAAGATGTTTTCTGAAGAAAAAAAACATTATCTTTTTGTATTGATCTTTTGTACCATGACCTTGATGCTCATCTGGTTAGAGAATCTATCTTTAACATACGCTAAGAAAATCTTACAAATTATTATAAATAAATACAAAACATAAATATAAAACCTATCGTTTGTCTTTAAAGAAATAATACATTTTTTTAAAAGTATTCCTTTTAAAACAGGTTCTTGACATAGCTGGTAATCCTAACCATGTAACAAGAACAAACTCTGACCAAAGCATCGCCAAGGACCAAGGAGAGGACAGCACAAACAATGGTCCTGGTATTACTAAAGATTTGAAGGATGATATAATTGATTTTACCCAACAAGTAGCCTCTGCTGCAAAGGAGGAACGGAAGGATGATAAAGACAAGGTACAATTCTTTCTTGACCTATGTTTAGGAGATAGACAGTTATATAGATAAACAGACAGACAAATAGACAGATAAACAGTAAGACATATAGACAGATAGATAGATAGACAGATAAACAGAGAGTTAGATAGACAGATAGACAATTTAACAGGTTAATATAATAGATTTGATATATAGATAAACAGAAGAACAGATTGCCAGATAAAAATATAGACAGACAGAAAGACAAATATATATATAGACAAGAGACATGTTGATTTAATAGACAGGTGATGACCTCCAGAATTATGAAAAGGAGGACACTATGTATTCTAAATATATTAATTATAATGACAATGATCTTGTAAAGGATGATGGTGGTTATGACCTACAGAATTATGAAGAGGAGGACACTATGTATTCTAAATCTATTAATTATAATGATGATGATCTTCTAAAGGATGATGGTGGTGATGACCTACAGAATTATGAAGAAGAGGACACTATGTATTCTAAATATATTAATTATAATGATAATGATCTTTTAATGGATTATGGGGGTGATGACCTACAGAATTATAAAGATGAGGACACTATGTATTCTAAATATATTAATTATAATGATGATGATCTTGTAAAGGATGATGGTGGTGATGACCTACAGAATTATGAAGAGGTGGACACTATGTATTCTAAATATATTAATTATAATGACAATGATCTTGTAAAGGATGATGGTGGTGATGACCTACAGAATTATGAAGAGGAGGACACTATGTATTCTAAATCTATTAATTATAATGATGATGATCTTCTAAAGGATGATGGTGGTGATGACCTACAGAATTATGAAGAGGAGGACACTATGTATTCTAAATCTATTAATTATAATGATGATGATCTTCTAAAGGATGATGGTGGTGATGACCTACAGAATTATGAAGAAGAGGACACTATGTATTTTAAATATATTAATTATAATGATAATGATCTTTTAAAGGATTATGGGGGTGATGACCTACAGAATTATAAAGATGAGGACACTATGTATTCTAAATATATTAATTATAATGATGATGATCTTGTAAAGGATGATGGTGGTGATGACCTACAGAATTATGAAGAGGTGGACACTATTTATTCTAAATATATTAATTATAATGATAATGATCTTGTAAAGGATGATGGTGGTGATGACCTACAGAATTATGAAGAGGACACTATGTATTCTAAATCTATTAATTATAATGACAATGATCTTGTAAAGGATGATGGTGGTGATGACCTACAGAATTATGAAGAGGAGGACACTATGTATTCTAAATCTATTAATTATAATGATGATGATCTTCTAAAGGATGATGGTGGTGATGACCTACAGAATTATGAAGAAGAGACACTATGTATTCTAAATATATTAATTATAATGATAATGATCTTTTAATGGATTATGGGGGTGATGACCTACAGAATTATAAAGATGAGGACACTATGTATTCTAAATATATTAATTATAATGATGATGATCTTGTAAAGGATGATGGTGGTGATGACCTACAGAATTATGAAGAGGTGGACACTATGTATTCTAAATATATTAATTATAATGACAATGATCTTGTAAAGGATGATGGTGGTGATGACCTACAGAATTATGAAGAGGAGGACACTATGTATTCTAAATCTATTAATTATAATGATGATGATCTTCTAAAGGATGATGGTGGTGATGACCTACAGAATTATGAAGAGGAGGACACTATGTATTCTAAATCTATTAATTATAATGATGATGATCTTCTAAAGGATGATGGTGGTGATGACCTACAGAATTATGAAGAAGAGGACACTATGTATTTTAAATATATTAATTATAATGATAATGATCTTTTAAAGGATTATGGGGGTGATGACCTACAGAATTATAAAGATGAGGACACTATGTATTCTAAATATATTAATTATAATGATGATGATCTTGTAAAGGATGATGGTGGTGATGACCTACAGAATTATGAAGAGGTGGACACTATTTATTCTAAATATATTAATTATAATGATAATGATCTTGTAAAGGATGATGGTGGTGATGACTTACAGAATTATGAAGAGGAGGACACTCTGTATTCTAAATATATTATTATAATGCTAATGATCTTGTAAAGGATGATGGTGGTGATGACCTACAGAATTATGAAGAGGAGGACACTATGTATTCTAAATATATTATTATAATGATAATGATCTTGTAAAGGATGATGGTGGTGATGACCTACAGAATTATGAAGAGGAGGACACTATGTATTCTAAATATATTAATTATATTGATGATGATCTTGTAAAGGATGATGGTGGTGATGACCTACAGAATTATGAAGAGGTGGACACTATTTATTCTAAATATATTAATTATAATGATAATGATCTTGTAAAGGATGATGGTGGTGATGACTCACAGAATTATGAAGAGGAGGACACTCTGTATTCTAAATATATTATTATAATGCTAATGATCTTGTAAAGGATGATGGTGGTGATGACCTACATAATTATAAAGAGGAGGACACTATGTATTCTAAATATATTATTATAATGATAATGATCTTGTAAAGGATGATGGTGGTGATGACCTACAGAATTATGAAGAGGAGGACACTATGTATTCTAAATCTTCTACAAGTAGCAGCACTAAGATCAATGAATTGTCACAGGTATAGTATTTACAGATATATAATGTGAATGGGGGAACATGGGAGTGCAAATTATATTTCTACCCAAAGACTTTTATATTTTTTAGTTAATATTGGGTACGTAAATTTTATGCGATTGGTTGATTACAAACTAGTAGTGTATAAACTTTTCAACCAATAACTATAAGACCCGTGAGTAAACCTTATTTTTAGCGGCAATTAAAGAAAGTATAATTGCTTACAAATTAATGTGTTCCCTAAATGCTTTACATATTGTAGCACAATTTTATAAAGTAATTGTAAGTAAAATAAGAAAATAAGTTTACAAAAAAAATAATGTTTAACTTGAAGAAAAGTTTGAAGGCACCAATTTATTTTGTTTCAATATACTTTTATCCTAGGATGAAGAAAGTAGAAAGAAAAGGCTTGAGGTGAGGGTTGGATATTTTTTCGCTTTTAGGTGCAAGGGGCGTATCTGCTATTCATATTCAAACCATGTTTATTTTCAATGCAAAATCTAGATTTCTATTTATTTGTAACTTCTGGTTAGGTTAAGTTACGTTATATGGGGTAATGGGTAGCCCCGCAAGGTTAGATTTCCCGCAGCAGAAAAATCGGCAATTCCCCCCCCCCCTACAATAATTATTTTTCTCGTATTCATTCGAATCCGGTGGATAGGAACCGGTTCTTATCCATACGAAAAAACTATGTCTAGCATCGTATTATATCCAGTTTTCTACGAATATAGAAATGTACAATCATAAGATTAAAACTAGTTTTTTTAGCCGGTGCCTTCGGCACCACGGGGCTAAAAAAACTAGCTTTAATCTTATAATTTTACATTCTATATCCGCGGAAAGCCGTTTATAATACGATGCGAGAAATAACTATTATTTATCATTTAATTAAGAATGGGGGAATTCAACGCTTGAGCACTTGGAGGGAATTTAGCCACCTATTGTATTAGAAATAAAATCCAACCCTGAAAAAATCAGGTGAAGGAGAAGAAGCGCGCTGACAGACGTGAAAGAAAGGAGAAAAAGAAACCCTGCACAACTTGTACTTCACCTGAAGAACACAAGGAGCACAGAAAAGAGCGCAGGAGAGCCAAAAAGGAGAAGGAGGAAAAGAAAAAAGAGAAGAATGGACAGGAGATGCTGAAAAAGCGCGCCAAATCAGCTGATGAAAAACCAGCTGTCAAAATATCTCCCATTAAATCAGAAAAAGTTACTGGCGACAACTTTTTCCAAAAGTTGTTGATCAAAGAATATTCTGATAAGCCTAAAACTGAACGTCCCTCTCGACCAAGGGGTAAACAAAACCCTGCCAGAAGGCCTTATGTCAAGACATCCCAGCCATCTCTGGAGGCTTTCCTGAAAAGCAAACAAGCTGTTACAGATTCTATTTTTAAACAATATGATCAGATTGAAAAATATCTTGAAAATCAAACTCTACCACGAGGTGTTATTCGCAATGAGGATTCACCGCAGAGAAACTTGTTAATGTTTCCAAGATCTGTTTCTAATCTGGAGAAGTCAAGAATATCGTCAGCTGAACGTGCTCAGTCAGCATTATCAAACATTTCTGATGTTTTTGACCGGAGATCATGCAGTCTTCCAAGACCTTTATCCTCACTGTCTCAAAGATCGGATGCTTCTATAGTTGTAGATCAAATGGAGTACAGAAACTACGTGTATGAAATGATAAATTCAACCCCAAAAAATCCGCGATTTTGCCAGCTGCAAGATTATTTCAACACCTTGGACAAGGTGATGAAGTTGGAGAACGCGGCCAGCAGGATGGAGGTGCACAAACTTACCAGTGAGGACATCATGGATTTTGATACCTGGCGACAAATGCGCAAAAAAGAAAAGGCCAAGGAGGAGTTGGACGGCCTGTTGACTACCCTAAAGAGCGCCCAAAAAGAGCGAGATTTTCTGTTCCGCGTCAAGGACAAGGATGACTTCAAGTGGCGGGGCGACAGTCGGTTGGACAACAGGGACAGGTCTGTAGAAAATCTGCGGGCGGTTTTCAATGAAAAAGGAAGCTCTGGCCACTTTGATCTATCAAACTCGTTGCCGCGCAGTTTTGCCGTTCAAAATGGCTGGTTGAAGCTGAAAGAAAATGAGGGAAAACAGAAGCCGGACGCTTTTTCGTCTTATCCCAGCACCAAGGCTACGTCGTCTTACATGCACAGCAGGTATGCCTAATTATCCTTAGCAGTAAAGCTACTCTATAATTCTACTTGTCTGTACGTCCGTCCGTCATTTCATAACGCAATAGGGAAGTGTGATTTTCTTGAAAGTTTCCTTCCACTCTTTTTTGGCAACTGAACAATGCCTACTAACTCACTTTGTTCGGTTGCCAATCTATGAATTTTAATGCTTCGCCACATATGAATGTTGTCATCCTTGTTGTAATCCAATTTCCACCTACAGTAAACCTTTTTTATAGAAGCTAAGACCAAAATAGTTTTATTTAGAATTTGTCTGAAAAGTTAAAGTTAAAAATATTTATTGAGTGTGTTTTATTACTGAGAGAGAGAGGGGACAATTGGTTGTTTATTACACTAGTCCTCAAATTTTTGTAATTCGTTTTCTACAGGGCCATTCGAGAGAAATGATTTTTTAAAAAAAAACTTGTATATTTCTTGCAGTAATAACAAAACCAGGGATCTAAAGAGATAAGATAATGACCGATAAATTAATGTACATTGATGTATTGTTTGAACACTTAACTTAATATATCAACCTATAAAAATTCACTAAAGCCTCCAAAGTTGTTAAGCCAACGAATAAGAAAACTACAGGGTCATTTAAGAGAAATGATTTAAAAAAAAAACTTAATTATGCATAGAAAATAAAAATATTTTGTAAAATGCTTTATATATTTGGAAAACCTATTATGGGACATTTATGTTTCAAATATTTAAAAATGATTATTTCAACAAATTATGCCCTAAAAACCGGTTTTTACAAAGGCCTTTTTTTCGAAGATTTTCTAATTTAAAGGTTGTAAAAAAATGCGCACCTTTTTAAAATTCAAATTGCACAGCTTGTGTTAATAGTTAAAATGTTATGCATATCGTTAGAATTGTCATAAGCTCTAGTTTTTTAATATATAAAAACCATTCCTGTGCTATGTATGTTATAGGAGCTACGTGATAAAATGTGATAATAGTTATTTCTCGAATCGTATTATAAACGGCTTTCCGCGGATATAGAATGTACAATTATGAGATTAAAACTAGTTTTTTTAGCCCCTAGGTGACGAAGTCACCGGCTAAAAAAACTAGTTTTAATCTTATGATTGTACATTTCTATATTCGTAGAAAGCTGGATATAATACGATGCTAGACATAGTTTTTTCGTATGGATGAGAACCGGTTCCTATCCACCGGATTCGAATGAATAAGAGAAAATAACTTAAAACTTTTCAACCTTTTTCTCACATTTTTCAATGAAGCTCCTAAACTACAAATGGCACAAAAAAGATATTTATATTTTCAAAAACTAGAGCTTATGACGATTCTAACGATATGCATAACATTTTAACTATTAACACAAGCTGTGCAATTTGAATTTTAAAAAGGTGCGCATTTTTTTACAACCTTTAAATTAGAAAATCTTCGAAAAAAAGGCCTTTGTAAAAACCGGTTTTTAGGGCATAATTTGTAGTTTTCTTATTCGTTGGCTTAACAACTTTGGAGACTTTAGTGAATTTTTATAGGTTGATATATTAAGTTAAGTGTTCAAACGATACATCAATGTACATTAATTTATCGGTCATTATCTTAACCCTTTAAATCCGTGGTTTTGTTATTATTGCAAAAAATATATAATGTAAACTTTATTGTTCTATAATGTTTAGGTCCCGTAGCTCTCTGTCAAATGACCAAGTGACAGTGTTGAAAGATCAGCTGAATGATATTCTGAGTAATAGAGCCAGCAATGCTAGTTCTGCTCATTCTTCTAGGTAATCACTAATAGAGAAGCCGTTTATAGTGCCTATAAAAAATGACGTCATTCAATACAATTGACCAATGAAAGGCCATAACAAAGACTGAATTACTAATCGCATGCCAGAAGGTATATATTTTAATTGACAAATGGTAGGCCAGTATGACATAATTTTTTTATAGGCACTAAAAAAGCTTTACAAATAGATAGTGCTGACATGCTACCTGAAAATGAATTATTTTGCTGTCAACTTTTCCACTAGTAAAAAACTTTCATTTTTATAAAAAAAGATATATTTTTTGTAACATCTAGGCAACAGAAATTATATTACCTAGCTAAACTAGTGGATTGTCTATAGCCAGTAGTCTATCAAAACAAGTAACTGGACAAAGTGTCTAAAAAATCAGCCATGTGACGTCATAAAAATTAGGGAGATGAGCGGGAAAGTTGGGAAGAAACTCACTAAAAAAGATATGGATAATCCCTCATATTTATGGTTGATTTTTGAGTCACTTTGTCCAGTTACCTCAAATAATTTTTTTAGACAGAAAACATATTTTTCGTGGGGTGGGGGAGTGGGGCCTTTCCATGCACAAGTGTTGGTGGGACTTGTACACATTTCCATATTTTTTTGTTTTAAAAATGAAAGCCGTTTATGAAATCTTAGCTGACATAAATATATACTGTTACTTTAGAATAAAAAAATATATGAATATATCTTTTAAAAATGCATTGCCTTTTCTTCTTTTGTTTTAATCGTACTTATTTTGATATTATAGATCACCCTCACGCCATGACTTTGCCATCGAGGTGACGGACAAAGCTCGGCCTCTGCAGACCTTGTTCGTGAAGCCCGTGCCGGATATTGTGGTGAAGAGCCTACAAGAGGCAGAGAAGAACATTGTCAGGGTGGACAAAGTTAGATCCAGGTAATAAAGTCTATCGACTATAAGTAACATTAGTGTATTGTGTATATTGCATGATATCGTAACCACATAAAATGTTAATGAATTAGGTAAAAAAAAATATTAAGGTAGGGTATCTTCAGTTTGATTATAAAATTCTTTGCTATAATTTTAACTTTTTTATTGGTATTATCTAAAAAAATATTTAAAATATAATAATTCATGTTCCATATTTTTTTCTTTAGTTTGCAACTTACGTTTTTTTTGGTCTGCCAAGGACGGTACTAGCATTTCCATTCATAAAATACCCTTTACATAACTGATTAATTCATCTAGAGATGGTTAATAATAAAATAGAGCCAGACCTTAGTTGTAAATTCGTTGATAATTCCAACCCTAACTATAAATAAAAATTGTTTTTGTACAAACTTTGACTGGAAGTCTTAACTATGCATTTCGGTGTGTTGTGCCTTTTTTTGGACAACGTTTTTCCTCTTAATATCAATATTATGAATGTAACACACCAGAAAAAGGCATAATTGTAAACATGGTAGAGATTCGAACCCGTCACCTTTCCTACAAATGTACATCTAAACTCATGAATTATACAGGTCCCGAGAAGAGGAGGAGAGAATGAAGTTGTCCAAGACCATAAATGAGGAGCTGATGAAACGTGTAAATTTCAAGGAGAACAAACAGGAGCAGTGGAGCTATCAACCACCCAAAGTAGGTTTTAGTTTAGAAATCCCTTTCTTTCTATCAAAGTTCCTATCGACACTGAAACCGCCATCCACAGTTTTTTTTTTAACTTAAAAAATAAGGGGGAGCGGATAGTTTTTCTTGTATTATTTTTTTACCTGAGAATAGATTAGGCTAGGTTATTTTTGGTACACGGTAGCCCCTTAAGACAGTGCAGTTTTAAACATAATGGAAAAAATACCCCACTTCCCTCATTTCAATTTTTATTTATGTATATTTAAATACTTTGAACAATTTATGATTCTTTCAGTAATTTATCCCTGTTTTTAGGGCAAAGTGCCAATGATGTTACTGCCACAAGCAGAGAAAACTGACAAGAAATCTACTGCTGCTGCAAGGACAACTGCTGTAGCTGCCAAACCAACTGCTGCGGCTGCCAAACCCACTGCTGTAGCTGCTGCAAAGCCGAGGGATCAATCGCCAAGAGTTTGCTATTCTTTAGGAAGCGTAATTGTAATTTTGATTAATGGGATGTCATGATTTTTAGGTTCGATTCCCACTATAACATGCAAAACGTGTTCTGTAAAGATTAGGATTCCTCACACTGTCTGTTTGTGTATGTCTGTAATACGCTACTCATGTAGCACTAATAGAGTAAATGCCATTAGAGTGCTCTTATAGCCAAAGCCATAAGAGTACATAAATGTATATCTTAGATTACAACCTCTTTTATTTCTTTATTAATATTTCTTTTTTTTTCTATCTTTTGATTAATATATCTTAATAAATAAGCCAGATAATGATTTAATATTTTCCCCTCCCTTTTATTTTGAAATAATTGTTGTTCTATTTGCAATTATAAAAAGGAAAAGAAATAGAAAAAAATCAATTTATTAAGGGGACCAATAAAGGAAAACAAATTCTTAAAATCTTCAACCAAAAAGATTTTATTTATATCGCTTTTTAATATAGAAAATGAAGAATACGAGCATAATGAGAATAATGATTTTATCCTGGTCCTTTCTGATGATGATAAAAAGAATGATGCAGTTTCAAGGTAATTAATAATAAACAAGGATGACAACATCCATAAAAGCGAAGCACTGAAACGGTAGGACAAACGGACATTAAAACTTGTATAGTGTCAGAACTGAATAATCAGAATATAAATATATAAGAGTCGAAGCAAAATTGTAAGTAAATTAGTTGAAAAACTGCTTAATACAGGATAATGTTTATGGACATACTTACATTTTTAGGACTTGATTATAGAGTTGCTTCGCTTATAACATTTTACTTTGTTGTCCCAGGAATCAATATACTAAAAATCAGATCAATCGGATGATTAGATCACATAAAAATTTGTTGTTAAAAAAGTAAAAAAAATCAACATGTTTAAAATGGACGTACGGGCATTCTGGTAATGCTTATAGAGTTGCTACGCTTTCCAAATAGTACCTAACTACTATAGGAATCACCATGCACAGTTTGAAATCGATAGGACAATTCTAACATGCCTAAGTTAACGAAAAGAGCTTTATCTCTGTGACAGACGGACTGACCCTAATTATAGAAAAGCTTAGCTTTAAAAAATCTTATTTAATAAAGCCTAAAGTCAGATTCCTCAAACTGTTTGCATTAAATATAGAAGATTCCTTACTTAACCAAAACTAACCTACACAAGATAAAATATACGTTTTTTTCAAATATTTTTTTGTGGTATCAAAAGTTGTCTATGTTTTTTGTTTGTTAATGTGTTTAAAGATTTCTTATGAAGTTAGCTGCAATAAAATTATCAGATAAATTTTGTAATATAAGTTTTTAAATCTATCAAATTATGCTCATTTGTTAGGGTTCCCTTAAAATAAATTAAAATTTAATATACCAAAAAATCTAAAGCCTGATGTAATCTCTTTTTACTGTAAAAATGTACTGGTTAGAGAATCTTACCCTCCCAAGAGAAATGACACCCCCAGAATATTTTTTATTTTCCTTTTTACACTTACATTGTAAATGCGGATGAGGGGTTGACTTCCTCTACCCCTTACTTCTAAAATTCTATATATTAATGTTATATTGCAGGATTATTGACAACTGGGCAAGTGCAGATTCTGAAGATGAATTCAGAGTTGGCAGGAATGATACACATTTTTATTACAACTTTAAAGTAGTAGGATGTCTTGATTACAATATTAATTTTTAAACCATTGTTGTTGTTTTTTTAGATAAAAGTATTGGAATATAATTATATTTTCAAACAATATTAAGCACAAAAAAGTTAATTTTGTCAGAAAAGGTACAAGCAAGGTTGCCAATTATCATTTTATTAAAGAATTATAATATCTTTTGATAAAAAAAAATATGAATCATTTAGGAGAAAGCGCAAGGGGAAACTTGGAAATGCCTTCTCCCAAAGTTCTGATAGCATAAGCTCTGGTACTTCTATGCATACCGTCATCTATCAACCACCCAAAGAAAAGATTGATATCAAACCTATTGAGGAGGTACATGAACCTGAGCCAAAAGTAGAGAAAGAAGAACGTGAATATGTTCCTCTTGTAAAGCCTAAAAATAATGATGAACCCGAAAAAACTGTTCGTGAAATCAAGAATGAATTTGAAAGCATTAGCAATGCTCCCCCTGCTCTAACTACATCTATTGAAGAAGATGTAAATGATATTCCTCCGAATAAGGTGAAGGAAATTAGAAAATCATTTGAAAGCATGCCTTGTCCAGTAAATCCACAAGAAGAAACTGGAGATTCCCCACCCAAGGTCCCAGTTAGAACTTCGTCCTTTAACAAAGCTATCTCCAACGGTAAATGCAAGCTTGATCTTTGCTTGCCAGGACCTAGAAAAACTAATCTAGATAAAGACAGTCCCCAAAGTAAATCTACCTCTAGTATCCCTGAAAATCTGAATGATGAAGGATACGCTTCATTCATGAATTCCCCAAGAAAATCTACCAAAAATGGAACATACCTTGAAAAAAGCTACATCCCTGAAAAGTCAATCTCCAATGTTGACCTTACCGATAATGAAAACAATAGCCTAGATGAAACATTTGGCAAAATGCATGAAAAGGTTCATTCTATCCGTCAGAGCACTGAGGGAAAAACCGGTTTGTACAGCAGCAGATCTTTGACTAACAAAACAGATCCTACCAAACATTCAAGAGCTTATCTAATGACATCAAAAGTAGGGGATGTGAAGGAAAAAATGATGCATTTTCAACCTGAGGATAGCATCATGACTAAAAGTTTACCTGTGGTAAATACTGAATTTATCAAAAGCCATGTAACCGACACAACCAGGGTTGTCATCAAAAATCAAGAAATGGCCAATGTTGACCAAATAAAATCCCGCCTAGAAAAATGCGCCTCCAAAGCTGAAGAGGTTATAGATTGTGGAGCCGGAATCACAAAAGGAAAAATAAAACATTTATGTAAAAAAGTTGGACACTCTAAAATTCTCACCAAAATGTCGGCCCTACAAAAATCCGGGAAAATAGAAGATGCAGGCTTTAATAAACTATCAAACAAGGCCAGCGCTGAAAATGAATATTTTACCAAATATCAATCCGGAGGTGTTGAAAGCATGAAATCAATGTTTGAAGGTCCAACCTTCAGCATCCACGTGTCACAAAAAGAGATGCCACATTTCAGATGGTCCCAGAGATTTGAAAGGGACATGCCCGTCCCGTCGACAAGCTACACAAATGCGCAGAAGCAGAATCAATTCCGCAACTACTACAAATATCATCCCAGTGACGTGCCCAAGATTCCTGACCGTCTGGAGAGCCGTATGTATTTTAAGAATCTTAAAGATCTAACCAGTGCTGGGTCCCGCAACCCTGTGTATTGCCAAGTCGCTGGGGATAACAAGAATGATGCTATTGCTAGCAGCACAGCCAATGATGTTAAAAAACCCGCCACACAATCTAGTCACACCCACAAGGAGCCTTTAAAGCACATAATTCACGTAAAGAATGATGATACTAAGAATGATATGAATGACCCTCTGTCAATGACTAGCAGTATGATTGATGATCAGCTTATGAATTGCAGGGATGTGGATCTAAAACTAGTTATTTATTTATATATTGAAGATCATCTTGTTTTATTACCCACCTCCCCTTTAATGAACTCCTAAATAAGGTTTATCCTATTCTATAAAGTAGTAAGTATTTTTTGACTGAAGTTTATAATTTCAATAACCACTGAACTGATTAGGTTCTCTGTAAGCTTCACATCGGTCCTGTGATGGTTTTAGGCTATTTCATTCTTGGATTTAAGTCTTCGGATGGTTGTAAGCTAATTTCTATTTTCTTTCTGCCCCGTTTAATACAGAGCCCCTAAATGCTAGGGGCACAGCTTCTAGTTCTAATTTATCCCAAGCAGATCATCAAAATTACAAAGGGGGATCATCTGCTAATGTTTTAGTATATCTTTTACATTTGAGACTCTTATCTAAATACAAATCTCCATATTGTATATATTAGTCGATGATTAGATTAGACTACAGATCCACATTCCTGCTACTAAATTTTAGTATGCTATCAGAAGATAACCAACTAAGTACTAACATGACTAACAGTATGGTTGCTAGAATTCAAGCAAAACTAACAAATTCAGTCATAAATGGTAGGACTAATTTTTGGGACACTCTAAAGTTTGAATAAAAGACTTATTTTAGGTTATTCTAAGATTATAAAGACAAATAATATAAAATGTTTATTTGCCTTATCAAATTTGTTTTATATTTACCTATGAATCATAATGATAATAATATTTATTTATATGCTATTTCAATAAACATCCTTTAGAGTTTCCCATTTAACAAAAACTAGACTTAGAAGAGCCTTCTGAGCATGAGCAACCAGCAGACCAGTCGGTGAACCTGCTAACTGATCAGCCGGCTAGCTTGCCAGTTTTCAGGATAGACGATGGACCATGCGACAGTTCTGTCATTAATTTTCAAGGAATGCTTTTCAACTAACACTAGATTAACTTAAAACTATCTTTAAAACTAAGAATTCAATAATTTAGTTATAAAAATACTAGCGGCTTCGCCCCTAGCCTCTATGGGCTTTGCCCCAAGAGGTGAAAAAAAAATATGGCGAAAATCGTAAAGGACCATGGAAATCTCCTTCAAAAAAAAAAAAAAAAAAAAAAAAAATTGGGGGGGATTTTTTGGTTTTTGTCCCACCCCCAAAGAAAATAGCTTAAAACCACCACAGGACCAATAGGTAGATACCCTGAAGAGTAGAATTCGATCGGTTCAGTGGTTACCGAGATCTTAAGGGACAGACAGACAGACGGACAGACAGACATCGTTCTACTTTGTATTATAGATAGTCCACCTTCTAAATAATAAAGTTTTAAATAGATTTTTGTTTTGAGTTTTTATTCAAGAAATTTAATAAACATATATTTAAAAAAGATATAAATCTATGTACAACATCCATTTCATTTTTTGTGTGTAAAATTTACAATTGATTAAAGTTGCTTTTCCATTAAGAAGATTGAATAATCACCAGTAATAATATTAACCAAATTAACCCTTATTAACCTAACCTAACAAACCCAACCTAACCTAGCCTAACTTGTAAAGTATTTTTATAACTACCAGATGACTCAAGTCCACAATCACTCCCAACACAACAAACTAACAACACCAAGAAACGGCTGAATAATATTAGTAGAATTATTGCGAAATTTAGCGGCAGATCAGGCATATTTTCATTTAATTTACATGTTCTAAAAAGCAAGTATAATTACAAGGCATAGAAAGATTACATCATTTGTTTTTCCTTTTATAAAAGTAACAGGATGTTTGTCTGTGTATGTGTCTGTTTTACTCTTGCAAACCGCTGGATTGATATGGTTCTTCTTTACAATGTAGCTTTCCATACATTCTGGGAAGGTCCATAACTATTTTGAGGTAGGGTACCACCACCCTGCAGAGAGAAATCGCCGCTAGAACAAGGTGAACCCCCAATAGTGCACTTAGAGTCCTCTTGGGGCATTTCCGCTAGTATTCAATACATTCCTATCTAAATCTCAATCTTTCTATGCCCTGTTCTTCTTATACTTATATTTAAAATGAATGTATCTATCAAATGCTTTGTTTATGTCTAGAAAACACAATTGGCACTAGCGTTCCATCTATCAAAGTGTTTCAAGGGGCTAGAAGCGAGGGTAGGAAAAAGTGTTTTGTGTGTGAAATAAGTTTAATAAATAGTTATTAGGACAAACTATTATATTAATTCTTCTTCGTGTATGTATATAAGGTTTTCAAGCATTGATTGATTGACTAATTCGTTTGATGAAAATACGCTTAGGTTTACATTGTATTCAGATTTGATATAATCTAAACTTAGCAATATTTGTGTTTTATGAATCTCAATCTAAACGTTTTTTTAAAATACAATACAATGTTTGTAAATTAGGTAACATAATTACCAACAAAAAATAAAAGAGTTAGTTTGCAAGGCTAAAATAGAGGTTTTAAGGTTTTCTAATCACTTAGAAAAGAAGAAGAAGGTTTATTGCTTACTTTAACCTTTCATACATTTAATTATGTCCTTCTCTATACATTTCTAACAGAATATAGATTTGTTTTGCTTAATAACTTATTATACATCATTGTACATCAAAGACAAAGTGCATTCAATTATAGTATTTATGATTTTCTAAAATTAATTAGTTTTTATATTTAGAGCGCCAAAGTAGCTCAAGTAGCAATATTGGATGGGAACAGAAGGTAAACATTTGTTTAAAAAGCGAATCTACTCTAAAAGTTGATCTTCCAACAAGGATTTTAAAGGATAAGACAGTGGATGCGACGATAATTTGATGGTAAATTTAGGACACTAATACTAATAGTTTGAGCCAACCAATCATGATTTTTAAAAAGATCCCAAAGTTTGTGGTATAATAAGAAAACATGTTTATTAAACTTTGGGTACTAGTATAAATTACAGTCGCATCAAATTTAACTTAAAGCACATAGTTTTAAAAAAATATAGTTGAAATCTAATTTATTAGGATTTGTTAATTTTTAATGGTTAGGAGTATAAAATAGGGGAAAGACAATAATATGGAAAAGTATATGGTTATTACAGACGGACAGACCAAAGCTTATTACTCAAAGAAGGGGCAAGCTTCTATGAGACAAATAATTTCATAAATCGGTATATTATTACTTGAATATTGCATCAAATTTTATGTACACTGATTTAGTGATGCTCGCAGCTGTCTAAAATGACAATACCCAATCCCCTCCTTTCCTACAGGATACGATGAACGAACATAAAAATAAAATAGGGCAAGCTAAATCGACGACTAATTTTCCACTGTCAATATATCCACGTATATCCTATATCCATTATTTCAGCGTTGGAATGAAATGCGGGAACAAGAGACAAGCGAAGAAATGAAGAAAAGACAAAACCAACAACTGAACCAGTTCTACAGCACACTTTCCAAACAAAAGGTATATAAAACAAGGAGATAATGTAGAAATTAATTTAGAGTATGGCTTCGAAACCGATTAATATCCGCTGGATTAGAATTGGTTCTAGCTATACTGAAAACTCATATATTGCATCATATTACAAACAGTTTTCCATGAATATAAAAAAAACATAAATTAATTACAGTTATGTTAGTCTGGACCTTCGGCCTCTAGTGGCTTATTTTATAATTTTTCATGTTAATATCCGCGGAAAGCGGAAATACAATGCGATAAATATCTATCCCATTTTCACTTTTCTCCTTATACAAATATACCACCGTATTATTGGGTTTCTGTATTTTTTTTTTTTTTTTTTTTTGGGGGGGGGGTCAAACCTTTGATTTTAAACAGGATTGATCCTATTCATGAAATTCAAGCCCCCCGAAAATATTGTGAAATTCTTTATAAGCTTAGATAAATATTTCATCTTGGAAAGGCAAGAAAAAGTATAATCTTTGGATTTTGTTAAAAACTAGATCGTTAGGAGAACCGCCAAGTGACCTCTTAGCTTTGGTCTTGCATTTAATGCGCCTAAATGTATTTAATACTACCAGGAGTTTGAGCTGCTAAAAGACCAGGAAAGCAGGAAGCACCATGACACCCTCCTACCCAGCCAGAAATCACCCGTACCTTTGAACAGGTAGGCCTAGCTTCCATTTATCCTTTTACAAATGTGCAAAAACGCGTTTTTTATTATTTTAAATTGCTTTGCTTGTAGTTATAATACCCAATTTATCCGCTGACCATTAAATTATTCATAAGATGATTGAAAAATCTAAATATGATTTTTGTGCAATTTAGGGTTTATAAGCTAAATAAATAGAGTAAGAAAGTTTTAAAAATACTTAGGTTAAAGGAAAAAAAGTAAAGTATAAAAAAATTATTCTCATAAATTCAAAACATATTCATATTCTATGCTTAGATCATAGACACATTAATCAAATTATATATCTTCAGCAATCTCTTGTAGAAGTAAGCCAGCAATATTATCGTGTTCTTATTTAAAATATAACATTATCTTTTTTAAGGTATGAAGATGAAGCTTTGAACGGCAGCCAGGCTGTTTTCCTGAACGCTGGAAAACGTCCTGATGACTGCACAATGGTGGCAAAGGGTCTTTACTCCTTCCAGGTAAACTAAATTAGGCTTAAGTTGGATATTCGAAGGAATGTAATTTTGGTAACTTTGTGAATCATATTTATTCCAGATTTCTAGGCCAGCTTTTAACAATATAAAGATTAAACTTTCTTCGTATATCCAAAATATATCTTAGCAGACAAGACATGCATCTTTAAAAGTTTAAATAGTGGATCAGTAAAACGAAGTTTTCAGTCTTACAGTAACATAGCTAGCCGCTCTATAATTAGTTTTTAACTTAGTTTAGTTAGTTTTAATACTTCAAGATTGCAACCTAATACATAACTTAGATAGTATAGGCCGGGCTTTCTCTAAAATTGTCTATCGAGCACTTAACCCCACCTCCTCATTTTTAAGATAATTAAAAATTTAGGAAATGTATGGTGTTGTCTTTGTCTTATGCCTAACCCCTAAGGAGCCTATACCTACAGTGTTATAACCCGGTGGGGCTACCCAGTACTCAATGAAACCTAACCTATCATGACTTAAAATAATGAAGAAACAAACAAAAACTTACCTCCCACTAGTATTTTCAATTTATCTTAAAATAAAGGGATGAGGGTTGTGTGTTCAAATATTTAATTTGGGGGAAATCACCGCTGCTGGTTAGGCTTTTTTTTAATGATTTTTATGCGCCTAAAATCTTCTTAATTTGACCCACTTACCTTTACCCGAAAAATGATATTATATTCAATATAAAGACAGTTGTAAATATAATATTTTTAGGAAAACGTTGCTCAAAAGAGAAGAAATACAAAAGTTAGTTTTATTTTTTTTAAAGAAAAAAATAGGGTCATCATTTTATTTGTAGTTTTTAGGCACATAAAATAATAACGCACTGTGAAAATTGTATTAAAACAAGGACGATTGCTTCCATAAGTAGCTCAAGCTTAACATTAATGCTTTGATAATATGTTGTAAATTGTCTGTATAAGAAAAAAAACTAAGGTATACGATAATGGACGAAAAAATGATGCAATGATAATATTAAAAATTACCCTTCTGTAGATAAAAAAATTGGTTAAAAAGTTTAGACACTGCTAGTTTAAACCAACCTTTCAAGATTCAACAAAGCTTTGAGTCAACAAATGAAAAACCATTTAAATAAAATTTTAGGTACAATAATAATTTACAGTCCATATCCACCCCCCCCCCCTTTTCCCAATGCTTGTTATGCCAATTAAAGAAGAGTAAAAAATTCACCTCTCCTTTTCTGATCCTTTTGAACCTTCCCCCTGCATGTATTTAATCTATATAGACGGACAAGCGTACAGGTATGAGTATTTAGAATCTCTATGCTTACTAAATTTTAATTATTCTTGTTTTTTTCAGTCTCAGAATAGCAGAGAGCTTACTTTTAAAAAGGGAGACATCATTTACATTAAGAAACAGGTACAAATTTTACTATCTTAGAAAACAAAATTTATCTATTTTTATGAAAACTTCTATTAGGCGACCTAAATTTAGAAAATGGGTTTGTGGAAAATTAAAGATAATATTTCAAAAATTATTTTAAATGATTTATTTTGAAAATTGTACCACTAAAACGCTTTCTATAACTTTTTTATTTAAATCATCTATAAAAGCTTTAAAATATTTATGAGCTTAACAAAATCTTACTTTCTAAAAGGTAGTATCATAGGTTTTTTTTAGAAATGCAACAACAAACAAATGTTCACTTATGAAAAATATTGCTTTTTTTCTGTTCACCTATAAAATTGATCTTATGAGTTCTTAACCCAAACCTTTTTGTTAAAACAGTCATATTTAATATGGTCATTACTACACAAAATTTTAACTTTTACATGAATTTTATTTAAAAATCTTATTTTAGATTGATAGTAACTGGTACGAGGGAGAGAGAAACGGAATGGTTGGAATATTTCCCAAATCTTATGTCGAGATTCTTCCCAACGAATCTGCAGTTACACAAGAAATAGTAAGTCACTGGTTTTAGTAACGCAGCCACTCTTTATTTTGGCTAGTCAGTTTGTCAAATAGTCAAAACAAACCTCATGAATTATGTATAGCCAGGGACAAGGGAAGTATTCACTGACCAAAAAGTCTATTAAAATCACGCAATCTAATCACGAAACCTTTATGAGTGTGTAATATTATTGATGATTCAACTATTATTAAAAGGGGCTTGTAGTAATTATGTCTGAGTATAAGTTCGCTAATCTAAATTCACTAAACCTCATCAAATGTTTGTAGATTATTAACAGGGATCGGCAGCCGCACGTAAGCCGCGTGTAAGCCTCAGTGATATTGTCTTTTTAATACTATAATTTTCAGCTGGATGTATAAAACTGCTCTTTAGCAGACAATCCTTCTTTCTGAAATTTCTTTTTCTGCTCACAAGCAGGTTTAAAAGTGAGACTGAGGCGCGGCTGCCGAACCCTGATTATTAATGTTATTAGCAGACCGATTTAAAAAAAATAACACAGTAGGGAGATTAAAAAAACATTTTTAAATACTTCCTATAAATAATATCTTTAAATATTTTTCCTACCCATAAAATTTGTAACTGTTTAAAGACGAAAAACAAAATATTTTGACAAATTTTTACTTTGGCTCATTTTCAAACACTTCCTAATTAACCCTTTAGAGCAAGTTAAAGTAAAAGTTTCAAATTGATTCAATAACTTAAAAACATCTTACTTTAAAGCTCAAAAATAAAATCCTTTGCTCATTACTTATTAAAACAAGGATGACAACATCTATAAAAGCGAAGCTCTGAATTGGAAGGAAATCGAACATTAAAACTTATAGAGTGACAGAACTGAATAAACTGAACATATGTCTATGCAAAATTGTAAGTAAATTTGTTGCAAAACTTATTAAATACATGTTACTGTTTAAGGACATACTAACGTTTTTAAGACTAGTTATAGAGAAGCTTCGCTTGTAACACTATACCTTGTTGTAATAGGAATCAGTATTAAAAAAATCAGATGACTAGGATTATTTGAACATATAAAGATTTGTTGTAAAAAAAGTAAAAAATCAGCTTGTTTTAAATAGACGTACGGACTTTCTAGTAATGATTATAGAGTTGCTGCGCTTATCAATTTGTACCTAACTGCTATAGGAATTAGCATTTGAAGTTTGAAATCGAAAGGACAATCCTAACCTTTTTAGATTAACGAAAAAAGCTAACTGTAACGAATGGACGTACGGACGGACTTACGGACCGACCCTAATTATAGAAAAGCTTCTTTTAAATAGACGTACGGACTTTCTAGTAATGATTATAGAGTTGCTGCGCTTTCGAATTTGTACCTAACTGCTATAGGAATTAGCATATAAAGTTTGAAATCGAAAGGACAATCCTAACCTTTTTAGATTAACGAGAAAAGCTAACTGTAACGGATGGACGTACGGACGGACTTACGGACCGACCCTAATTATAGAAAAGCTTCGCTTTTAAAAAATGAATGACCTAGAAACATAAAGAACTAAATTCTATTTGACGATCAACTTAATTTAATATAAATCATAAAAAAAACATATATTGGTTGCCTATCAAGCACTGATCCCCCTCCTTATTTGAATTATATCTTTTGGTTTCTTTAATGCTATACCAAGACTCCCTCCCCTTTGGTCGTTTACAATTTGTTTTAAATTAATGGTCGGGAAAGTGGGGATTCTGTGCTCTACAAGGCACTGTGGGGGAAATTCCCCATATTTTAAATTCTGTGAAAAGTTTGTAAATGTTAATATTCGGAGAAGATTGGTTGTTTTTAGTATTGCAGTACATAATAAATCATGATTTCAGGAAAGCTTCTAATTTACATTACCCATTACCTCCAACTTGTTTCACAATTAGAGGCAAGAAGTTGTCAAGAAATACCAAATTAAACAACAACATAAATTATAAAATTTAGGATTTGGAAAAGAATAGTTATGTAGTTCAGAATTTTATTGATAGGTGTCGTAAAAACTTTTTTTATGTAAAATTTTTAGATGAGATAAATATCTAAACAATCTTAAATATTTTTGAAAATATTACAGCTATCCACTCTTTGGGATTTTCAATAAATTTTATTCACTATTAAACATATAATTTACGAGTAGTCTATGATTTAGATAAAATATATAAAATATGTAAAAAGCATTATTCAACTCGTTCATCTCAAAACTAAACATAGAACTAATCTCTGACTCTTATTTTTGCATGGCTTGTAGTAAAGTGAGCAAAAACTAATATAATAATGCTTGAGATTCTTATCAAATTCTGCCAAAAGTTGCATAATCTCATCATCTAGTTTTAACTGGAAATCTATGAAATCAGCTCTAAAGCATTGTTTGCCAGAATAGCCTTCCCTTGTCCCTGTGTATAGCCCAAAAGCAAAAAAAGTTCTAAAAACATATATTGGGGGGGGGGGGGGGGGTCAGATAAAAAGGTCGTGTTTGCTACGATGTAATGACCCTCCAAAATCATGAAACCTATACGAATTAATCCAGTTGTTGGTTACAGCTGCATAAACCAACAACAAATATGAGTAGCATTTTTAGTAGCAAAGCTATTATACATTACACACTGTACATGGCACCTTATAAAAAGTTGTCTAGTTTTTTACCAATAAAAAAGTCGACTTAATTTTAGAGTTTATAACATTATCATTGATATTATATTATTAAATCTTACATTGACCTATCTCTGATAATTTTGTTGTTTCTAGACCAAAAGTTTGCAGCGCAAGGGACGAACAGTGGAGGGTGAGGCCAGAGCCAAGTACAGCTTCGCTGCTCAAACACCCATGGAACTATCTCTCATTAAAGGTCAGCCATTTTTATATAACTAGGGTCGGTCCATCCGTCCGCAACGTATATCTCTTTTCGTTCATGAATACATGTTAGAATTATCCTATTGATTTCCAACTTTTCATAATGATTTCTAGTTAAGTTCGATTTAGGAAACATAGCAACTCTATAATCGTTAGCAGAAAGTCCGAACGTCAATTTAAAACATGCTGATTTTTTACTTATTTCCAGGCACTGTGGGAATACTTATTACCAAATTTAACCTAATCTTGTTTGACCCTAAAGTAAGAAACAAACACATCTACCACCCCCTTGTTTTCAATTTGTTTAAATTATTGATGACTTAATCCGTAATTTAACATGGCATGCATCCAGTTCTTATTTTATCTCATTTGATATTTAGGAGAGACAGTGACAATCACAAGAAAAGTTGATAACAATTGGTTTGAAGGAAAGTTGGGAAGCAGAAAAGGAATATTCCCAATTTCTTATGTCGAGGTATTCTCTATAAGCTTTGACTCTAATGTCACTCTTATGTCGAGGTTTAATCTAAAAGCTTTTACTCTAATTACACTCTTATGTCGAGGTATACTCTAAAAGCTTTTACTCTAATAACAATTTTATGTCGAGGTATACTCTATAAGCATTGACTCTAATGACACTCTTATGTCGAGGTATACTCTATAAGCTTTGACTCTAATGACACTCTTATGTCGAGGTAAACTCTATAAGCATTGACTTTAATGACACTCTAATAAGTAATAGCATATAATCAAAAAGTAGTATACAACATTTTTATAGAGCTGATATGGTAGAAAAATAGGTAGATGGATAGTTGAAAAAATATTGGACAAACTCATAGATAGAAAAACTTACAACATACAAATAAGAGTAAGCATACAAAAAGAAATAAATAATGACAGATGAACAAATACAGTGTGTTTTTTTTATGAGAACTTTTTTGAAAGCAATTTTACCCCACTTATAGTTATCAGAATTTAATGATTAATGGCTTATTTTCTTCGTTTTTTAATGCAATTAATAGAACACCAAAAAAATATTTTAGTTTTTATTTAAAAAGTACAGTAAAATGTAAAATTCAAAACTTAGGTGTCAACATCTAAAAATGGATTTAGCGCATTTTTCTAAATCTTCTACCCTTTGCAAGAAAAAAATTGGATTTTCTGTAGTCGACTTTGGGGGGCCAGTACTCCCTCCCTGGTTAAGATATTACCTTCAAACTTTGATATGTTCTAGTACATGTCCCTAATAGTATCTGTATACATTTTCAGCTCTATATCTCAACTTTGAAGTGTTTAGCAGACATTCTTGCAAAAGGTTGAATATTTGAGCATAAGAAAAATGCGCTAAAACCATTTTTAGATGTTGACACCTAAGTTTTGAATTTTAGATTTTACTGTACTTTTAAAATAAAAACCGAAATATTTTTTTGTTCTTCTATTAATTGCATTTAAAAACGAAGAAAATAAGCCGTTAATCATTAAATTCTGATAACTATAAGTGGGGTAAAATTGCTTTCAAAAAAGTTCTCATAAAAAAACACTGTATATGTTCAGATTTACATCTACATTCACTATTTGAGAGATATTACATACAGACAAACATACAGATAGATATAAAAGATAGACATATAGACATACTGATAAATATATATGCAGTTACCTACGTACACTTTTGACAGACATACGTACTTACAGACATAAGTAACTACAAAAAGACTTACATTCATATGATAAATATATATATAATGACAGACATAAAGACATTAAACAACTGAGACAAATAAAAATATATTACATTCTACTTTTTCTAGATTTTGAAGGAGCCAAAAGAAGAAAAGACAAGCACAATTGGCGAGGAAACTCGCGCATTCTCACAATCAATCAATCAAATGTCTGCGCACCAATCAATGAATAAAACAATGAGTAGCACCTCTGCACAACAAATGTCGGCTTCCTTCACCTCTACTTTTGAGCGGTCAAAGTAAGTTTTAACAATTTTCTGTCTATCTTATATGTATTCAAGCAGAAGTCCACCCCCTATACCACTCTTTACAAGGGTCTAAACCACCTAGGTGCAACCCTCCCCCTAGCCTAGGATAGTTAAAATTGTCACACATCCCTTAAATTAAAAAAATATTTCTGGGTGCTTTCTTGAATAAGCAAGTGAATATTAGAGCTCAACCCCCCCCCCCCTCCCCCACTTAATATTAAAAAAAGTTGAAAATAAGTAGAGGGAAGTTTCCCACCCCCCTTAACTATTTTCGATTTCTTTAATTACGCGGGAATCGGAGTTGGAGTTGTGTTCCAGTACCTACATGTAAGCAAGCACCTATTTCTGCGCTTCGCACGTTAATTTACCAATTTTAGTGTTTTTTTTTATGAGAACTTTTTTGAAAGCAATTTTACCCTACTTATAGTTATCAGAATTTAATGATTAACGGCTTATTTTCTTCGTTTTTTATAACCATTTATAGAACATCAAAAAAATATTTCAGTTTTTATTTTAAAAGTACAGTAAAATAAAAAATTCAAACTTAGAACACCAAAAAAATATTTCAGTTTTTATTTTAAAAGTACAGTAAAATAAAAAATTCAAACTTAGGTGTCAACATCTAAAAAAGGTTTTAGCGCATTTTAATTAAGAAAAAAATTGGATTTTCTGTAGTCCACTTTGGTGGGCCAGTACTCCCTTCCTAGTTGAGATATTGCCTTCAAACTTTGATATGTTCTAGTACATGTCCCCAAAAGTATATGTATCAATTTTTAACTCTGTATCTCAACTTTGAAGCGTTTTGCAGCCATTCTTGCAAGGGATAGAAGATTTGAGCATGAGAAAAATGCGCTAAAACCATTTTTAGATGTTGACACCTAGGTTTTTAATTTTTGATTTTACTGTGTTTTTTTAATAAAAACTGAAATATATTTTTGATGTTCTATAAATGGTTATAAAAAACGAAGAAAATAAGCCATTAATCATTAAATTCTGATAACTATAAGATGGGTAAAATTGCTTTCAAAAAAGTTCTCATAAAAAAAAACACACTGTATATATCTAGGTCAGGAGCCCTGTCACCTTACTCCACCCACTCCCGCCCCACATCAGCCCTGTCTAACCCAGGAACCCACTCTTCAGACAAGCCAGAACCTATCCCGTAAGTATTCATCTTTATACGTACCTAACCAGGAATAAAGTATAGCCTTTAAGCGAAATAAGTCTACAATTATATTTGGGGTGGGGGGCAGATTAAAAGGTCAATTCTACTAAGTGTTGCCCCTCAACGACAGCTGAATATCGCATATGGGTTTCGTGATTGTAAGATCGTTGTTGGTAAAAGCTGGTACCCTACTCTAAAAAAGTTCTTATGGAATGACCATTAGACCATAAAACTAGATAACTCGCCTATACAATTACAAGTTACAAAATATATCTACTGTAATGTAAAGCTTTTTGTCCGATAGTTCTCAAAACCAATTTACTGGTAGAGATCTTCAACTCAGGGGAGCTTTATATAGGTCTCGAGAAATGTTTTTATGTTTTTTATCTATTTAATTTCTTAATTGAAGATGAACCTACAAGCTGGAAGCGCCATTTATAATCTATTATAATCATAGAATGATATAACTAGATATAGCGATATGTACAACCATAAATTACAGAATTATAATCATTGAATAATATATCTAGATATCGCGCTATGTACAACTATAAATTACAGAATTATAATCATTGAATAATATATATGTACTACTAAAAATTATAAAATTATAATCATTGAATAATATATCTAGATATCGCGCTATGTACAACTATAAATTACAGAATTATAATCATTGAATAATATATCTAGATATCGCGCTATGTACTACTAAAAATTACAGAATTATAATCATTGAATAATATATCTAGATATCGCGCTATGTACAACAAAAAATTACAGAATTATAATCATTGAATAATATATCTAGATATCGCGCCATGTGCAACTACAAGCCACAGAATTCAAATCATAGAATAATTAATCTAGATATCGCGCCATTTAAAACTATAAGTTACAGAATTGTAATCATTGAAGAATAATATATCTAGATATTGCGCCATGTACAACTACAAGCCACAGAATTCAAATCATAGAATAATTAATCTAGATATCGCGCCATTTAAAACTATAAGTTACAGAATTGTAATCATTGAAGAATAATTTATCTAGATATCGCGCCATGTACAACTATAAGTTACAGAATTATAATCATTGAATAATTTATCTAGATATCGCGCCATGTACAACTACAAGCCACAGAATGAAGATGAAGTAGAACTTTGCGAAGGTAGAAACTTTTAAAATCCAAATTTTCGTTCAAAACATTCATTATATTTTAAAAGTACCCAAAGTTCTCAAGTCAAGCAATGAGATATCGTCAGGGAGGAAGGGATATTGGACTGTTTTTTACACTAGTCCCCAAAGTTTTTTAATATAATTTTCCTATTCGTTTGCCTAACAACTTTGGGGACTTTAGTAAATTTTGATTGGTTGATTCATTAACTGAAAGTCCGAACGTTTCAACTACTAATTGTATTCTAAAGAAGGGATAATTTTGTTATCATAATTGGGGATGTGCATCAATTTATAGGCTATTTTCCTATCCCTTTAGATCCTTGGCAAATTTATCATATTTGTAGTTTACAGATTGATTTTTTTATTAGGTGATGTTGTATTTGTTATGGAGAAGTGTGATGATGGTTGGTTTGTGGGAACATCACAGAGAACCGGTATTTTCGGTACCTTCCCGGGAAATTATGTTACACAAGTTTGAGAGTGCGGGAAACGGCGACTTGTTGAACACAAGTTGCATCAAAATATTATTTTGTTTTTACATTAACAAAATTGTATAATAATTACAAAAAAAATTTAATTAAAAACTTTTATGAATTTAAAAAAAATTGCTAGTCTCTAGAGAAAATAAAAAGTATAATGTATTATTATAATCATCCGGTTATGTATCAATTTTAAGTAAAAAAAATATTTGTTATCAATTTGTCACGATTATATGTATTATTATAGAAAAATGTTATTAAGCAAAAATCGAAATTTTCACTTATTCACTGCCCGTGCATGATATGCTTGAAAGTCATGAAAAAAATGGCTGCTTTTTTGTTGTACTGTTAAATAAACAATTGTTGAAAATGAGCTAACTATCACTCTAATAAGATTTGAATAAAAACATTAAAATCGGTGTTATATTGTTAGTCACTTAAAATTAATTTTAAATGCTAAAAAAAGGGTTAAATACTTTTATCCAAGTCCCTGTTTTGAATGCTTAGAAATAATTAATTTAATTAATTTAGTAAATGTTATAAATTGTTGTTCTTTATTAACTAAAATTAACATCTAACATTTCTTTGAATAATTAAGTCTTATTATAATTTTTAACTATTGATGTCTTTAGTTTGTTTCATTTTTATGAGATATAAAAAAAATATAACAGAATTTATTAATCAAACAAGCTAAAAGCATTGATATAATTATGTTTCAATTAATTTTAAAGCACTGTAATCTATTAAATAAAATAAATGATAATTTTATAAAATGATGTAATAAAATAATTAAATATTTATTATGCTATGAGGCACTCGCAAAACCAAAGATTTTGAAAATAAATCCTAACACCTCACACTTATTAGTTGTTTAGTAGTTCAAAGCTACTATTTGTCTAGTTTTGTTCGTCTGTCATTGAAGTTAAAAAGTGTTTCTTTCCTTCTCCTTTGACTACATGAGTCGGAAAACACTACAAGAACCCAAAACAGAAAATAAGAATATTACAATATTTTATTGGTTGCTACTTATATAAATTTATATTGTTAAGCTATTATAATGTTTATGTTTTTACATAATTAATAAGAAAAAAAAGCACTTGCCTCTTTTTTTAATTGCAGTTTTATTGTTCCTTAACCCAGTTAGATTACTATTATTAACCATTTGAAATAGATCAAGACTCTTTTTATAATACTTGGTCAAGGACAACTAAAACTGCTGTAAGTGCTTAGCCCCTAGCCACTAGCGATAAATGTAAAAACATGCCTAATACTACCAAATGAATCAGTATTATAAGCAGAAAGTATAAAGTAGATAGATAAGATGGCTGAAAGATATTCAGATTGATAGCAAAGTAGAGTTATAGAAAGATATTTACCTTATGTATAACTCCAAATAGGTGCTCAAGAAATGTGGATTTTCATTGGTGTTTTTTTAAAAAGTATATGGATAACTAGTGTATAACACTAGAGGGAGAAAGGGTTAAATAACTGTATCTCCCCATCTCAACCGCCTTGTGCAGTGCAACCACTCTTTTGGATCATTGAAAATCAACCAATGGTGTCGCTTATATTAACACAGCCAAGTAGCAGAAACTAAATTAGAAGCAGACGAAGTAAGTCTTTGAAAAAGGAGGGTAGGTAGTTGTCTGTATATACATCTATAATATAGATCTGTTTATGGATAGCAAGATATACAGATGTCAGCTATAGAAAAGAACAGATTGTAATACAGATTATAGATGTTTTACTAAGGACTACAGGCTCATGTTGATATAGCAATAACACAAATCATTGTCGGTTGGATGCTTTGTTGAACTATTTGAGAAAATAGAAAAGAATAAGTCGTCTTCTAAAGAATTAGATTTTCATGTTAATTTATTCAGAAAAAAGAACAAAGATATCCATAAGTAAAGCAGAAATATAATCTTTTGAAGAGAAAAAGAATTGTCCTATCTATTTCAAACTATGCTTGATGATTCCTGTATCAGTAAGGTAGGAAGAATATATCTGCAATCAAGTCCTGATAATGTAAGTATGTTGTTAAATTATATCTTGTGTTTAAGTAATTTTATTAAAATTTACATACAAAACTGTTTAAATCAATATTCTGCTTATTTAGTTCTGACAGGCAATATGTGTTAATGTTTATTAATTCTATCGTCTGGTATGAGAGCTTTGCTTTACTCATTATTGATGTTAACATCTTTTTTTTTTGCATAACGTTGTTATAACGTCATACAACATTACTCAGTTATTAAGTAGCTCTGCCCTACCAATAAATACAAAAAATGTTTTTAAAAAACTAGTTATTTATCGCATCGTTTAATAATCAGCTTTCCACGGATAAAAAGATTATAAGATTAAAACTGGTTTTGTATTCTGATTTTACATTTTCATATTGTAGAAAACTAAATACGTGATTTTTCAGTGTGGCTGCGCAGTGCAAATCGGTTTTTATATACAGGATATTAATCGATTTCGAAGGCATACTGGAAACAAATTGATTTATTCTTATGGTATTAAATGCTTGGGGATCGCTGCTGCTCCAAAACCAGTTTGTGGCTTTGTCCGCTTCCCTGATCAGATTACGAGTCAAAAATGTTACGATTTTAATTAAAAGTTTGGGTATAGTCCCTTAACTAACATCGCACCTTACCAGGCGATTCTTCGTATTTTTCACAGAAGCTTTTTTCCTATTTCTAGTCCCTGCGGGGCCAATTACCTAACCTTGTGGGGCAATCACCTAACCCAATATAACCTAACCTAACCTAAAATAACCTATAAAAAGCCATTTTAAAAATACGACGAATCGCCCCTTATGGGGCGATGTTACGAAAGGGACTATTCCCAAAAGTTTTACCACAATTAGCGCGGTTCGTGCGTTAGTTATTTTAATCTGGTAATAATGGTTCTCATATCAAGTTGGTACAATTTGATGATCATTGCCGAAAAATTCTGCACCTCCCCTTTTACCATGTTAATTTTACCATCAGTTTTGACATCAAATCCCTTATCAACGATAAGGTACAATGATGTAAGAATGACCAAGGTATCATATTAAATTAATTTTGTGTTAAATTCTTTCACCATGTTGTCATCCTTGTTTTTAATATCGTCCCCTAACTGAAATATTACAAGATTATTGTAAAAAAGATGTAAAATGAGATCAATTAAAAATATTTCCCTTAATGCTTAACTTCTACGCAGGGCCCTAATCCTGCGGAGGCGGGGCAACTCTAAACCTAATATATCTCAATAATATCCCCTAACAACAATAAGAATTACCTCTCCCCCCATTTTCAATTAATTTACTTTTAAGTAGGGTTGGGCCGGATAGTTTTTTGGCCGGATACCGGATATCCGGCAGATTTCAAATGCCGGATATCCGGTATCTGGCCGGATATCCGGCCAACGCCGAGTACCCGGCAAAATACCGGTTATCCGGCCAAATTGCCGGATATCCGGCCAAATTACTGGCGTCTTATTATATAAAACTGGCGGCTACGCCCTTAGAGGCCTCTAGGGGCACTTGAGGGGGGGGGGAGTTGAATTTGATAACCATTTTTTTATATTTCAGATTTAAGAAAGAAAGAAAAAATTACTGGGGTGGAATTTTTTTTTTTTTTGGGGGGGGGCTGACGCCCCCTTATTTTTATATTTAGTTGAAAAATTAAATAAAAATATTTTTTTTGGAGGGGGTATTTTTTTCTAGAGGCGATTTCTCTTAGAAGAGTGGTGGTACCCTCCCCCAAAATAGTTATAAACCTTCCCAGGGCCTATGAGAAGCTACCCTATAAAGGAGAACCCGATCGGTTCAGCGGTTAGCGAGATCCTTCAGTACAGACAAACAGACATCCTGCTACTTTATTATAAGGATTCAGGTTAAAACTTAAAAATTATGTAACTATTAAACTTTCTTCTAAGCAATTAATCTAATAAACTATTACTACCCTCAATCTGTAATATTAACCCCTGTTGGAGGATAGGCGGGTAGGTGGCATTGTACGCATGCCCCCCCCCCTTCCCCCTGTGCATTTTCTGTGTATAAAAGGTCGAGGGCTATAATAAAGTGACTTTCGAAATATGGTTATGACACATAACTGAGAGTTGGAATTTTTCGAATACCTCCTTCCTGGCGGGCACAGGATGCCAGCAAACCTGGCAAGGTCATTCAGGTAAAAAGTAAACACATTTTTTTTTACTTAAACAAAGCATTTCATGTTTAAATATTCTATAGTCGTACATCCTCATATGAAAAAATAGGTGTTCAAGTCGATTTCAGGTTCCAGGTATAGTCCTGCAAGTCCTGAACCTCCAGGTCTCCAGAAATCTTAAAACGGTTCTTGTGACAGCAATTTTTGACTTCAAATTTTAAACTTAGGCTTTTTATATGTCTTCATGACATATTACAATTTCATAAAATCCGTTGCTGTTTACCTGCCAACCGCCAGTTTGCGGCTGGCAAACTGCCAAGTACTGCTGTCCCCGCCAAAATTTATGTTTTGAGATTTCTAATATAAAATTTACATAAAGATAAGCATATTCAGAAAAAATTGTTCTTCTAGCTTCAATAATGAGAAAATTACAGCCATTTATAAATTAAAAAGCAGAAATTTTTGTTGTAAAATATAAAATATAAATGGCCGGATATCCGACTGGATAGTTTCAATATCCGGTATCCGGCCCAACCCTACTTTTAAGACAAGAGAATAGGTTCCTTTGCTCGACTAAGCCCTTTGAGGGAAACCACAACTAAACCTCTTATTATATTCCATTTCTGATCAATTCCTGTATCTTCCCACTTGAGTTCAATAGGGTTGAACTTCTCCACAGCTTCAACATAACCACCAACTTGATAGTGACCTATTTTCATTTTATATACTGATAATTAATTTAGTAGCTAATCCTCTCTAAAAGACAAGCTTATCAATATGTCTGATTGTATTTTTGGAAACGCGCATAATTATTTCGCCCCACATCAATTTACGTATTTTCTGTCCACCTTCACTTTTCTCATTTTTCTACTTACCCTTACTAAACCTGTCATAATTTGTCTCAGAAAAAATACAAGATTTATAAAAATAAACTGAAACTAAACAGCAAAAATGCTAAAATTTTTAAATCAGGTAGATTAATTCTACCATAAGCTGTACCGCCAAAGGATTTATTACAGTTTATGCGGTAGTACTACTGAAAAAGTAAATATACCAGGTTATTTAGGTGCCAGGAATGGACATTCAAGGGGGTATTCCTCCCCCCTAAAAAGTTTTAGGATACCATGGGCACCTACAACAATTTAAAAAGTATAATAAATCTCCTTTAAATCCTTTAAAACCCTTAACCCCCTCCACTCCCCAAAAATAAAAAGTTTGAACCTCCTTGTGTCAGGTATGACTATAGATGAAATTTCTGGGGTCACAAAGCGGCTTTAGTATGCTTATCATCAATGTTACTTTATGTTTGGAGCAAACTTGTGCAAACTTTTCATCTTCACTAGAAATAATAATTGTGGATGGACATTCATTTACTGTCTTTTGTCTTATCCTTCAATATCCCTGGTTACAGATAAAACTAATCAATATAATTTTTAAAATTGAGACTATATTAATATAAGTATATAAAAATCCTGCCTCCAACAGCAAAGACCCCATCTGAAGTTGTCACCAATTTAAGATTATTTCTTGGAAAGTTGAGATCACCTTCACATAACAGTATTTTTTCATGGAGGGAGGGGGCATTGAACTGTTTTTTGAACTAGTCCCTAAAGTTTTATATTCGTTGGCTCAACAAATTTAGGGACTAATTTGAATTTTGATTGGAGTGTCAAAACGTTTCAACTACTAATTGTAATCTACAGAAGGGGTAATTTTGTGTGGCATCATTGGAGATGTGCATCAATTCATAGGCCATTGTTTTATCCCTTTAGATCCCTGATCTTATTTATATGGTTGGTCTCTCCTTAGATTTGCTTCCCTCACTTTGTCAGTATGTAAGTATGTATGTAACTATGAATGTATGAAATGCATGTATCCATATTTGATATGAATATTGTTCCCTAACATACCTGATTTTTGGAATGCTGATTCCTACTACAACAAAGTACAATGTTATAAACGAATCATGTCTAAAACCAAGTCTTAAAAACTATGTCCTTAAACAGTGTCCCGTATTTACGCAGTTTTGCAACAAATTTGCTAAAACTTTTGCTTTTTCAGTTCTAAAACTCTACAAGTTGATGTTTGTTTTACCTAACATTTTAAGGCTTTGCTTTTATGGATGTTGTCATCCTTGTTACAATTTAATGGAAGTGTCCCCACTTGGTGCTTGGAGTAATGTTACAATGTTAAAATTTACTGCTTTCCTACTGTAACCCATGTGTTTTTGGTTTTGTCATAAATTTCACTGGTCCTGAAAACAAGATTGAGTAATTTGTGCTATTAAGAAACTCAGCAGTAACAAGCTATGTCAAATTAGGCATGTTAGAATCTTCCTTCGATTTGAAACCTTGCACGAGTATTCATGTAGCAATAAGGTATAATATGGAAAGCTTGGTAACTTTTCTTATTCGAAATATTATCCATAGAACATGATATTTGAAAGGGAAGGTTCGGTGATAGGTTCGAATCTCAGCCCGAAACAGCTAAAGAGGGTTCCTACTGCTGCTATGTCAGGTTCACGAATTAGATAGTTAGAGTAGGGAAATGCATTGGTTTAAGACAGGCGCAATTCATTACCATGCACAGTTAGGACTTCTCAGACAAAGGTGTGCAATCAAAGGTTTGGTTGTCTGATTGGAGAATGGACGCTTTGCATCGCAATCATAAGATGCAGAGTCTTAAGCATCGCTATAGTTACATCTACATCTTTCAGTACGTAATTATCATAAAAATTAACGGATCATGGAAAGAAAACGAAGTAGCCGGTTTCGTCGTATTTTCACATTAGCTTTTGATAATTCCTTTTAGGTTAGGTCAGGTAAATGTCAATGATTGCCCCCTAAGGTTAAGCCCCCCCCCCCGCCCTCTCCAGAGGGATAGATATATGAGAAAAGCTACTGTGAAAATATGACGAAATCCAAATTAACTAACCTTGGTGAGTCAGGGTATTTTGTATCTTCATTTATTCCACCTATTTACAACCATGTATAATTATTATTAGTTATTTCATACATTAGAGTAAAACACTAGAGGGAAAAGGTTTAACAACTGTTTTTCCCTATCTCAATGACCTTGTGCCGACTCTCAATTGGGTCTTTGAAAACCAACCAATGGTGTCAGGAATATTAACACAGCCAAGCAGCAGAAAACAATTTGCTAGCAGACTAAAAATGTAATTGGAAAAGGGGGGGGGGTAGTTATATGTATTAGTGGGGCAAAATTGTTTTCGTGAAAAATCCACTAAAATCACATTAAAAATTTACAAAAATTATTCAAAATCATAGAAGGGTTATGAACGTGAGATTTTATTTAATTTTTGTAGATTTTTTATTTGATTTTGGAAGATTTTAACAATTTTGCCCCACTAAGCGATTAGTGGGGCAAATTTTTAAAAAAGAATCAACCTCTGTTTTTCATTATTCCCTGCTATTTCAGGAATAAACAAAAAACGATTATTCTGTGAGAATAATAGATATTATGACAGGTGAAAAATTGAGATCAATTAGGATTGCTAAACTGGACATTATTTATTGGTCAGCTCGTTCATCCATGAGAGGCAATAGAGTGGGATGAAGTGGTTGGATGGTTGAGCATCGTTATTTTAGCCAGCTACAAGTCTCACTTTATTAGAGTACATGTTAATCTAATGTAAGATCCAAATAAAATAAATCCAATCTGAGAATGAGAATGAGGTTATTCCTTTAATTTCCTTCAAAGTGGCCTGTTGGGCATTGAACACTTACAGTTATTTTTGAAATACAGTGAGAGTAAGGGAGGGATAATTTTTTTTGTTTTTTTCTTTAGGTTAAGGGTTTAAGTTTATTTGGTATCAACCTCAGATGTCCACAAAAACAGGTAAGCTAAAGCCACAGCCTCTAAAAGAAACAATCAAGCTGCTATATCTAATAACTAATAACTACCGCATAAGCTGTTTTGGCAGCTGATAGGGGCTGATTCTCAAAGAAATTGAATTTACATGAGAAGCTCCTGCAATAATGATAGTTTCTTCACCAGACGCGGAAATGAAATTCGAACATCCAAAATGTTTCCTAAAATAGATTTTAATACAAATCTTCAAGAAAAACATTCCATGACTAACTATACAAAACATACTTATCTAACATACATTCATAAGTAGCGAAGCACAAAATAATTCATGGAAATATTGAAAGAAAAAGTCACAAAACCTTTCAGAATTTGTTAATTAAATTGTTGTTTGTTAATAATATTTTTTTGTAGCATTAATGAATTATGTACTAGATGCTTATTGGTATAATGAATCCGTCTATCTTGACTTGAAGACGAGAAAATCCTTCTTCCCACAAGAGGTAACTGACTGACGGTTGGAATAACTGACGGACGTATTGATAAATTTAATTATAGAGTAGTTTCGCTTTAAAAAAGGGCCAAAAATTAATCCACCCTAAAATTGATGAGTTATTTATACCTGAAATACTTAGGAAGAGGGAGGGGATGTGTATGGAACTTAATAACATCATATTCAACAGCTTTCTTCTCACTTTTATCATATAAAAGATTCAAAAATATATGTTAAATGACCAATTATTAAAACAAAACAAGGCCCTTCTCAGATATTTAAATTATTTAAGTTTTTAATCCATTTTGACCTTTTGAAATTTGCTCTACAAAATTGTTTAGTAAATGAACATCTTTTCAGTGGCAACGACAATCTATAATTAGAAATGTCTGTAATAAACGGATAGGTGAAACGTGAATTTCTAGGCCATTGTTCAAGATAGAGTGCTGAAATTCACTCTGTCTTTCATGCTTTAAAAGAACAATGGGGTATTCCTGTCCAGTTTTTTGTTTAGGAATGAATATTTCTTACCCGAGGGAATAAATGATGGACCAATAGGTCATCATTTATTCACGAGGGTAAGAAATATTCATTCCATTGCAAAAAACGCGATCTTTGGTTTGTTTAAATGTCCATTTATTTAGCATTTTTCAAGAATGTCAAGCGTGGGAAAATTTTTAGAATGTGGGAACCATTTATTTTGATTTAAATGGTACATATGATTTTCATTTAAATTCATTTTTTGGACCCGTGAGAAAATTTTTTTAACGTGAGAACCATTTAATTTTCATTGAATTTCATTTTTTGGAAGTGTGGGAAAAAATGGGAGAAAAAATATGTTTTAGTATAAAGAAATGTTCTATCAGTTTCAAACCTTTTTCATTCGATAGATCATACTGACTTTGGAAAAACTGTCAGACCGATTTTTGAAATTCAATCTGTGAAAAAAGATATTCAAGTTTTAATTTTTTGTTCTGAAAATATTATTTTACATGTATTGACGCCATCTTGGATTATGATAATTTTTTTTTGTTAGAAGATTTTTTTTCTAAAATATTTTTAAAAAATTAACTTTTTACAATAAAAAAATCTTTGAACTTAAATTGACCAATAATTCAAAGATTTTTTCTCTTTGATTTGGAAGATTTTTTATGATTTTTATTTTTAATGTCAAATAAAAACACAACAGTGAAAAAAATGAAAATTAAATGAAAAAACGTTTTATGATTTTATTCAAAAATTATTTGCTAACATCACCTTTTTGTTGCAATAGAATGTTATTTAAGCAAACAAAATTTAGCATAAATGGATATTTAAATCCCTCGGTATTAAATGATGAGCTAACGCTCGATCATTTAATACCTTGGGATTTAAATATCCATTTATGCTAAATTATGTTTGCTTAAATAACTCATTCCTAAACAAAAAACTGGACAGGAATATCATTCTCATTTAAACAAAAAACTAATTTTTTTATGCTAAAATGTGGTTTAATTTTGGTTTTTAATTTTCATTTATTTCCTAGCTATGATCTTTTTTATCCCTGATATCAAGTTTCTTTTAATAATTAATAAAAATTCAAAAATCTTCCAAAAAAATTTGAAAATCTTCTAAAAATGACTACCTCGGGGAAATAAATGGTTACCTCCGGGAAATAAATGAATATTTACATCCACTATTTAAGGGGTTGTCTATATGGGAATGGGGTATTCCTGTCCAGTTTTTTGTTTAGGAATGAATATTTCTAAATATTCATATTAATAATATTCATTTCTAAACAAAAAACTGGACAGGAATATCATTCTCATTTAAACAAAAAAAACTCATTTTTTTTATGCTAAAATGTGGTTTAATTTTGGTTTTTAATTTTCATTTATTTCCCGGCTATGATCATTTATATCTTATTTTCTTTCTTTTAGTAATTAATAAAAATTATAAAATCTTCCAAAAAAAATTTAAAATCTTCTAAAATCATACCAGGGATATAAATGAGATACCAGGGAAATATATGAATATTTACATCCACTATTTAAGGGGTTGTTTATATGGGAATGATTTTTCATGTAAAAGAGGTTTTGTGATGTTTACTTTCTTTAAATATGTTTATTTTTTGAGACACTGAACATCTAAAACGTACTTTGTCCATTTCACTACCCAGTAACCTTTTCTTCGCTACTTATGTATGTTATCATTCTCGCTTACCCTAGTTCTAATCAAGTTTGCTTATTTAATACCTATATTTGCGACAACTTTTATTACACGGAAAATCCCATTTTTTAACAGCTACAAAAGAGCTCAGGTGGATTTGAACCTGCGACTTACAGATTAAATATCCAACTTTTCTATGGTTTAGCTATGTGATATACTAAAACTTCAAAAAAAGATAGGGTCAAAATTAGGGTTGGGCCGGATATCCGGTGTGGCCGGATATCCGGCCATTTTCAATATCCGGCCGGATACCGGATATTGAAACTATCCGGCCGGATATCCGGCTATAACTTTTTTTTATATTTTACACCAAAAATCTCTGCTTTTTAAAATTTTATATGGCTATAATTTTCTTATTATTGAAGCTAGAAGAACATTTTTTGAATATGTTTATCTTTATGTAAATTTTATATATGAAATCTCAAAAGTTTATTAATAAATTTTTTTTGCTACCTTAATAGCTGGTAATTTAGCCGGTTATCCGGCCGGATATCCGGTAATTTGGCCGGATAACCGGATATTTGCCGGATACCGGATATCCTGCATTTGAAATCAGCCGGATATCCGGTATCCGGCCAAAAAAGTATCCGGCCCAACCCTAGTCAAAATATACACACTTTTATAGTCATAAATTTGCCTTTGAAAATAGAATTTTGAAAGTAACTAAACTTATCAATTGAATCTTTTCCTTATGAATACTAAGGTGAAGTTGTTTAATCTAGCAGCACAGCCGTACTTTGGAGCAACCTTGTAAACATCATTAGCTGGATAATTTGTCCAACTAAAATGATAACATATTACAAACTAGAAGCACGCCCCTAGAGGCCACAAGGGGCACTTGGGGTGGGAAAGTCAACCGTCCCAACTTTCAATTTAAGTTTTAAAAGAATTTTTGGGTATAGTCCTTTCCACGACATCCCTCCATAAGGAGCGATTAGTCGTATTTTTAAAATGGCTTTTTATAGGTTATTTTAGGTTAGGTTAGGTTATATTGTGTTAGGTGATTGCTCCACAGGGTTAGGTAATTGGCCCCGCAGGGTTAGACCCCCCCGCAGGGGCTAGAAATAGGAGAAAAGCTACTGTGAAAAATACGAATAATCGCTCCTTATGGAGGGATGTCGTGGAAAGGACTATACCCGAATTTTTTTTTGGGAAGGGGAGGAGTATTTTTATTTAGAGCCAATTTTTATTTGGAGATTGTTGCCCCTACGCCCACAAATAAAACTATTCTAAACCTTCCAAGGATCTATTAGAAGCTTAACTGTAATGGACAATCATATTGGTTTAGTGTTTAGCGAGATCCTCCAGCACACGCTCACATATCCTGTTAAATTATTACAAGGACTAGCGGCCACGCCCCCTGGAGGCCTTTAGGGGCACTTGAGGAGGGAGGAGTTTTTTAATTTAGTTTAATTTTTTGGGGGGGATTAAAGAGTTTTTTTTCGGTGGGCGATTTTTCTTGGGAGGGTGGTGGTACCCTCCCCAAAAATAATTATAAATGTTCCCGGGACCTATGAGAAGCTACCCTGTTAAGAAGAACCCATTTAGATTAGCGATTAGCGAGATTCTTTGGTACAAACAGACAAACTTCCTTTTAATTTATTGTAAGGATTACAACGATTGCTGCTTTTAGAAGAACAAAAATTAAGTGATAGAGGGGGAAGAATATATTATTGAGTCTCCTTATCAATGAAAGTTAAGATACTTTCTCTAAATCATTGATGGCATCTACTATAGCTTTGTCATAATCAGTGCCACCCAAAACATATTGATAATCCAGTGTAACAACAGTCGGACCATGATCCCTATAAAAATGTTTTTAGGTACCTTCAATAGATATAATAGATCTAGATTCAAACAACAACATTTTTCGACAATATAAACTCCCAATAGTTAACTTTATCATATTGGTTTTAATTATTGATAGCTGATGTGTATTCATGTTTTGCCATACGCTTCAAATTATATGAGGGAAGAAATTTAATATGATATAATTTACCCAATAAAAGCTTTATTATAAGAAAAACCACTATTTATAGCTGACTTATTATGTGAACAAAATAAAAAAAAAATAACTGCCTTTTCCTAACAAAATCTGTACACTTTCTAACCAGTAGGATGGCCGAATAGTACCTCTACTGTTTTCCTATTGGGTGCTTTAAGGGCTGTATATCTAGAATATATCTATTGTACCTAATATAAGATATAAATATTGAAAATTAAAACATAAAATTTGTCTTCTTTATATAATTTAATGATTTTTAAAATTAATCAATGCAAGTAAATATGGGCTACGCCGTCGCGCTAAAGCCTCAAATTAAAACCCGTTTGGATGCTTTGATAAAAATTTATAACAGAGGGAATTGCCATATTTATTTCAGGATTAGACAGAATTCCTGATGATTTTGAAAATTGGATGAATTTAATTTCCCTGAGACTTAGGCACATCTGCCGAGCCCTGTAAATTATGCAAAACTTTCCTTGGACGACCCTTCAATCTGACAACTAAGTTTGATGTAGAATTGAAAGAGTACTCATAACAGTCTTTACCTATAACATGGATAGAATAAATGTGCAAGTAAAGATTTAATCAAGAATACTACTTGCCCAAGAGGTTAAGACCCTTTAATCTGCTAGCAAATTACTTTCTTTTCTATAGATTTGGTTTTTTTTTATATTTCCGACTCTATTAGCTGATTTCAAAGACCTTGTATAAGTTCGGGACAGGGTCCACGCTCTTTAGGCAAAGTTATATATAGATAATGGCCTCTCCAATATTTTACTTTGATATGAAAAGTATGTTTATTGTTTATAGGTAATCACTTTAAAAGAACGAGCAAAAGAAAAACTTGATGCTTACTCCCTTTAAAGAATTATTTTTTTTTGAAGGGGTGGATATTATTTTTTAGATTTTTCCTTGAATAGTGTAAATAGTAGTTATCCTTCCCTAATATAGTTAAAAACCTTCTTAGGACATATAAAAAGCTTTGATATAGAAGAGAACCAAATCAGTTCAGCAGTTGGGATCCTTCGCTACTTGCAGACAAACTAACGATCGTCCTGTTACTTTTTATTATGTAACAGGATTTTTGTTTGTGTGCCCATGCCGAAGGATCTTGCTAACCGCTGAACAGATAGAGTTCTCTTTTATAGGGTAGCTTCTAATAGGTCATAGTAAGGTTATTTACTATTTTGGAGGAGGTTACCCTTCTAAGAAAAATCGCCCTTATAAAAAAAATTAACCATCGCCTAATTTTTTTCCATTTTAAATAAAAAATTGGATTATCAAATTCAACTCCCCCTCCTCCAAGTGCCCTCCAAGAGGCCTCTAGGGAAGTAGCCGCTAGTTTTATATATAGCGAAAATTACAAAAATCTTACTTGAAGTAAAATAGCAATATGATATTCTTCCATTAAAGAACTGAAGTACACCATTTTTAAGTTTCTCGTCTCCAGGAGTAATAAGTGGCCGATGCTCTTGCACTTTCAAGTCCCTGCCTGAAATAAATGGGATAAAGTTGGTTTCAAAATGATGAACATTGATAAACAAGGATGACAACATTCATAAAGCGAAGCTCTAAAATCAGAAGGAAGGACAAACAAAGAATACCTTGTATAGAGTGTCAATAAAAATTTATAAGTAGAACATTAATTTGTTGCAATATGGCGAAATTACGGGATACAGTAAAAGGGCATACTTTTATTTTTTTAGAATTTGATTATAGAGATGCCTCACTTATAATATTGGACTTTGTTGTTCTAGGAATCATTATATTAAAAATCAGATGAATGTGATAACCATATCATTAAAAAGTTGTTGTCAAAAAAATTTAAAAATCAACATGTTTCCAATGGACTGATGGACTTTCTGATAACAATAGTAGAGTTGCTACAGTTTCTAAATTGTACAAAACTGTTAAAGTAATCATCATACAATAGGACAATTTTAACAAGTCAATGAAAATAGCTAACCGTTGAGGACGGTCGGACGGACCGAACTTATTATAGAAAAGCTTCGCTTATAAAAATTATTCTCCCCTATTAAATAATTATGTACCTGAAATGGATTGAACAATGTTGTAAGGATGCTGGTTGCTACCAACCATCAGGATACCAGTCTCAACACATCTAAATTCACCTCTCCGCCACCAATAATTCTTACCTTACAGTATAATTAAAATTTATTCAGGCTCTTAATAGTGCTTATAAAAAAAATAACATCAGACAATACAAAGGAAAAATGATAGGCCAATACACAGACTAAATTACCAATGACAGGACAATTTACATTTTAACCCTTTACAGTCCGGCCCTTGCCGCACCTTAATCGGTCGGGGGGGGGGGGGGGGCGTTCAACGCCCCTCCCTATTATCTCAGTTCCTATTAGAGCTAGAGGGCAAAATTTTTTTTCTGCAAGTCCCCTGTTTGATAATGAATTTCTGACCTTTTTAAAGTCTAAGTCAATTTTCGCTTCCTTCACCCTTTTATTTAACAACCTTTGTTTTTTTACTTAAAAATTTCAAACGGCTGTAATTTTCTTATTTTTGAAGCTAGAAGAACAATTTTTTTCCAGAAAATGTTTATCTTTATGTAAATTTTACATTAGAAATGTTAAAATATAAATTTCAGCGGCCGCAGCTGTAGTTGGCAGCTGCCAGCTGCCGCAGTCGGCGGGAAAACGGCGGTTGATCTTTATGAAATTTTAATACGTTATGTAGACATGTAAGAAAAGCTTAAGTTTAAAATTTGAAGTCTCTAAGTCAAAAATTGCGGCCACAGGAGCCTTTTAAAGATTTCTGGAGACCTGGAGGATCAGGACCTGCAGGATTATACCTGGAACCTGAAAGTGACTTGAACACCTGTATTTCATATCAGGATGTACTACTAGAAGATATTTTAGTATTTTGGTATGATAAAATGCTTTGTTTTAGTCAAAAAAATATTTTTGCTCTTTACCTGGATGACCCTGCCAGGTTTGCTGGCATTCTGTGCCTGCCAGGATGGAGATATTCAAAAAATTACAACTCTCAGTTATGTGTCATATCCATACTTAAAAAGTCACGCAGTTTGGGCTCTTTATCTTTCACACACAGAAAATGAGATAGAAAAAACCGGAGGGGGGGGGGGGGGGCGTTCAATGCCCCTCACCCCCGACCGTTAAGGATTAATTGACCAACGGTAGACCAGTATTAAGTAATTTTTTATAGGCTCTATGAAAAGCTTCAAATTTTTTTGTTTAGGAGCAAAACAAAGAAGGAAGGGTTCAAGTTTTTAGTAGCGAAGCTACTCTATAATTCACTTCGTCCGTATTTGGAATTGAATATGCTCATATTCTACATATTTCCATAAAATTTTATTATGATTTGTCTATTAATTGCGGTGCTAGATCGATTCCTAGATTTTAAGTTTTCGTGACTTTAAAGGTTGCGTTATTTTAAAGGTTTAGTGATTTCCCTATTTTGTCAACTTTAATGTTTATTGTATGACACTACTCCATGGTAAATTTTTTCCCGATATTCCTTCATAATTTTTGAGCTTTGCTACTTATGGATGTTGTCATCCTTGTTTTTTTTAAGAATTGGTTGAATTTGAATGTGATGCACTTTTAATTTTTACTCTATCTCCATATTTTTATCTTAGGTTCAAATTTACATGGGGAAGGGTAATAATATTCCCCTCCCCCCAAATCTTATTTACGGTTGTTGGAACCCCTTTTATAATCAAATGTCAAAATCCCCCCTTTATTGCAAAAAATAAGAGGTAGTTTGGGGGTAATACACAACTAACTTTTGGGGGGTTAGCAGTCCCCCCCCCCCTAATCTTGGATGTTCACTTATTTGTTCTATAGGCACTCTGTCTGTATACAAAACTGCTTTAAATTCTAATTATAAACCTTTTTCATTTTTGCAGAACACTGCATTTTTATTCAGAGGAACATAGCCAGCTTTACACATCAAGAAACATCTAATGGAAATAACTTTACAAAAACCATGACAATGAATATGACCCAGCTTATAGTGCCTATAAAAACTGACGTCATACAATACAAAGGTCAGTATATCTATAATACAAAGTATAATGATGTCTGTCTGTCCGTCCCTTAAGATCTCGGTAACCACTGAACCAATCGGATTCTACTCTTCAGGGTGTATACCTATTGGTCCTGTGGTGGTTTTAAGCTATTTTCTTGGGGGGTGGGACACCCCAAACCCCCCCAAAAATAAAAAATCTTCCCCCCAATTTTTTTTTTGCAGGAGATTTCCTTGGTCTTTTTTTTTTGCAGGAGATTTCCTTGGTCCTTTCTGTTTTTGCAGAAGATTTCCTTGGTCCTTTTTGTTTTTGCAGAAGATTTCCTTTGTCCTTTTTTTTGATGAAGATTTCCTTGGTTCTTTTACGAATTTCGCAAACATTTTTTTTGATCACCTCTTGATCACTATTCGGATTTAGTGATCTTCGGTACAGGTAAACATCATATTACTTTTATAGAGGGACTTTTTTCACATATAATTTGGTGAGGTTTTTTTTGAATAATAAAAACACTAACAGCAAGCTAAAATCGAAGCTAGTAAAAATGGCTGACTCAGATTATGACGGCAAAAAAAAATAACCAATGAGAGGCCAGTATACACTGTAATTGAACAATGGTAAAATTTATAGTGGCCTCTCATTGGTTAATTTTTTTGACGTCATAATCTGAGTCAGCCACTTTTACTTGCTTCCTAAAGTCACTAACTTTAGTTTATTTAAATCATTTTGTATTTATGCACCAAAATAAATATATGAGTTTTGCAAAATTGGTTTTGCATAAAGTTATCCCTGTCGTCGTGGGTTTGTGCATGGCAAAACCAATGTCCATTTTCTACTGGCTCAAGCTTCTCTGAAAATTTTGTACATTAAAAAAAATGTAAATTGTCAGCCAACAGTAATGGGATTTAAACCATATTTATTCAAGTATAGATAAAATACCATCAGCCAGAAGCGTCGGACATATCAACAAAGCTAAGTTGCTACAAAAGAGCAGAAAGTAATTTGCTAGCAGACGAAAAAGGTCTCTAACACTGAATCCAGGTAGTTTCCTGGATTATAAATCTACTCTTACATTTATTCTATTATCATAAGGTTATTTTAAGTTTTATAAATGCTAAAAAATAGTTAAAAAGATGTACAGAAACAATAGCATATGCATAAATGAACAATTAATTAAGCATAAAACATTAAGAAAACTAATATTCATTATATCCTTATTATAAAGTAAAAGGGTCTCTGTCTGTGTGTGTGTCTGTCTGTACCGAAGGTTCTTCCTTAGCAGTGTAGCTTCTTACAGGTTCTGGGACGGTTTATAACTATTTTGGGGTAGGGTACCACCACGCTCCCAAGAGAAATCGCGCCTAGAAAGGGGAAATGCTCGCCCCCTAACCCCCGCTCTAAAATTATCGAATTAAACTCCCCCCTTATCAAGTACCCCTACAGGCCTTTAGGAGCGTAGCCTCATATAATGATATGAAAACTGAATTACCTTTGCACTGTCTATATCTCATAATCCAAACTTGAATCTTTTTATCCGTTGGAATATGATTATAATCAAGCCTATTCAATTGTCCTGTGGTACATCTGGCAGTTACTTCTTCGTAGATAAAGTAGTGGCATCCATCTAGATAATACATTTATAATCCTTGATGGTCAATCAAACGAAGACAGATATACATAGGTATTTTGTTTACTTACTTATTATTCGTTCTCACACTACACAAGACCAAATTTTTAACTAAATTTTTAAAATTTTTCAGGAAAGATCATTTGATACATATCCCTCGCAACTATTTAGAAAACGGCGATTTTTACCGCCGATTTTCCGCCGTTGGCAGTGACAAATCAACTTTTTAAATGTTGAAACAGAAAAGAATTTCAATGACTACTTCAGCGCTGGTTAATGAAAAACTTAAAATGATGCGCCTATATTACTTTTTTCGGTTTTCTACTGTTATAGCCGTTTCTCAGCCGAAAAATAATGTATAGCATCGTATTACAGAAAATTTTCCACGAATATTAAAATATTACCAGTTTACTTAGCCTGTGACTTCGATCCCTTTTAGGCTTTTGCTAAACAAAACTGGTTTTAATGTAATAATTTTTTATTTTAATATCTAGGGAAAGCTGTCTATAATACAATGCGAAAAAAAATATTACCTCTTAAACATTCAACACTACATATCATATCTGATGGAACATTTTGAAATACTTTAACTATAATCATAATTAAAAGTTTTTATTATCTATTGTGTTGTTGACTCCTTCCCCCAAATATATAAAGGGACGGAATCTATTATTATCCTCTTGAACCAATCCTAATTCTGTAGATATTAAATTTATTATTGTCATGTTTATGTATAACTAAACTTGTACATAAACCTCTGTGTTAGGGGGGATTGAAGCGAAGCTTGTCTACAGTTAAACTGATTGACGTCCGTCCGTTGTGTTCCACCGCTCGCGCTTGTCACGCTAGAATAACGTATATTTACTTTTGCATACTATCATAATATCTTATCAGATTTGTATTTACATTCTTTTAATGTATTATTTCTAATCACTTTTTTGGAAAGGTTTTTGCCTAAAAGAATTAAAGATGGAGGGATAAAGGAAGCGAATAAGTTTTTACAAATAATTTAGTTACTTGTGTGTCATCATAAAAGTACCTGCTAAACCAGTATTGGAAACAGGTACCAATGCCTTTTCATACACTTCTGTCCTTCTTTCACCAGCTGCAACAATGTACCTTGACAGGGCAATTAATGGATATACTGTTACTTGGATCTTACACCAGATTTTCACATTCTCATGTTTCATAGAGTGAACTTACAACTCTACCAACCCCTTTACACCAACCTTTTCCCTCCTACTGGATGAACGAACTGACCAAAAAACTAGTTTCATGTTAGCAGGCTAAATTGAAGACAATTTTTCCCCTGTCATAATATCCATTACTTTCATGGAGCATGTGAAAGTGCAGAAATAATATAACATTTTTTTAAGAAAAATATATAGAACAGCAAACTATCCTACAGTAATTATTTAATAGGAGCTTGTTCAGGAGAAGTACAGGAACAACAAGCTAACAATACTTTATTCAAAGCATAACAGTAAACTTTCTAGCGACACTTGGAGGGGGGGGGGGGGGGGAGGTTGAATTTGAAAACTATTTTTAAAATTTTTTTTATTTTAAAAGAAAACGTAATTTTTTTTTTTTCATAGGAGGGTGATGGAAAATCCTCCAAAAGAGTTATAAATCATCCCCGGACTTATGAGAAGCTACATTGTAAAGCAGAAGTGAAATATAAAAGACTAAGAATGGAACATAACAGGATTCCAAAAAAGTGCTTAAGATGGAACCCCACCACTGGTAAACGTAAACAGGGACGACCAAAAATGACCTGGAGGCAGAGCACTGAAAAAGACCTCATTAATTTAAAATTAACATGGGGAGAAGCTGAAAAACATGCCAAGGACAGGACATCATGGAGGAATAGGGTGGCCGTATTCTCTGGACTACAGAGTCCAAAAGAGAGACGCGCCTGAACTGAACTTTGTAAAGGAGAACCATATCGGTTCAGCCTTAGCGAGATCCTTGAGTACCGACAGACAGGCAGACATACATACAAACAACCTCCTACTTTTAGTTTTATAAAATAATTATTATAGCTAATGCTATCCTATTATAAAAAGTAATACGCTTTTTTGTCTGTAGCGAAGGATCTCGTCTATAATACAAAGTAAAACAATTTGTGTTTGTCTGTCTGTCTGTTTGTTTGTAGCGAAGGATCTCGCTAACCGCTGAACCGATCGGGTTCTCTTTTACAGGGTAGCTTCTCATGGGTCCCAGGAAGGTTTATAACTATTTTCTTGGGGGGTGGGACACCCCCACCTCCCCCCCCCCACAAAAAAATACCCCCCCCCTACAAAAAAAAATTCTTAAAACTAAAATTAAAATAGTAGGGTCGACTAACCCCCCCCTCATGAAAAAAAAATCCTCCCCCCCCCCAAAGAAATTTTTTTTTAGATTTATTTTTTAAAAATCTAAATTACGAAAAATTGGTTTGATCAAACCTCTAGAGGCAAAGCCCCTAGAGGCTAGGGGCGAAGCCGCTAGTTTTCAATATTGTAGCTACAGAGGAGCTAAGCTACTATAATAATTTTACCTGAAACAGAAAAGGAATATGAAGACCTTTATTTTCAACATGGCAATACGTACTAAAACTTAAATATAAAATATGTAAGTAACAATTAAAGGAAATTTATTGAAAAAGTTAATAACCACTTGTATAACAAGAAAGACAACATCCATTTAAAATTACACACAGAGGAGTTTCCCGCATATCGCATTTGGATCACAAACAAACTTTTTATAGAAATATATTTTGTTTTCTATTGTTTCTTAAGTAATTTTAAGATATAGTTGATTTAAGTAAAAATGCCCAAAGGGATAAAGCCCCCTGCAGGGGTTAAAAAAATAAATTAAGATAAGGGGACAAAGGTTTAAGTTAAATCCTTTAATACTAAAATGATTTGATTTCTCCCTATCAGGAAGGCTTTATAATAGTTTTTAATATTATAATTGTACAAGTAGATGACCATTTTTATATTTTACTTACTACTTAGTTAGTGAGATTGAACAATGTAGTGTGTCTACGTTCAAGACTTGGAGAATTCTATAAAGTAGCAGCACTTCTAAAACGATATGCCGTAGAATGCATAAATCAAGACCTGTAATTAATTGATCCTCATATTCATTAGGCTCATATCAAATTTAATTTTTTATTTAATGTAAAATTCCACTGTACGAAAAAGATTAATTATTTTTTAAAGCTTTTCTATAATACGGGTCGGTCAGTCCATCTGTCTGTAACTGATAACTTTTTTCGTTAATTTAAGCATGTTAGATTTGTCCTATCGATTTCAAACTTTACATGGTGATTCCTATAATAGTTAGGTACAATTGAGAAAGCGTAGTAACTCTATAATTGTAAACAGAAAGTAAGTATATGTTGATTTTTAAAGATTATTTTGACTCCTTTTTTTTGTATGATATGATTATCCTATTCATCTAATTTTGAATAATGATTCTTGACAATAAGGTAAATTATTATAAGCGAGGAAATTATAAAAAGGGAAGTATGTCCTTTACTGTTTTCTATATTTACGCAATATGGCAGAAAAATAGTATTTTTGTGTACAATTTCGTTTTGACTTATAAATTATTGTTCTGCTTATTAAGTACTGACACTCTACAAGAGTTATTTTTCGTTTGTACTGCCTTTTGGTTTTACAGCTTTGCTTTTATGGATGTTATCATCCTTGTTTTATATCAACGTGCATGAAATTGTTCTTATTACTTACGAACAATAATTTTCATTCCGTTGATTAATATTATTCACTTAGTAATAAAAATAATTAGCACCTAAATTTTTATTAATGTTTCTTAATGTTCAGTTTCGTATGCAATATAAATTGTTATAGATTAAGTATAATTCTAGACTAGATCACATTTACATATTACTAAAATAATGTAATATATAAAAGTTTCGGAAAAACAATCACTTTATTTTGTTTTTAATACAAACCATGCAGTTTTAGTCAAAAAATAATAAATATAACAATACATGTTTAAACTATGATATTTAGAAAATAATATTGAATTTTTAAACCACACACCTCTACAGAGCACTACTGCTTCTAACCTAGCCCTTGTGGAGAATTTTGCTCTTCACAAAGAGTGCATATTTTATTACAATTTAAGACAGGTTTGTTCATTTTAAAAAAGACCAACCATCTAAAGTATACTTGAAAGACCTTTCTATAGACGCTTTACCAAGGTTTCTTAACACAATCCTAGTCAATTTGGCCTCAAAAAGAAAACCTGTCACACATAGAAAACTAGAAATACAAAGAGCTGTCATGTCTCAATGTTTTGTGGGTCTGCCTTTTTGATGCCAAATTGGCAAGGATTTATTTTAAACCTGATTAAGGTATCTATTTACATGCCCGATCAAAATTCTAAACATCATTCGAAGATGTCAAGTACTTAAGATGGTTTAATTTTGAGCAATTTTAGCTTGGTCTCTCTCTTTGTATAAATGTAGGTAAGTTTCTTTGTCTGTTTTTACAAACAAGTGTACTTACTTGACTGCAGAAGGATGACAACATCCATAAAGGCAAAACTAAATAAATTATATTGTCAAACAAACGAACTTTAATCAATATACCAAAAATCAGATTAATTAGATGATTAGATCACATAAAAATCAGTTGTTAAAAAAGTAAAAAAATAAACATGTTTAAAATGAACGTACGGACATTCTGGTAATGATTATAGAGTTGCTACGCTTTCTAAATCGTGCCTAACTACTAAAGGAAGCACCATGCATTGAAATCGATAGGACAATTCTAACATGCCTAAATTAACGAAAATAGCTATCCGTCACGGACGTATGGACGGTCCGACCCTTATTATAGAAAAGTTTCGCTTTTAATACGAACGGACCGACTCTGATTATAGAAAAGCTTCGCTTTTAAAAATTCCGTATATGCTGTTTAATTTTATTCAAATACCTAATATGCAACATGAAGGTGTCCAAAAAAATGCATTCCTTTTTAAAATTCAAATAGCGCAGCTTGTGTAGAATAAAAGAAAAATTCTACGCTTATTGTTAAAATCGCTACAAGCTCAGTTTTTTTTTAACTATTTTAGGTTAGGTTAGGCTAGGCAGGCAAGGGGGCCGAGCGCTGCGGCTAGGCAGGCAAGGGGGCCGAGCGCTGCGGCTAGGCAGGCTAGGCTGCGGCTAAGTTTGAAAGCTCTAACTTGTTGGCCGGAAGCTAAAATTTTCATAGAGAATAAAAACACTTTTTACCCTCTCCAACTGATGTTCTTATCTCAGATTTCGTTGTTTTGTTCAGGTAATTGCATTATATTATAGACAGTTTTCTGCGGAGAGTAAAATATATATGTTAACTCAAGTTTGTTGGACCCTAGGGGCCAAACACAAGGACAAACAAAACATTTTTATGTTATTATTAGTAGAAGATTGGGGTATAGTCCCTTTCGTAACATCGCACCTCATGGGGCGAATCTTCGTATTTTTCACAGTAGCTTTTCTCCTATTTCTAGCCCCTGCGGGGTCAATTACCTAACCCTGTGGGGTAATCACCTACCCCAATATAACCTAACCTAACCTAAAATAACCCTTAAAAAGCCATTTTAAAAATACGACGAATCGCCCCTTATGGGGCGATGTTACGAAAGGGACTATTCCCAAAGATTGTCAATACGATAGGATACATAATTTTTTTAGTTATACGGTTATAATCCAGCGGATAATAATCGGTTTGGTAGCCATACTGGAAAAAAAATCATATTTTTTGTGGTTTTGTATCATATGCTAAAAAATTGTGCTTCAAGCTTTAATTGACATTGTTTTATGGTCAAATATTAGGTTAATGGCATTTAATGAACAAGAAAATTTTAATATCTTTTCTCGTATTCATTCGAATCCGGTGGATAGGAACCGGTTCTCATCCATACGAAAAAACTATGTCTAGCATCATATTATATCCAGTTTTCTACGGATATAGAAATGTACAATCATATAATTGTACATTCTATATCCGCAGAAAGCCGTTTATAATACGATGCGAGAAATAACTATTATTGACATTTTTTATAGAAAAGAATTTAAGAGAAGAAAGTTGCCTATGGACAGCAGGCTGTTGCCGCAAGTAATGGAAACCAATGAAAGTACCAAATCTGCCACACGGATCAACCAGAAAAAAAGCAAGAATCACTTGAATATCTAAAAACCATGATGTACTTTTAATTTTGATGATGGGTTAGCGGATATTTTTATTATTGTTCTTTATGAAGATAAATTGATCTTCTATATTGATTGAATTTTGTTAAAAAAAAATATAATTCTTAGCAATAAATATAATTTACATATTTACATTTATTCTTATAAACAAGGATGACTACATCCATAAGCAAAGGAATCAGTTATTTTTCTGGAATAAGTTATAGCTAACAAGCGAAATAAATCTTAAACAATAATTAGAGGATGTATTTAAAGGTCGTCAATTCTAATGTGTTGCCCCCCCCCCAAAAAAAAATGCAACTACTCACGTATAGGGTTCTTGATTTTTTTCTGAATTAATTTCATGATTCGAATTATAGTATTAGTGCTATGAATGTCGCCAAGAAATTTCAGCCTTCTATCTTGAATAGGAGCGGAGAAAATCGCATTTTCCATAAAATATTTTAGCTAGATGGATGTTTAAACTTATATAGTAGCTTATTTTTGAATGTTGGCAAGAAATTTCAGCCTTCTATCTTGAAACATATCAATCAGACGGACATTTCGAATGTTAGAGTAGCTTCGCTACTAAAAAATTGAAACAGACATCATATTTATTTTCTAACATAATTTAACATACATCTATATATATTACATATCACAATAGTAATGTTACAAAAATATACAATTTCTCTAAATTTTAGAGAACAAAAACAAATTATTTTAACAGTTTTACAATATATAACAAGGATATAGTTCATTAGTTGCAAAGCTTTTTCTTCAAAATTAATAATATTAATACCCCTAAACAGTTCCAAAAATCCATTACTAAAATATTTTCCAATCAGAAAAGTGGTACTTTGCTAACAAAAGTTTGTACAATGTATCTAAAGATATATAAAGAAAAAATAGCACAGTATAAAAAAGCTTATTTGCCACCAACATTTTACTGTTTCTAAACGCCTCTAGAGGCCTCTATGGTCACTTGAAGGGTATTTGAGGGTCGAATTCTACAACTATTTTTTTTTTAAATTTTAGTTTTAAAGATAAAAATTTTTCGAGTGGGGGAGGGGAAATTTTTTCTAGGGGCAATTTCTCTTGGGAGGGTGGTGGTACCCTCCCCCAAAATAGTTATAAACCTACACAGGTTCAGTGGTTAGCGAGATCCTCATGTACAGGCACATTCGCAGATATCCTGTAAATCCTTATACTAAAGTAACAGGATGTTTGTCTGTCTGTGTGTCTTTACCGAAGGATCTCGTTAACCGCTGAACCGATCGGGTTCTCCTTAACAGGGTAGCTTCTCATAAGTCCCGGGAAGGTTTATAACTATTTTCTTGGGGGGGTGGGACACCCCCAACCCCCAGAAAATGAAAAATACCCCCCCCCCCAAAAAAAAAAAATTTCCACCCCCCAAATATTTTAAATTTTTTTTCTAAAATCTAAAATAAGAAATTGGGTTATCAAATTCGACTCCCTTCTTCTCAAGTGCCCCTAGAGGCCCCTAGGGGCGTAGCCGCTAGTTTATTATAAATTAAGGATGATGACAGCTTTGTATCAAGTACTTGATTAAATAGATTTAATTTGATTTTTTTTCTAATCTAGCTGAACTTTTATTTATTTTTATTAAATCAATATCAATTAGAATTTTGTATTGGGGGGTCTTTGAAATCAGCTAATAGCATCGGAAATATAAACACAGCTGAGTCCCTATAAATAATAAAAATTCATAAATCAATTAGCTAGCAAACGAAAAGGGTCTCCACCACTTGGGCCAGGTAGTTGTCTGGCTTAAATATCTATACTTATAAATTTATTGGCAAACACACTACCAGCTAATATTGCATTTTGAATTACTGCGAATTTATGCATAACTGACAAACAAAGCAACAAAACAGTCAAAAGTTGCAAACATTTGAAGAGTAGATTTGCTATTTACAACATTTTTTCATATTTTTTTTTGTAAAAACAGGAGGATTTGACATAAATGTCTGCCGCTCTTATTTATTGCTCTCTATATTTTATTTACTTATTACTCAATACATACACTTTATATAATCTATAATACAAAGTAGCTTGATGTCTGTCCGTCCCTTAAGGTCTCTGTAACCACTGAACCGATCGGATTCTACTCTTCAGGGTATATTCCTATTGGTCATGTGGTGGTTTTAAGCTATTTTCTTGGGGGTTTGACATCCCCAACCCTCACAAAAACTAAAAAAACCACCTACCTAAAAAAATTGAATAACATTTTTTTTTGTAAAATCTCAGTAACTGCTGAACAAATATGGCTCTACCCTTCTGGGAATATACCTACTGGTCCTCTGGTGGTTTTAAGCTATTTTCTTGGGGGTGGGAAACCCCAACCCCCCAAAAAATAAAAAAACCTCACTTTCAAAATTTTTATATATTTTTTTTTGTAAACAAAAACCAGTAATTGGGGTGGGGGGACCCCACTGCACCATGGGGCGAAGCCCCAAAGTCCCCCCCCCCAAAAAAAAAAAATCAATATTATTTTAAAAATTTAAATTAAATTTTAATGTGAACAACCTGGGTTTAATTTTTATGAATTGATTTTTTTGTGCATACAGCGCACAACCTGGGTTTAATTTTACCACAGAGTAATTTAACAAATAATAACTTTTTTTTTAATATTTCTATTAGGAGGGTGACTTCCCATTACTTTATAGGGCGAAGCCCCTAGAAGCTAGGGGCGAAGTCGCTAGTGTATAATAAAGGAAGGGAAGGGATATTGTTTTATAAACACAAAATCTTATTCGATGGCTAAACAACTTAGAGTAATTTTATTTTGGTTTGTTGGTTATAATCTTAATCAATAATCTTAATCTATTGAAGGGGTAATTTTGTTTATCATCTTTGAGGATTTAAATATTTTTTTTTATATAAAGCTATGCTAATTATCTAATGTTTGTCTATCTTTATTTATATTTTTACATGAATTGTCAATTTGATTTTGTTCCATGGTAACAGTATGGCCGCTAAGTAACTGACTTCTTTTTAGCAGCAAAGCTTCTCTATAATTCACTTTTCTATATCCGTCCATAAGTCCGTCTGTCAGTCCGCACCGCTGTGGGGGAAATGTTTGGTCTGTAAATTAAGATATACTGCTCGTTTTTTTTTTTGTGAGGATATCAACTACAAATTTTTATTCCAGTGAAAAAGTTCCTCGGTCAGTCGAGTATGCTACAAAAGACATGTATATCATCTTCAGATAAAATATTTTTTTCTTTCTAAAAGATGATTTTTTAACCAATAATTCATTGTTAAAAAGATATGACTTGTATTGCTTAACTCTTCTAATTTTACTTTTGTAACACTCGATGAAAAACACCAACATTATGATTTAAACTAAATAATAGTTATTTATCGCATCGTATTATAGACAGCTTTTCGCAGATACTAAAATAAAAAAATAATAAGATTAAAGCCAATTGTGTTAGCCTCAGAAGACCGAAGGTTTGACCTCCAAAACTGATTAAATCTTACGATTTTATTTTAGTTTTCGTAGAAAATTGTCTGTTATTCGATGCTATACATGATTTTTCAGTATGGCTAAGAACCGGGTCTAATCCTGCGGATTTTATTCGGTTACGAAGCCATACTGGAAAATAATTACTACTAATTTTACAAGGAAGTTTCCCTAAATGTGCCTAGGCGAGTTCAGACCCCCCCCCAACTAATATCTATAATACAAAGTAGAACGATGTCTGTTTGTTTGTCTGTTTGTTTGTAGCGAAGGATCTCGCTAACCGCTGAACCGATCGGGTTCTCCTTTACAGGGTAGCTTCTCATAGGTCCCGGGAAGGTTTATAACTATTTTCTTGGGGGGTGGGACACCCTAAACCCCCCCCCCCCAAAAAAAAAAAAAAAAAAATCAAAACTAATATTAAAATAGTGGGGTCGACTACCCCCCCCCCCAAAAAAAAAAAAAAAAATTCCCCCTCCAATTTTTTTAAAATTTTTCTTTTAAATAAAAAATACGAAAAATTGTTTTGATTAAACCTCTTGTGGCAAAGCCCCTAGAGGCTAGGGGCAAAGCCGCTAGTTTCGAAATAAAGTAATACGAGCGAAGATGGGAGGTGAGCGATTTATTGTGTTTTACTTTTTGTTACGTTATATTTGGTACAAGGTAGCCCCGATGGATTAGAACACCACATATATTGGGTAATAGTCGAGCACAGATCGCCCTCCATATTTTGGCATAAAATGGAAATAAAAAAAGGGGAGGGAGGGTGGGTGGTTTCTTATGCTCGTTAGGCACTTCAAAGGAAAGCATTTTAATAACAAATTTTGTCAACAAATTTTTTTATGATATTTTTTTCTTGTTTCTTGATATATAAATTTTGATTAGAATTGTTTCTATGTATAGTTGTATACAACAATCTAAAACTCGCAGTCATCACTGAAATTAAAAATACAAAATTAAAAATTTTTTTTTTTTTTTTTTTGGGGGGGGGGATAATCCCCACTTTATCCCCTCCCCCCCTTGGACGTCTATGTCCATCTGTTAATTCTTTTTAGTATAATACTAAGAACAGCCACTATCCTAGTTTTTATAGTGTTTCATACAAAATTTGAAGGGTATTTTTAGTATTTAAAAGATGAAACAAGTTTTCAACTCACTTCCAATCTTTATTGAAAATTGAATTTTAGAAACAAATTTCATTTTTTTAGAGCGAAGCTTTTCTACATTAAGAGTGTCTGTCTGTCTGCTAATAAGACGAACTATCTTAATTAGACTTAACAACAAGTTGTACTTAATTGATACAGGAAACTTCAGGCAAAGTTTGAAATAAGAAGAAAAATTCTAACATGTATAATTTAACGATCAGGTCTATTCTTATTGGACGATCTAACACTAATTGTAGAACAACTTCGTATTTCTATAATTTTACCTAACGTCGCCAATGGAATGATCAGTATTGTAGCTTCTTGAGAACCTCAACTAAAATAAAAAATTAAAAGATTAAACCCCTTAGGGGCCAAAGGCTCGTGCTGACAAAACAGGTATCATTTTTATGATTTATATATATTAAAAATCGTGGAAAATTGTCTGGAATACGATGCTATACAAGATTTTTTAGTATGACTGAGAACCGGTTCTAGTCCAGCAGATATTAATCGGTTTAGGTGCAATAGTGGTAAATTATTTAAAACGGGCATGATGATTGATTATAGAGTAGCTGCGCTACTAATAAATTACTTACTGTTCGTCTGCTCTTTTTGCCAGCATAAGCTCTGAAATAAAAGAAAAAAATCAATAAATTTTTATTTTCATATTTTCTCTCTCTCTCTCTCTCTCTCCCTCTCTCTTTCTCTCTTTCTCTCTTTCTCTCTCTTTATCATTTATATGTTAAATATCTTTGATTTAAAGGGATGGAGTAATTAGGTTATAGAAAAGCTACGCTTTTGACTTTTGACTATTAACTTATTATTACCAACAGTTAACAAAATATAAACCAACTAGCGCCCAATTAGCTATAGGCCTCTAAGGGCACTTGAAGTGCAGAGTGGGATTTGGAGCCCCACTTTCAATTTATGTTTCTTTTAGAATGGGGGATGGTTAATTTTTTCTCTAGTTATTATCCTTTCCTGAACCTATGAAAAGGAACACTGCATGTAAAGGAAACCATATCAGATCAACGGTTAGCGAGATCCTTCGGTAGAGACACAGATTTATATAAGAATATGTAAGATAAATAAAAAAAAACTGAACCTTTTTTTAAAAAACCTTTATGATTATATGTAACTTGAGCGAAAAAGTTTTTCTGCGGAGATTATTTGATTTTATACCATTGAATAGTTTCAATCAGCTAAATTTTGTGTTCAACAAGAACGATTCCTTTTCATAGAGCGAATCTGTTTTCAATTGTGTGCAAAACACTGACAAAGGGGGGAAAATGAAAGAGTAGACAAAAAATGGAAGGAGAGAAGAAAAGAGAGGAGTTTGAAGGGAAGGGGAATGAGAGAAGAATATAAAGAAGTTTGAAGGGAAAAGAAATGAGAGAAGAATGGAAAGGAGTTTGAAGGGAAGGAGAGAATAAAAGAAAGGAGTTTGAAGGGAAGGGGAATGAGAGAAGAATAGAAAGAAGTTTGAAGGGAAAAGGTAGGATAGAAGAATAGAAGAGAGTTTGAAGGGAAGGGGAAGGAAAGAAGAATAGAAGGAAGTCTGAAGGGAAGAGAAAGGAGAGGATAATAGAAGGGGGTTTAAGGGAAGGGGAAGGAGAGAAGAACAGAAAGTAGTTTAAAGGGAAACGGGCAGGAGAGAAGAATAGAAAGGAGTTTGAAGGGAAGGGGAATGAGATAAGAATAGAAATGAGTTTGGAAGATAGAGGAAGGAGAGAAGAATATAAAAGAGTTTGAAGGGAAGGGAAAGGAGAGAAGAATAGGAAGAAGTTTGAAGGGAAGGGGAATGAGAGAAGAATAAAAAGGAGTTTAAAGTGATGGGGAATGAGAGAAGAATAGGATTGAGTATAAAGTATATCTGACATGAAAAATATATCTTCTAACCGGTTTATGATAATAACAATAATAAAAGGAAAATCTCATTATTCGCTCTTTTTTTAGGTGCAACTACAAATCCTAGCGATTTTAAAAGACTAAAAATGATAAAAAGATTTTATCCCCTATTATAATAAAATTAGCATAATATTCGAAATGTAAACCTAGATATTTAATTATATCCAATATGATGCATTTCAGTATGGCTGAGAACTGATTCTAATTAAGTTAAAAGATATCAAAATAACAGCTTTAAAAAATGTTTTTTAATAAGTCAAAAAGCATCATTTTTAACTTAAAAACGGCATAAAAAACGTTATTCTATAGCTTTAAATTACTAACAATATTTGTTTATAAGTAATGTTATATTGGACGGTTTGTAACGTAAAAACGACGTAAAAAACGATTAAAATAACTGATATTCTATAGCCATTAAATTGCTAACAATATTTGTTAACAGTATCATTAAATTAGATTGCTTTTAACGTAAAAACGGCGTAAATAAAAAAGGTTTAATAAACCGTTTTTCTATAGCCATTAAATTACTAATAATATTTGTTAAAAAGTATCGTTAAATTGTACGGTTTTCAACGTAAAAATGACATAAAAACGATTAAAATAACCATTATTCTAAAGCCATTAAATTACTAATAATATTTGTTGAGAAGTATCATTAAATTGAACGATTTTAAACATAAAAACAACGTAAAATAGATTTAAAAACCACTATTCTATAGCCATTAAATCACTAACAATATTTGTGCAAAATTGTCTGTAATATGATGCATTTCAGAATGGCTGAGGACCGACTCCAATCTAGCGGATATAGCCATATATAGTTTATAGGGTACCAAATGTAATCTACAGTCCAATGTTTACAAATGGTTATAAAACTTTGGGTACCAAATGTAATTTACAGTCCAATGTTCACTAATGATTATAAAAGTTTGGGTACCAATTAGTCCTGATTTAATATTATTTGCCTTATTTATTATAGGTTTAATAATTGAGAGAAAATTGCCTGTAATATGAGGCATTTCAGTATGGCTGAGAACTGATTTTAATCTAGCAGATATTTATCGGTTGCAAAGCCATACTGAAAAAAATAAAAGATCCCTCATTCATGGAAATATTTACATGGTAGAACATGTTGTATAGTTAGGTTGCTAATATGGACCTCATTTATTGGTAAGGGGTAAGGGGTTGGGGGCAGACCCACATGGCAGGATTTATGCTAGTTTTCATTTACTAGGTTTAAATTTAGGATTAATTATTTTTTTCCTGTAACAAAATTAACATTAACTTTTTGTGCAAAAATAAACCACTGAAAATAAAGAAAGGAGTCTGAAATTTTTTGTGTAGATTCCTTAGACAAATAAAAATCGCAGTTCTATTATGCTTCATGATCGATTTTTACGTTTAAACCCCTATAATTATGTAATCTTTGTTCGTAGGTTTTACGTTTAAATTTCTAATCAATTATTTTTTTCCTTTCACAAAATTAACGTTAACTTTTTGTGCAAAAAAAAACACTTAAAAATAAAGATAGGAGTCTGACATTTTTTGTGTAGATTCTTTAGACAAATGAGAATCGCAGTTCTTTTATGCCTCATGATCGATTTTTACGTTTAAATCCCTTTAATTATGCAATCTTTGTCCGTAGGTACTACGTTTAAAAAAGTCTTTTTTTATACTATTAAATAAAAAATATTGATTGTCTTTGAGTGTTGTTTACTCGTTAGCCTTTCAATGTAGATTGATGAAATTTTAAACATAGCTAGTTAAAGTAGTTGGTAGTCTCTGTATAAAATTTCATTAATATCACATGAATACAAAAAAACTTATTACAATCGTAAAAAACGACACTAAAAACCATAAACCCCAAATAAAAATAAAAAAAACATTTTTAAAATAGATTATTTCAGACTGTTCACGTTATCGTCAGCTAAGAGGTTAATACGAGCCCACTTATTGAAACCATTTTTAAGATTTTTCATGAAAGCGAAAGTGTTCCCCATTTTCAGGCCATAAAGGGGGAGAGGGAAATGGCCAAAAACCGGTTAGAAGATATATTTTTCATGTCAGATATACTTTATACTCAATCGAAGAATAGTAAGAAGTTTTAAAGGGTTTAAAGAGTTTGAATGGAAGGGGAAGGAGAGAAGAACAGAAAGGAGTTTAAAGGAAGGGGAATGAAAGAAGAATAGAAAGGAGTTTGAAGGAAAGGGGAAGGAGAGAAGAATAGTAAGAAGTTTTAAAGGGGTGAGGAAGGAGAGAAGAATAGAAGAGAGTTTGAAGGAAAGGGGAAGGAGAGAAGAATAGAAAAGATTTAGAAGGGAAGAGGAAGAAGAGAAGAATAGAAAGGATTTAGAAGAGAAGGGGAAGAAGAGAAGAATAGAAAAAAGGAGAGAAGAATAGAAAGGTGTTTGAAGGAAAGGAGAAGTTTAAATAAATAGGAGAGTAAAGAATTGGAAATTATCAGCACTTACTTTTACAGAAGAGTTGATTGACAGACGGAAAGACAGACAAATAACAAGACTTTATACTAGGTCTGGTCTATAGTGAATTTATCAACCATTTAATTTTACATATCCTTTCTAGGTTGAAGGGAATCATTTTCTGATAGTCCACATCCGTTGAAATAAACATTATTTACATCAATTTGATGTTAATGATACCAACAAATAGCGAGAAAATTAGGGATAAAGTCGCCTACAGAGTTGCTACGAATCTATTAACTAAATGTGTTCTTAGAAATCATATTTTTAACATTTTTGCTGTTAGAAAGTATTTTTGTTTCTGACCATTTGAAATGCTGTTTGTCTGTACTTAAAATCATCGCAACTATCTAATCTTAATAATAAAAAAGTTGATATTTTGAAATAGGATATTTTTTCTTTTTCTGTGCTACTTATGGGCATAACTAACTCTTATTGCTTTGTTTTGTTGTTGTTAATATTCTTGTTTAAAAAAATATTATTTCATCTTTTAATATGAAATTTATAAAGAAAAATTGCATTTTTCCTTTTTGAAAAATCAATCTATCTATCTATGTATTACCTAGCTGTTTTCTCTGGATGCAGTATAACAAGGTACATCTAATACGAGCATATTTATTTTACTTTGAATTTTATACTTAAATGTACTTTATGTCACGTACCAGACATAGCAGCAGTTGGTACTTATTTGAACTTTTTAAGTATAATAAGCTCTTAAATGGTCAAATTTAGTTAAACTTTAGCTTAAACTTTTCTGTATCTGTAACAAGAATGACTAAATTCAAAGTAAAATAATAATTTCCTTAGGACCAAATATGAGACACAACGTAACACTTGCACTGAACAATATAGATTCATGTTTCAACATTTAAGACTTTATTATTTAGATGCATTGTGTTGCTTATTTGCATTATATTAAGCTAGTGGCTACACACCCAGAGGCCTCTAAGGGCACTTAAGGAGGGAGAGTTGAAATCGATAACCTAACTTTTTATTTTAAAAAAAGTATAACAAATTATATTGGGGGGGGCGGGCGATTTTTCTTGGAAGGGTGGTGGTACCCTCCCCCAAAATAGTTATAAACCTTCCAATGGCAACAGGAACTCTTTCAAAAATCATCATTAAAAGTTTGAAATCAATCAATTAATAGGCAGCACTATCCATTCTGACAGACGGACGTGCCGAATGATGAACCTTTCTAGAAAAGCTTTACTTTTAAAAACATGAATTGTAATCCTGCCTAAGTGAAACACACATACACAAACATGAGATTTGAACCTGAAACAAAAAAATATTTAATTTGTGGGCGGTTTTTTTTTAAACGTGCCTTGCGAGAACTCAACCGCACCTCCCTTTAATTTGAAATAAATTTCAAATAAGAGAGAAACGGGGTTTTCTTTTTGTTAGTGTTTTACCTTAGGTTAGACTAGTTAGGTAAAAATAGGTACATAGTAGCACCGTAGGGTAGATTAATGCGGGTATTTATCGCACAAGGTTTTGCTCTGGCAAGGAATAGGCATAAAAAAACAACCCCACCCCTTATAAGGAAGAATTACCAGTCTTTGAAAGTTATACACTAAATTTTTAGAAATTTCGAACATACAGGACATTTCAGTCTGTTAGCGAGGTCTTTCAGTACATACGGATACACTTCTTAGAATATAAGATTTTTAAATGAATGTTTTTTTTCTGTACCCTTAATGTAAACATGACATCTCATTTTCATTTATTTTTTGTCATTTTTGTATTTTTGTGTATATTACATTCTATGTATATGTTGGTGTAGTATATTATTTGTAAAAATTGTTCAGACATTACTGTTAATTTTTATTTTTATGTGTTATAACTTAAAATAATACACCCCCCCCCCACTCCCCTCCAAAAAAAACTCTAAAATTTTGGGGGTTAATTTTTTATTTTCATTCCCACCTCAAGGTTATAGAATAGATGTTTTTAGGAGAATCTTAAAAACTACATCATCATATCTACTAAGGAAGGAGGCAGGGACGTCCAATCTTTTAATTTTTAGGGGGGGGGGAATGGTTTAAAGGGGTCTAAATGATGGGTTTCAAAGTTAAAGAGGTGTAAACATCCCTTTAACCCCACCCTTGAGGAGGAGGGTGGGGGAAGAAATTGAAAATAATGATTTTTTTTGCACAATTTTGAGAACACCTCCGTAATACAGTGCCCGTAATCCCTTCGGACTTTAGATATTTAAATATTGCTGACAGTAGACATTAGTAATAAGCAGGGATAAAGGGAAACTTATAGACATAGTAAAAGGGATTGTAGATTAGTCAAAGAACGGGGCAAGCACATAATTTTCGCATTGCATTGGGGGTTCGCATAGCAAGTATCCACCCCCATACATGGAGGAATATTTTTTGGGGGAGAGGGTAATTTTTTTCTAGGGGCGATTTTTCTTGGGTGGGTGGTGGTAACCTCCCCCAAAATAGTTATAAACCTTCCCGGGACCTATGAGAAGCTGATTGGTTCAGCGGTTACCGAGATCCTTCGGTACACACAGACAGACAAACAGACATCCTGTTACTTTATCATAAGGATAATAATAATTTTATTTTTGTTTTCTTTATAATGTTATATTCATTATGCATTATATTGATACAAAAACCCAGGATATGTATGATATGTATAAGATCAAACACCCTTCAGACAGCTAAGTTAACTCTTTGTTTTAAAGTCCTAAACCAGAATGGCCTTTTTTGGGCCAAAACATTTTAACATCTTCAGTTATGAAAATGCCTTTATTTGGACGAACAGACAAACCAATCTGTAAGAGAAGCGCTGCTACTATAAAACTATGGTGCTTATAAAAAAGACGTTTACCATTGGTCAATTAAAATGTATACTGACCTGCCATTGGTAATTTAGTCTCTGTAATGGCCTATCATTGGTGTATTGTATTACGTCATTTTTATAGGCACTATAAAGAGCTTCAAACTAACCTGATAGTCATGGTTAGCCCCGAAGAAGATGGGTATAAATGCCAGCCACACGATACAAGTTGAATACATAGTGAAACCAATGTATTTAGCCTCGTTGAAGTTTTCAGGGATTTTCCTAAAATGAAAATTAAAAATCTTTAAAATCACGAAACCTTTGTATTAATTTTAACAAAATATGCAAAAGAATAGTACAATTTGAGATAAATTAATTAATCATTAATTAAACAAAGTGTTATATTTTGTCTTAGGGGGAAAAGATTATTGATAAATATAACATAATAAGCTTCATAAGTCTTAAAAAACTAATACAAGTCTTAATACTGTACATACAAAAAAGGAGCTCCGCATCCAAAAGGTTAAGAAGAAATATAGCCTAAAACAATCTCAATGCTTAATGCCAGAAGTTGAATAGTCTTAGACAGGGACCTGTGTAAAGCTTCGGACAAAAAAATCTTACTACTTTTAATGAAGCTTTATAAGTATACGTAAGAAGTAAACCTCTTTGTTAAAAACTCAAACATAACCTAATAGAAACAGAAATAAGATTTGGACAAAAAACTAGCCTAAAACCATCCCAAATCTTAAATATAAAATAGAATAGCCTAAAACCAACCAGGGGCCAATGATAAGATTCCCTAAATAGGAGACTTAATGAGTTCAGTAGTTATTGAAATCCTAAGCGTCAGACATAAATATGTAGTTATAAACCTTGCCTGAAACTTTAACAAACCTTCCTTGAAAATTTAAAAAGTTTTACTGTAAAGAAGAAAGAAAACATGTCAGTTCATCTGTTAGCAAGATCTTAGGCTACAGACACACATACAGAGGTACTGTTACTTTTACTTTAGGATATGGATAATAGATATATATCGCTTCCTATTACAAACAGCTTTCCGCGGATATAAAAAAATAACAATTAGAAGATTAAAACAAGTTTGTTAGACCGAGATGCCGAAAAAATATAATGCAAAACGATACATGATATTTCAGTATGGCTAAGCATTGGTTCTAATTCAGCAGATATTAACCGGTTTCGATGCCAACTGGAAAAATATAATTATACTTTCTTCACATTAATAATTTTATAGTTTTTTGTCAATTAAGTCATTTTTGTAGTAATATGATACTAAGTTTGTTTGTGCAGGATAAACAAAGAAAAAGTGTAAAAATAATCTATAGTAAATACAGTTAGGTAATAGAGATAACCAAGAGACATAATGTTTAAATCAGCCAATAGGAGAATAGTAAAAATACATCTTTCCTAGACCTGTCATTGGCTAAAACATTTTTTACAGATTTGAGTACGCAGTAGAGTCAGCTATGAATTGTAGCCTTTATTATAATAAAGCTTTTTTATAGGTAAATTACATCGTTTAAAACTTCTTCCCTTGTATAATACTAGCGGCTACGCCCCTAGAGGCCTCTAGTGGCACTTTAAATTGCTTTTTATGTTGCGTTTAAGTCTCTAAGTAAAACAAATAATTTTTAATGATTTCTCTTGGGAGGGTGGTGGTACCCTCCCCCAAAATAGTTATAAACCTTCCCGAGACCTATGAGCAGCTACCCTGTTAAGGAGAACCCGATCGGTTCAGCAATTTACGAGATCCTTCGGTACAAACACACAAACATCCTTTACTTTATTATAAGGATAAAGCACGTGACAAGCCACATACTAAGTTAGTTATGAATAATTGAATTTCTTATGATAAAGTTGGCCTTCCAAAAATTAAAGCGACAAAAAATTCATCGTGCTATATCTATAGCAAAAAGTAAACACTAGTTTTGATGCTGTAAGTATTGGTGCAAAAAATGGGGACGAATTTCAAATTGATTTTACGGGGCTGATTTTTTTACGTCACTAGTGAAGGGAAAGAAAAGGGAAGGCGGAAAGAAACCCCCTAGAAAAGAGATGAGTTTTTCCCTTCACTTGTGACGTAAAAAGACCAGCCCCGTCAAATCAATTTGAAATTCGTCCCCATTTTTTGCACCAATACTTACAGCATCACTAGTTTTTGTCTGCTAAGTACCCTTTTTAAGTTTAACGACAAATTGCGTCATATGAAATCTCTAGATATATTTTGTCTATTAGTTAGGTTTAACATGAATACAGGAATAAGTGAATGGAAGATAAATTTGATATATCCCTAATGCTTTTATCCTACACAAAATTCAACAAGCGATAAGTAGGGTCTCAAGATTAGAGTAAAACACTAGAGGGAGAAAGGATTAAATAACTGTATCTCCCAATAGCAACCACCTTGTACAACCTTTCTATTGGGTCATTGAAAAACAATCAATGGTGTCGCTTATATTAATACAGCCATGTATGTAGCAGAAAATAATTTAGAAGCAGACGAAGAAGGTCTTTGAAAAGGAAAGGGAGGTAGTTGTATGTATATACATCTATACTATAGATCTGTTGTCTAAACCAAAACTGCGTCATAATTGAAGACGTTGCAAATATGAGTAATGCTGTAGCCCTTAAAAAGTGGGTCATCTTTATCGCGTATTGGGTCTTGGTGCAGGCTTGTTAGGTCAAATTTGTTTAAATTTTAACAACCGCAAAGTACAATTAAGCGTATAATTAATAACAGCTTGACCTAATAAGCGCATTTGACTGGAACCTTACACCCAACTTGAAGGAAAATACGCGAAAAAAACCATATTGCTTTTCATAGTTGTGACAAACGAAAACTTAATAACAGCTGCTAATAACTACTAAATAATACTTTAATAATATCAAATAATGTTAGCATGTAATTGCTGCGCTACGCATGAGTATAATTTCCCTAGTTTATTTTATAAATATTTCCATTTTTACAAAAGTTATAAAATTGTACCAAAAGTCACATGAATAAAAATCTTTCTTTTGAATGTAAAAAACAGAAAATACAGAAATTCTGATTTTATAAATATTTTTAAAGATGAAAATAGAAGTGTACATTGGGAGAGAAATAAAGATTACAAAATTTATTGGTAGCTAAACATAATCAAAACAGGGCTGACAACATCCATAAAAGCGAAGCACTGAAACGGTAGTACAAACGGACATTAACACTTTCATAGTGTCAGAACTGAATACTGGACATACTTACATTTTAGGACTTGATTATAGAGTTGCTTCGCTTATAATATTGTACTTTGTTGTCCCATGAATCAGTATACCAAAAATCAGATCATTTGGATTATTAGATCACATAAAAATTTGTTGTTAAAAAGTAAAAAATCAACATGTTTAAAATGGATGTATGGGCATTCTGGTAATGATTATAGAGTTGCTACGCTTTATAAATCGTACCTAACTACTACAGGAATCACCATGCAAAGTTTGAAATCAATACGACAATTCTAACATGCCTAAATTAACGAAAAAAGCTATCCTCTACGGACGGTCGAAAGACGGACCGACCTTAATTATAGAAAAGCTTCCCTTTTAATTATAATTTAAACGAGTGACTTATAGAGAAGATATTCAGTGGTCATATAAAATAAAAAAGGAGAATCCATACATATAAATATATGTATTTCTAAATTTTATCTTTTAAGCATGACTAATAGACCAACGTACAAAGTTGTTTATATACTAGATGCTTATTGTTATAGAGAATCTTTACAAAAAAATACATTTACTTGTCTATCTTAAATGGTAGCTTGTATAATTACGTTGTCACCATAAAGTTTCTGACGGACAAACAGACATTTTGAATAATAGAGTAGCTTAGCAAATAAAAACCATTATAGTCCTTTTTATTCGACAATTGGCTTCCCGTATTTAAACTATTTGCAAGAGTGAATGCCATACAAGGGAGCGATTGATCAAGTATTTTTAGATATCTTGTAACGGAAGCTCATTATAGTGAATAGTTCATTATTATTATATGACGTCATTCGGGATTTTTACGCCAAAAAAATTAAATTTATCCCGTTTGTTATAGGCACTATAAAAAGCTTCCGCTAAAAGATATCTGAAACTACTTCATCAAAGGAGATTTATGTAGATTTTAAAAAAAGTTTTAGGAGAGTTATGTTTATAAAATAAATGTTTTACCTTGTTTTAAAAGCATAAACTGTACACAGAAGAATAAGAAGTATATTATATATTAGAGAAACTATGATTGAAACAAACGTCACCCCGCAAGTCTTCAAAGCACTGAAATAAAAAAAATTTAAACAAATTAAAAGTATATCATGAAGCATTAATGTCCATAGGGTTTAACTAGGGGGTAAACCAAAATATATCAATCAACTTACATATCCAGCTATCTATCTGTTTACTTTGGTAATTCGTCTGGCTGATAGGTGTAGCTTTTTAAAATTGTGATGGTTAAACTAATATCCCTCTATTTACTATCTATCTATTCAACTATCCATATATACCTATCTGTCTACCGAGGTAGCTTATCTGGCTGATAATTGTAGCTTTTTAGAATATGTGATGGTTGAATCAAAATATATCATACATCCTTCTATCTATCTACTTATCCATCCATTAATCCATCTATCGATCTATCTACATAGGTAGTTTGTCGTTGATAAATGTGCCTATTTGAATATGTGATAGATGAGATCTATCCATCTATATATTACCCTACCATTTATCTATCTATCTATCTATTATCCATCCATCTATCTATACATTCATATATCTATCTATCCATCCATCTATCTATCTATCCATCTATCTATCTATCCATCTATCTATCTATCCATCTATCTATCTATCCATCTATCTATCTATCCATCCATCCATCCATCCATTAATCTATTTATCAATCCATCTATATATCTTTCTATCCATCATTCTATCGATATTATCTATCCATCTACCAATTATCTACCTGGGTAGTTCGTCAGGTTGATAGATATAGCTTGTTTGAATATGTGATGGTTGAACCATAATCCAGGCGGCCACACCAACTATTTGAAGAAATATCATACCTGGAAAATTTCATTAGAAAATAAATTGATAATCAATATTGATAATCTATAAAGAGACAAAGCCTCTAGGTCCTCAACCTACAGGGAAGAAGTTTTAACCCACAATAGCATAATACCTGCGGTAACTAGGCTTAATAAATATCATCTTCAACAACTTAGTTATTTAGTAAACAACAACCAGCTAAATTATTAAATACTACTTGATATTAGACAAGCGGCATCGCCCCTAGCCTATAAAGAAAAGTAAAAATATAAAAAAAAATATTTGGGGGGGATTTTTTGAGGGTGTATTTTTCATTTTTGGGTAGGTTGGGGGTGTCCCACCCCCCAAGAAAATAGTTACAAACCTTCCCGGGACCTATGAGAACCTACCTTGTAAAGGAGAACCCGACCAGTTCAGTGGTTAGCGAGATCCTTTGTTACAAACAGACAGACACATCGTTCTACTTTGTAATGTAGATTGTAGTCAACCATTAACACTAATATTTTTCAGGGAGTAAGGGAGGGGACAATGGGCAGTTAATTCAATTTTATAGTTGTGACCCTTTAAAGGAAGCCTGCAAGAAATAACACGCTTTAACTGCTGAAAGACTGCCACAAGTAGACCAAATACCCGAAATTTGAAGCCTTCAGCTTCTATAACAAAAAAGTTCTAGGCATTTTAAAATGCCATTTTATGTACAATGGAAATTTTGAAAGAATTGCAATGCTCATGTTGAAAACTTTGAAATTAAACTACGTGGCCTAGAAACAAAATTATAGGCTTATTTTTGTCATAAATTTAGGTTTCCAGTAACTGATTATATTTTTACAATAAAAATACCCATTTTTATAGTCAAAATCATTAAAAAAAATTAAGTTTTACTTGCGTTGTACCAAATGTACTGTAGCCAATCAGAAGGCTGAATCAGCTTAACAACCAATCACAGCTAAGCTTGTATTAGTTTACCCCTTTGTTTCCGCTATGATTTTCGTTTAAAAATGCAATTTAAATCGATTTTTTTTCATAGATTTTGACTATGAAATGTGGTGTTTTTATTGTAAAAATGTAATCAGTTACAGGCAATCTAAGTTTCTGACAAAGATGAGGTTATAATTTTATGTCTAGGCAACGTAATTTAATATTGTTTTTTCTTTTATGAGCATTGGAAATCTTTCAAAAATTCCATTGTACATAAAATGCTATTTTGAAATGCCTAGAACTTTTTTGTTATTGAAGCTGAAGGCTTTAAATTTGTGGTATTGGGTCTTCTTGTGGCAGTCTTTCAGCAGTTAAAGCGTGTTATTTCTTGCAGGCGTCCTTTAAGGTTGAAAACCCAGATATTTCCAGATAAAACAAGTATTTGCAATATAGCAACCTTTAGTGGAAAATTTTGACTTTTAGAATTGTTTTTAATTCGAAATGCACCATCCTTAAACTGAAGCTTTACTACAAGCCTTTGATTCTAGAGATCAAAACCCTTGTTTACAATTCATTTCCATAATTGTTATTATTTAAACTTCGGAAAATTAAGGAAACATACCATTTTACTTTTACAACATCTTTTACCCAAATTTGTTTATTGTATTTATTAAAAAGCTTAGACATGAAAAAGCCTTTAAATAATTATATTACAAAATTTACTAAAACAATTACCTTCCTACAGAACTTTTAACTCAAGTTATTTCATTTAACGAAATAAAAATGAGATACCTTGCGTCAAAATTTCATACTACATAAATAAAATAGTTGAGAACATAAGTACATCTTAATTTTAAAGATCTTAAGGTTTAAGTAACATATCTTAGGATAACTGGTAGCTGCGCTCCTAGCATCCAGGACAAAAAAATAAAATAACACCATCTTGAGATTTTAATGATAAACATTAAACAAACCTTGAACAACTCAGGACTTCGTGAATTTTCCCTAAAATTTTGAAATTAATCGGATCATTAATTACAGAAATATTAAGCTAAAGACAAAAAACTTTTGCCTTTACATTAAATCAATAAGAAAAATCTAACATGTCTAAAGTAACGAAAAGAGATAACCGCTACGGACGTACAAATGTGCGGGACCTAATTATAGGAAGGCTTTGCTCATAATAACTAATAATCTTAATATAATTTCTTTCTACAACGCACTAATCGGAATGAATTAACATTAAACAAGAATTATATATAAAAATGTAATGATTCAATTTACAAAATAATTTTCAAAATCAAAATATTCTGTCTGCTTGTTATTGTTTATCTTTTTGTTGACGCGCTAGTTTGCCGCGAGATTATGCATGATTTTGGGTGACGTCATTCATAATTGGTCCCCAAGATTGGTTAGAAACTGCTAAATTCTTGCATGTTCCCTTTAGGCCAGTCCCCAAAGTCTGAGACTCCTAAAAATTGAATATTCGATCCATTGTCCCCTCCCTTACTCCCTGAATATTTTTCGTAGACTCAATATTTTTAAAAGCAAAGATTTTCTATAATTAGGGCCGGTCCGTCCGTCCGTCCGTCCGTCCGTCTGTACGTCCGTCCGTCCGAGATAGTTAGCTTTTATTCGTTTATTTAGGCATGTTAGAATTGTCCTTTCGATTTCAAACTTTGCATGGTGATTCCTGTAGTAGTTAGGTACGATTTAGAAAGCGTATGAACTCTATAATCGTTACCAGAATGTCCGTACGTCAATTTTAAACATGTTAATTTTTTTACTTTTTTAATAACAATTTTTTATGTGATAAAATCATCCGATTGATCTGATTTTTTGGTTACTGATTCTTTTTACAATAAGGTACAATATTATGAGCGAAGCATCTCTATAATCAAGTATTAAAAAAGTCAGTATGTCCTTAAACAGAATTCTGTATTTAAGAAGTTTTGCAACAAATTTACGTATAATTTTGTCAAACCTTATATTTTCATATTTTGTATATTCAGTTTTGACACTCAACAAATGGTAATGTTCGTCTGTCATATCGTTTCAGAGCTTCGCTTTTATGGATGTTGTCATCCTTGTTTCATATCAATGTAATAAGCGAGTTCTTTTAATCCAAACAAAAACACATATAGACTTGAAAACAGACTTCCTGTAACTTTTACTTGTAGGATAATAATTTTTTACCCAAACAAATGCAGAGTTGAGAGGATGGTGATATCCATTTCAGTTTATTCTTTCCATTATGATTGAAAATCCTAAAAAATAGGTTTGGGCCGTATACTTTTTTTGCCAGATATCTGGGCAAAGCCGGATACCTGGTAAATTATCGGATATCCGGCATTATAAATAAGCCGGAGATCCGGTATCCAGATAGTTTCAATATCCGGTATCCAGCGGGATATTAAAATGATCGGATATCCGACCGAACCGGATATCCAGCCCAACCCTACTAACAATTGAAGTTTTGAAAGATATAGTGAAGATACTCAATAAATGGTTTCTGTCTGTATGTTATCAATATCAGTTTGTATATCCTATGGTCTGTTAAACGTCTACAAAGACTATTATATTAAACAATTTTCTAGTATCAACTTTTATATATTTATCTTATAATTCAACGTGTTTTGGTTAAAATATCACATACAGTAATATAAAAATATTTAACCAAAGATCAAATTATCTATTCAATTTTGCTTTTTATTGATATTTTACTATTTTCAGTAAGACAATGTACATGTATCACCATCAAATTTTTTAGTATTAATTTATCAAGTTAACTAGGTATATATCCTGTCATAACTATAAATAAATTTTCTGCTTTTTTTATTTGGTTATCAATCAATCGAATAACATACCTTGAAATCCGGCTGGTTTTTGTAAAGATAGCAGAGTAGCAGATATTCAAACATATGCCAAGACCTCCCCTGAAAAAGAATATTTGTAATGATAATTTTAGAGATTTTTAACGATAAGACAATGGACAATAAAATGATGTACATCCTAAAGTTACCTCTTTTTTTAGATTATAAATTTTGGTTGACAAGTTTAGACACTGCTAATTTGAACCAACCAATCAAGATATGATAAAAGTAACCAAAGTTTTTAAGCTCAGGAATGTGAGAGTGTGTTTATAAAACTTTAGGTACAAGTTTTACATGAAAAAAAACGTTTCTTTTAAAATTATAATACGCTTACAATTATCAAACGTTTTGTTTAAGTCTAAGATTCAATCCTTATAATAAAGTAACAGGATGTTTGTGTGTTTGTCTGTGTGTTTGTGTGTGTGTTTGTGTGTGTGTTTGTATGTTTGTACTGAAGGATCTCGCTAACCGCTGAACCAATCGGGTTCTCCTTAACAGGGTAGCTTCTCATAGGTCCCGGGAAGGTTTATAATTATTTTTGGGGGGGGGTGGGACACCCCCAACCCCCCCCCCCAAAATGAAAAATCCCCTCCCAAAAAAAAAATTTTCGCCCCCCCAAAATTTTTTTTCACTTTTTCTTTTAAAATCTGAAATAAGAAATTTAATTATTAAATTTGACTGTCTCCTCAAGTCCCCCTAGAGGCCTCTAGGGGCGTAGCCGCTAGTAATAAATAATAAATTAGATGATTTATAAACTTAAATCTTTGGGGGACAATAATAACAGTGTTCAACATTTTCCACAAATTATTTCAAGTTACAAATTGGGTGATCTTTTTTGAATTATGGGTTAATCTATCGTTCAATGTCCCATACCTTAAGATTCCTGAATTTGTTAGATATAAGAACTTTAAATGGATTTTATTATTAAATTTCATTTGTTAGTTGGAGAGGAGCTACTCTATGAGGAAGAAAAACAAATTGTCTAGGGAAGGAGGGGACAACGGGCTGTTAATTACACTAGTCCCCAAAGTCTTATAATAACGTTTTCTTTTTCGTTGGCTTTACAAACTTGGGGACTTTTATTAATTTTGATTGCTTGGTTCATAAAGTTGAGTGTCCAAACATTTCAACCACTAATTTAAATATTCAGAAGGGGTAATTTGTGTATCATCATTGGGTATGTTGTACATCAATTAATCGGTCATTGTCTTATCCCTTTAGATCCCTGTTTAAAGTCAAACATTCATGTATAAATTTTATATTATGAACAAAATCTAAACTTTAAAATTTTTCTAGGGAAATATGAAAAGTCTATAAAAATTCTTTTTTTTCTGGGTAAATTGTAAAAAGCATTTAATTCGCGCATCATTACACTTGTAGAACAGATTTAACTTTACAACCGTCGAAATAACATTTATTGTCTTTTAGACAAAATGAAAAAATCAAAAAAATACAGCAGCTACGTCCCTAGAGGTCTCAAGGTTCACATGAGGATGGATTTTTTTCTTGATAAGTTATAGGTACCCTTACCTATAAAAGTTATAAACCTTCTCAGTACCTATCAGAATCGTCGGTCTAGCAGTTAGCAAAATCCTTCCGTACAGAAAGACAGGATAGGTTAATTAAGTTAATACTTACTTAATTTTATTTTTAATTTACAAATATTTTTTTAAAGGGTGGGGGGGGGGGGGGGGGGTAATCTTTACCGAATTTATTTATGCTATTAAATAATTTCAGGTATTTCAATTACAAATTTCGATCTTTTTAAATTAGGTGGTTCTAAATTAAGCGTTTTTAACATTAGACATTCTTAAAATTAGGTATTTTTAATTAGGGATTTTTAGTTAGACATTTTTAAATTGGGCATTCATATATAAGGTGTTTTAGGTAGGTTTTTCATTAGTTATTTTTAAAATTCGGCGTTTTTAATTAGGCATTTTTTTAATTAGGTTCAAATTATGTCCTCACCTCCTCTTTTTTTTTTATAGTTGTGTATGTTGCTTATACAGTTTAAAAAGTTAAAAAGTGCGCCAAAAATACAAACATAATATATTTTGTTAACTATAATATTTCCATCGCTTCATCCTAAGTTTAAAGTTTCAACAAAATATCAAATATAAAATATTTAAGTAGTTTTAAGAAATTCAACTTTCTATATCTAAAATCTAATATATATACAGTGTGTTTTTTTTATGAGAACTTTTTTGAAAGCAATTTTACCCCACTTATAGTTATCATAATTTAATGATTAATGGCTTATTTTCTTCGTTTTTTAAGGCAATTAATAGAACAACAAAAAAATATTTCAGTTTTTATTTAAAAAAAAAACAGTAAAATCTAAGATTCAAAACTTAGGTGTCAACATCTAAAAATGGTTTCAGCGCATTTTTCTTATGCTCAAATATTCAACCTTTTGCAAGAATGGCTGCAAAACAATTCAAAGTTTAGATATAGAGCTAAAAATGTATACAGATACTATTAGGGACATGTAATAGAACATATCAAAGTTTAAAGGTCATATCTCAACCAGGGAGGGAGAACTGGCCCCCCAAAGTCGACTACAGAAAATCTAATTTTTTTCTTAGAAGATTTAGGCATAAGAAAAATACGCTAAAACCATTTTTAGATGTTGGCACCTAAGTTTTGAATTTTAGATTTTACTGTACTTTTTTAATGAAAACTGAAATACTTTTTTGTTGTTCTATTAATTGCCTTAAAAAACGAAGAAAATAAGCCATTAATCATTAAAAACTATAAGTGGGGCAAAATTGCTTCCAAAAAAGTTCTCATAAAAAAAACACACTGTATATATTTCAAAAAATTTAACTTTTTAACGAACATTCTTTCACAGAAGTAACTTTTAAGGGTGGAACTACTTCTTAAGTCGCTCCTGTCTGTCGGTTGCTAGTCTTTTCTAAACCATTTTTTGTAGAAAGACAAATTGTCTCAAAAATCAGCCATGTGACGTCATAAAAATAATGAGGTATTATGTATCTCTTTTTTAGGGTTTTTTTTCCCAACTTCTCGATCTTCCTGATTTTTATGACGTCACACGAATGAGTTTTGATACACTTTGTCCCGCTACACATTTTTGATTAAATTTGACATTTTGCTAAATAATTTACAAATTCAGAGACTAACTTTTGATGATTGAATTTGTAGCTCACTTTTGAGATGTAACTTATTGGAAATGCTTACATAAACCACAATTTTTTTTTCTAGTATGACTTCGAAACTGATTAATATCATACTGAAAAATCATGTATGGTTTCGTATTATATCCAGTTTTCTATGAATATAAAAATGTACAATTATAAGAGTAAAACCAGTTTTGTTAGCAACAAGATGCCGAAGGCATTTTTATATCCGCGGAAAGCTGTTTATAACAAGATGCGATAAACAACTATTACAAAATAAGATATTCATTGCAAAGTTTTAAAACTTGAGCATTAGGTAACAAAAAAATGGTGATATAATTTGTAATATTCTATACAAGATGTAAATGAAATTTTTAATTTTATGGCTATAAATAAAAGAGAATAATCTACTATAGTCTATATAGAACGGGATACACAACATTTTGGATATTTGGTGGTATTTCTGAACTAAATCTTGCTTTATGATGTGAATGATTCCATGGTCAAACACCCTACAGAAAAAAAACAGTCTGGAAGTCTTAACTGGGCATGGTAATTTATTATGCCTAAATTGACCCAAGGCATTGTCACGCACCTGACATAGCAGCAGAAGGCCAATTTTAAACCAGCACACCACAGGATATGAGTAGACCAAATAGGAATAATAGACCTACCTAAGTATGGCACAGGAGAATCCTGATGGCCCCAGGAGTAGGATAAATGGTACAGCATATGATATGAGAAGACCAAATAGGAATAATAGACCTACCTAAGGATGGCACAGGATAATCCTGATGGCTCTAGGAGTAGTATAAATGGTACAGCATAGGATACGAGAAGACCAAATAGGAATAATAGACCTACCTAAGGATGGCACATTAGAATACTGATGGCTCCAGGAGTAGGATAAATGGAACCGCATAGGATATGAGCAGACAAAATAGGAATAATGGACCTACCTTAGGATTGCAAAGGAGAATCCTGATGGCTCCAGGAGTAGGATAAATGGAACAGCATAGGATATGAGTAAACCAAATAGGAATAATAGACCTACCTAAGGATCGCACAGGAGAATCCTGATGGCTCCAGGAGTAGGATAAATGGAACAGCATAGGATATAAGTAACCAAATATGAATAATACACCTACCTACATAAGTATGGCACAGGATAATTCTGATAGCTCCAGGAGTAGGATAAATGGAACCGCATAGGATATGAGCAGATCAAATATGAATAATAGACCTACCTGAGAATGGCACAGGAGAATCCTGATGGCTCCAGGAGTAGGATAAATGGAACAGCATAGGATATAAGAAGACCAAATATGAATAATAAACCTACCTAAGTATGGCACAGGAGAATCCTGATGGCTCCAGGAGTAGGATAAATGGAACAGCATAAGATATGAGTAGACCAAAGAGGAGGACATAGCACAATTCTCGACCTAATAATATAGATAATATATTATGTCCTTCTGTCTGTCGGTTTATTTTTCATCTATCTGTCCTTCTATCAGTATTAAGAAAAATAAAAACAACTAATGAGTAATTCAACTTTGTGTATATATGTATATTTTCATCAGACAGTCGGACAAACATTGATTAAAGAGAAGATTCGGTACACAAAAGTATACAAGGATGTCAAGATTAATTAGTAACAAAGCTCAGAAATAAGAAAATTATTTATACTGAAAAAATTACAATGGTTAGCTAAAGATCAGATGCATTAAATAAGATTTTGGCCCTCTATCCAAAATAGCAGCCAAGAAAAAAATATTAAAACATAGTTGATGGACAGAAAAAATATGACTATAGGGTAGCTGCTCAACTAAATAGTTGTACGAACACAATTAAAGTACAATTTTCCTGATAAAATAAGAGAAAAAGAAATATTTTCATAAGAATTAAAAATGATGAATATTTAAATTCTAAGAGAAAAAACAAATGAATATTTAAATAAAATGTGTACCAAATTTAGGTCCTTATGAATTGGGATTAGTTACTTATCAAATTTTTTCTTAAAAAACACAATTGTTTTTCGAAATTTAAATACCAATTTTAAATAAATATTTTAAAATAATTAAATTTATGTTTTAAATTCATAAAAAATATTTCCAATTCATCTTTGTAAGAGGTACTTTATTTTTTTAAAAGCAAAGTTTTTCTATAATTAGGGTCGGTCCGTCCGTACGTCTGTAACGGATAGCTTTTTTTCATTAATTTAGGCATGTCAGAATTGTCCTATAGATTTCAAACTTTGCATGGTGATTCCTGTAGTAGGTAGGTACGATTTAGAAAGCGTAGCAACTCTATAAACATTACCAGAATGTCCTTACGTCCATTTTAAACATGTTGATTTTTTTACTTTTTTAACAACAAATTTATGTGATCTAATTATCCAATTTATCTGATTTTTGGTATACTGATTCCTGGGACAACAAAGTACAATATTATAAGAATAGAAATATAAGAATAGAAGCATATTCTGAACCATTTTTTCGTCAAATCTAAGAAGGAACAATTCTAGCAGACAAAAGTATTGTTTACTTTCGACTCAAGCTGATGTGGATTCTTAAAAAATGATGGACTCGCTACTCGATAGTGAGGCAAAATTATTTTTGTGAAAAATCATCCAAAAGCACATTAAAAATCTACAAAAATTAAACAAAATCATATGGTAATAACCCTTTTAAGATTTTATTTAATTTTTGTAAATTTTTTTATTTGATTTTGGAGGATTTTTCACAAAAATAATTTTGCCTCACCAGCGAGTAGCCAGCCTAACGTTTTTTTTAAGAATCCACCTCGTTTCGAAGCTTTTAAATTTAAACGAAATTTTTGGGCAATTAATTCTGATTCCGCAAAGCTTTCTACTAAGAAAATATACTGTTTACAGCTGACTTTTATCAATGTATGAAATGAAAAAAAAACTTGCATTCGTAACAAGATGTGTACAAAATTTCAACCAATGAAATTAAATGTATGTACCGATGCAATTCTCCTATTGGCTCAATCAGACATTCCCTCTCTTTCTTAGTACCTTTATTATTATAAGCGAAGCAACTCTATAATCAAGTCCTAAAAATGTAAATACGTCCATAAACATTAACCTTATTAAGCAGTTTTTCAACAAATTTACTTATAATTTTGCTTCGACTCTTATACATTTATATTCTGCTTATTCAGTTCTGACAAAATACCATTGCTAATATCCGTTTGTCTTACCGTTTCAGTGCTTCGCTTTTATGGATGTTGTCATCCTTGTTTTATAAACTTTAAATATTTTGGTAATTATTTGATATAGTTACGAGGACAAGACGGTGCTTTTGCACAGAGTGTCTATCGAGCATATAATTCCCCTCCTCCCCCTTAATTCTTGAAATAAATTAAAAATAAGTTATTTTTTTTCTTTATGTCTTAAACCTGCGTATGGTCCTAATACTTCGGCGACCAAAGCGTGTTGGGCTACCCTGTTGTACCATTTATAACCTAACCTTTCCTCAAATATCTATCTATCTATCTATCTAACCTGAAGCCATGATAACTGTAGTCTTTCTGTATATGAAGAAAACCATCGTCACCTCTAGAGTCAGAATTATACCAACTAGAATATTTAAATTAAATTAAAAGTTTATTTACATGATCATGAACAGATAAGGCAAAAAGGCGCAGCAAATAAAGATAACAACTGTATAATAAGAGATATAAGTTTTCCGGAATTTTAATGTAGGGAGTAGATTTGAAATCTGCATCAAATTTTAAGGATTTTTTATAAAATTCGTTTTTTGTAAAATTCTTTATCTAAAAGCGAAAATACATTTTAAGTTAATTAATTTTGACCAATAGGATAGGTGGATTTTAAACTACCTGCGCTCTAATTGGTTGAATGATGTACGACATCCAATCAGAGCGCAGATTTTTTAAATCCACCAATCACAGATGCCAAAATTAATTAACTTAATTTGTATTTCCGCTTTTAGATAAAGAATTATACAAAAAACGAATTTTATAAAAAATCCTTAAAATTTGATGCAGATTTCAAATCTACTCCCTACATTACAATTCCGGAAAACTTATATCTCTTTCTGTATAAATGGTAGAATAATTTTAAAATTTCTTTTACTCAGGAACTCAGAGGTGGTTTCTTTAAAAGATCGATTAGACTCGCTACTCGCTGGTAAGGCAAAATCATTTTTGTGAAAAATCCTCCAAAATTGTATTAAAAATGTACAAAAATTAAATAAAATCATGAAAGTGTTACTAACATAAGATTTTGTTTAATTTTTTAAAAATAGGATTCTTCACATAAATATTTTTTTAAGAATCCACATCAGTAATTATGAAGTAGCTACGCTAGCTAAACTGTATAAAAGTTTAACGTACTATATGTACACAATTTCGTATAACAAGAATAGTTATGAGCAATTGTACCAAAACAATTTAAATGAATATAAAATATTGTCCTTTTTCGGGAAAGGGTTGTCAGTTTATTTTAATATTTTTTTTACCTTCTTTAACAAATTATCAATCCAACTTAAAGAATAAGAAAAACACGTCTAAGTGAGATGTAGAGTAGCGGCCCTTTGATATTTATTTATCTGTCTAAACTTTACAGGAAAAAAGTTTATAATGAAGCTAAAACTTTTAAAAATATTATATTACTTCTTCATATTGCTATTAAAAGAGGCAAAATAAAGAGAGGGAAGGGGTTTGTTTAGGACAAATACAAATAGGAAAGAAAACAAAATTAAAAATGTCCAGTCTATATTAATAACTCTTATTTGTGACAATAAAAAGAAATAAAAAAAAAATTTTGTCAGTCTATATTATGTAACTACATGAACATGTCAAAATCTAAAAGGAAAGAAAAAATAGGGTTTTGGTTAGTCTTTATGATATAACTCTATTCATATGTAGAAATCAAAAGGGGAAGAAAAATCTAAGGGTTTGGGTTAGTCTATATTATTTAACTCTATTTACCTGTAGAAATCAAAAGAGCAAAAAAAAACAAGGGTTTTGGTTAGTCTATAATATTTAACTCTATTAAGTCGTAGAAATCAAAAAGTAAAGAAAAACCCAAGGATTTTGGTTAGTCTATATTACGTAACTCTATTTACCTGTAGAAATCAAAAGGGGAAGAAAAACCCAAGGATTTTGCCAGTCTATGTTATGTGGATCCAATTCAACACAGCTTGTCTTGAAGATATCAGCCACATAACCTAAAGAATTTAAATTTAGCTGAAATTGTCAAGCGCGTTACATTTTCAAGTCTCTGTCTAGACCTCGTCATAACGCAAAGTAGTAAGGATTTGTCTTAAGCTTTAGATCTTACAAAACTGCTAGGCTGAATGGCTTTTACTTTTCAGGCATGACATGGGATGGTTTTAGGGCATTTTCCTACCTCCCATGTCCTCCACAAAAGACTGGAGACCAGGCAACTAGGTACAATGATTTAAAGACTAAAGGAAATAATCATTTTATTAGCCTCCATTAGGGAACTTCAAGATAACAGGCATATAATCAAAGAAGATCTTTCTAGCTATCTATGTGTATTTTTATCCATGTATCTAACTATATATTTATCTATCTATCTATATATTTATTTATCTATTTATGTTTTATCTATCTATTTGTGACACCTACCCACAGGACACTTGTAGCACCTATCCTCCTGAAGAACAATGGAATCCTCCCGACACGAGACACAACTCCAACAGCAAGGGTTCTAAATATATTATATAGAGTTGCTACGCTGGAGATGCGACATCCAAATTTCAAAATTCTTTGAACGTACAAACAAGATTCCTATAGAAATGCTTCACATCTAGTTCACTTTATTTATATTCTCTATAAATTTAACACCATATAAAACTTTGATCTGAATAATGATTGACAGGCCATAGTAATTATCGCGCGCACTTCAGGCACAAGACACAATTACTCTGGTCAGCCCTTACACACTTATTTTTATGCATTTTTAAGTCTATTATTACCAATATAATACCATATATGGGTAATACTAGCCTAATCATGGTAATCTGTATGTGATTGAATATTATTATATGCTTATATAAAACATTATATCTATTGTTAAAGTAATCATGTAACCATTATGTAATACTAAGTATACCTATAGCCATAGCTTCATTTACGTCACAAGTTTAACATACAAACACCTTATTAAAAAGACAAGGACTTAGATCCTGGTAAATAGTTGTTGTTATAACTTGCACCCCTTAAAATATCTCAGTTATTCATTGACTCTCGAACTATTAAGTTCTTCTCCTGGCTTAAAGGTAATGCTCTTAGTTAATTTAGCATGCATTGTAGTTTAAATTTAGGTCCCTTAGTACTTAGCATGAATTGTGCCTAGGTCTTATGTTAGAGATCTAACACTATGCACAATTAGATGCTTTGGACTTAGGGCACTTTTCTGTCCTACACTACTTATGTTTATTATCTCCTATCCTGTATATATTTCATACTTAACTGATTCACTTGTAATGTAAATACACATTAAACCATCTTCCTTCTTAAGTGCTTAATATACTTATATGATATAGATCGAACATCCTAACCAGCCATTTATTCTTAGCTTAAAGCAATATAATACCGCGCGTGGGTATTTGTTGAACTGCCACGGGTTAACAAATTAACTATTTCAGGCTTTTTTTTATTTAACATTGAAATCTAAATTATGAATTTTCCATTAATAAAACTCAAATACTTTTCTAAATAGTCTATAAGTAACAACAATAATCTATTTTATAGAATAATATTTAACAAAGATGGTTTTATGTGATAAAATATTTCTTTTTTTTCTTCAAAACACAAGATTTTATTTTGAGATGTTTAGAACAAAGAAGCTAATATTGCTTGATTTATTTCTACAAAAGAATAAGGTCAATTTATTTAGCATTTAAAAAATTCTATTTTAGATATGTTTGGTCTGGTATTTGACTTAATATGTTATTGAATGATCTACCTCGTAGTTTTTGATAGTTCCAAGCGGGCATGGTCTACTACACACAGATTCTGGGACACGAGCTGTATCTAAATATAAAAAAAATTGTGTTTAAAACTTACTTTGATTTATATGGGCCTAATTACTCCAGTTAGGGCAATACTAGATTACATTAAATGTAGAACTTTTTCCAGTTTTAATACAGAAAAATAGGATTGTGGAAAATTAAAAACAACATTGCATTTTTCCTTTTTAGCAAAAAAAGCTACTCTATGACTTGAATCAGACCATCTGACTTTACAAAAAGATCACGAAAACAGCATCGTATATTATTTTATTTACTATTTAGTATTTACAATTACAATTACAAGGATGATAACATCCATAAATGTTGTGAAGCTCAATTTTAAAATGAGTGTAAGAGAAGATGTTTAGTTGCCATAAAAAACGAAAATGAAAATATGCAGAGAAAATCACAAATTATTTACTGGATGGTCATTGGTACGGGGAATCTTCACCAAAAATTTCAGCTGTCTACCATAAATAGCAGCCAAAAAAATCTCGTTTCCTAAATAACGTTACAGATTAACTGACAAACAAACGGATAAACAAAGTAAATTGCGTAATTTCGAATAAAAATATGACAGCAGTTATTCTAAAATATTTTTATCTTAGCTTATTGTTGCTGCGCTACTTGTTAACAAAATCATCCTTTTACATTTTATGAAATGAAAATATTCTCTAGAATAAACAAATACAAATTAGCAGATTATATTTTGTTCAGAAAAAGAGGGATGGGGTTAATGAACGATAAATTGATTTCCCCCTTTTTTGGAATTATACAAAATTATAAATTTTTTAAAATTGAGAGTAAGGTTGATTAATTTTTTTTATTTACCTTTCTTTATTTTTCTGAGTTTTATATTTAAAAAATAGATAAATGTTATTTATCTATCTTTTTTTCTATTGTTGTATATCTATATTTTCCATTTATTTATTCCAAAAATTTATCATTTCATCCATCTCTACATGTAATAAAATTTATTTATCCTTCCATCTATCTATATTTCATTCATTCTATCATTCTATCTATCTATCCATTCATCCATCTATCCTTCCATCTATCTAATCTTCCACATATTTATCCTTCTATTCATCTATACCTCCATCTATCTATTACTCTATCTATTTCATATTTATTATTATAAATATATATCCTTGTATTTATTCAGCTATTATACTTTAGTGCATAAAAAATAATAATTTATAACGATTTATAAAAACTTTTTTTCTTTATCTCTGTATGTATTTTTTCTATATAAAACTATTATTAGAATGTATTTGAAGATTAACTTGCATTCTAATCTGTTGAATTCTCTCCATAAACAGATAGGACTTCAAGAAAAAGGTATTAAAAAACATTCTCTCACTCCTCGACCATTTCTATGTCAATTTAAATTCTTATTGTTCAATTGTTTTCTCTTCTATATCTTTGTTAAGTTTTTATAAAGTAAATCAGGAAGGAAGGGGACAATGGGCTCTTTATTATACTCGCCCCCAAAGTTTTATTATTACATATACTAATTCGTTGGCTTTAAAACAATGGGTATTGTTATTGAATTTGGATTGGTTAGTTCCCTAAAGTGAGTGTCCAAACGTTTTAACCACTTATTGAAGGCGCAAATTTTCATTGAGGATTTACATAAATTTATCAGCAATTGTCTTATCCCTCTAGAACCCTGATAAAAAATAATTGTTTAGTTTGTATTTGTAAGACAATTCTCCTGGGTGCTTAGAGACAATCACAGATTACAAGGGAAAAGTTTATTATTTTGTTCATTTACTAGCGGCTAAGCCCCCTGGAGGCATTTAGGGGCATAAGGGATGTGGAGGGGGGATGTCAATTCCCCACTTTCAAATTCCCCACTTTCAATTATATTTTTTTATAAATTTGGGGGGGGGGGGGATTGTTTTCTTTTAGTGGCGATTTTCTTTGGTTGGGGGGAGGGGTCAACCTACATAAAAATAGTTTAGAACCTTCCCAATACCTATGAGAAGCTCTTATGTAAAGGAAACCCATATCGGTACATACATAAAAAAGCTTTCTACTTTATATAATAGGACAGCGCAGCAAAACAGCAAGGATGACAACACCCATATAATGATGCTGAGATGGTCAAAAAAACGAAATCCTATTATATAAAGTAGTAAGCTTTTTTGTCTATAGCGAAGGATCGATGCTGTTTAAAATGGTGCAAAAAATGGGGACAAATTTCAAATTGTTTTGGCGTGTGACGTCATACCCCCATCTCTTTTCTAGGGGGTTTCTTTCCTCTTTCCCTATTCTTTCCCCTCACTTGTGACGTAAATAAACAGCCCCGTCAAATCAATTTGAAATTTGTCCCCATTTTTTGCACCATTTTAGACAGCATCCGAAGGATCTTACTAACCACTGAACCAATTTTTAACTAATTTACAGTGAAGCGTATTATAGATTCTTTTGAGTGAGAGTATCTCTACCCTCCAGAAAGAATTCGCTCTAGAAAAAATCAACATATATAATCTTATTTAGAAAATATTTAACATTATTTTAAGAAAAAAAAATCAGTTTGTATATATTAAAATATGGATATACTTATAGTTAATGACTTAATTATAAATATGTTCCTCTTTTTTTTTATCATGTCATCATAGACGTCCAAGGGGGGGGGGGTAATGGGGCGATTACTCCCCCCCCCCAATTAAAATTTACCCCTACCCTGGGGGTATTTACCCCCCCAAACAATTTTGGGGGGGTAAATACCCCCCCCCCAAAAAAAAAATCTCTAATAAAAAATTTTTTTTCGCGTTTCGCGCGCATTTTTAATACTATATATTTAATAAACTTTAGATTACCCCCCCAAAAATTTTACCCCCGGGGTAAATTTTGGGGGGGGTAAACTAAATTTACCCCTGCCAACAGATTTTAGGGAGGGTAATTACCCCCCCCCCAAGCTAATTTTAACCCCAGGGTAAAAATTTTGGGGGGGTAAACAAAATTTGCGGCGCGCTTCTCGCGCCATTTTACCCCCCCTAAAAACGAATTACCCCTCCCTTAAAAAAATTTTACCCCCCCCCCCCAAAAAAAAAGCTTGGACGCCCCTGCATGTCATCAAAATCATTATGATTGCAATGAACACTCTAATTTAGTGGTAAATATTATAGAGTTGCTTTGATTTCTAATTTGCACATAAATGTTACATGAATTATCATTCAAAGTTCGAAATTCGATAGGACAATTCTAACAAGCCTAAATCAAAGAGTAAAGATATTCTTATACTAAAGTAACAGGATGTCTGTTTGTCTGTGTGTTTGTACCAAAGGATCTCGCTAACCACTAAACTGATCGGGTTCTCCTTAACAGGGTAGATCTTATAGGTCCCGTGAAGGTTTATGGATATTTGGGAGAGGGAACCACCGGCCTCCCATGAGAAATCGCACCTAGAAAAAAATTCCCCCCCCCCTCAAAAAAAATTTATAGTTTTTTAAAACTAAAATAAAAAATGTAAGGGGGCATCCCCCCCCAAAAAAAAATTCCCTCCCAAATTTTGTTTTACTTTTTCTTTTAAAATCTAAAATAATAAATTGAGTAAAAAAATTTGACCTTCCTCAAGTGCCCCTAGAGGCCTCTAGGGGCGTAGCCGCTAGTCCTAAATATAGTAACAAGAACAGAAGTATTGACAAAATGAAAACAATCTTTGTGTATACTGTATAATAATGAAGGTTTTAAAAACGGCTGCCGAGCCTTGTAAATTTTGTTAAACAAAATTATCCTTTTAATCCTGGAAACAATAGTTTTAAATTCTTTCCAAGAAGTTGTTAAGATATTACAATTGTTATTTTCCTTCAAATTTCTATACGAGAAAAGTGTTTTCCAGTATGGTTTTGAAACCGTTTAATGTCCGCTGGATTAAAACCAGTTCTTAACCATACTGAAAATAATCATGTATAGTACGTATTACAGACAATTATTTACAAATATTAAAAAAATCTTAAAATTAATACCAGTTTTTTTGCCCCCGAGGATCATAATTTTTATTTTATTTTCGCGAAAAGCTGTCTATAATACAATGCGATAAATTACTATATTCCTCAGCCCCAGAAGTGGGCTAATCATTTGCTCATTCCATACAGGGAGGGAGGGGAAATTGGTCTGTAAATTATACCCAATATTCACGTTCTCTCATTGGTTTCTCAATAACTTTCAGGACTTTATATAATGTTGGTTGAATGGTAAAAAAATCAATGTCTAAAGTTTTCCACCAATTTTTTTTTTCTTTAAAAAGGGGTAATTTTGTTAAATTTACTTGATTTGAAAAAATGCCCATAGTTTGAGGTTATAAGATCTATAATTTGAAATGAAAGGATTGTTCTTTGGAAGTTGGTTAGAACATTAATATTATATAAATAAGAGTTGGGATATATATAGCTGCCTTTAAATATTTATCCATATATTTCAACAGGATTTTATTCTAAATGATGGTTTAATGATTTCTTCGTTTTAAATTTTGGGTTTTAAGTTATTTTTAACCCTGTTTTCAAAATCCCTAGAAGCAATAAGAACACTTTTCCCCTGTGTTCTTAGAGCATTTCAGACAAACTGGCGGACCAAGTGTGTTATACAGTGAATACTGATTGGTAACATAGCGTAGTAAATCTGGGATCTAATGGGATAAGACAGTGGCCGATATATTAACATAAATCCCAAATGATGATACACAAAATTACTCTTTCTGTAGATTAAAATAAGTGGTTGACACGCTTGAACACTTAATTTAATGAATTAACCAATTAGATTCACTAAAGTCCACAAAAATATTCAGCAAACCAATAAGAAAACGTTATTATAAAACTTTAGAGACTAACTGTAATACACAGCCCCCTGTCCCCTCTCTCTCTTCTTACCGAGAGACTGACTGACAGACATTTCGAAATATAGATTAATAAGGGCGGGAGGGAAAATGAGGCTGTTCATTACACTGTTCCAAAAGTCTTATAATAACGTTTTCTTATTCGTTGGCTTAATAACCTTGGGGACCTTAATTGAAATTTGATTGGTTGTTTAGTTAAGTTGGGTTTCCAAACGTTTCATCCACTAATTTTAACCTACAGAAGTGGTAATTTGGTGTACCATTTTTAGGGATGTACATCAATTTGTCGGCCATTGTCCTATCCCATAAGATCACTGAGCAAAAATAAAGAGTTACACTAACTTGACTGCTAAAAATTTCATTTGACGACAAAATAAGTTGAAATTAAATTACTCTGAAAATATTTCTGGAAACATGAAAAGTACAATAATAAAACAAGGATGAAACATTCGTTGTTAAAGTTTTAATGACAAAATGTAAATAGTTATTTATCGCATTGTTTCAGAGACAGCTTTCCGTTTGTCCATCCATAATTATTTGGCTTCCTAGCTTTTCATTGCAACCTATACAGTTTTTTTTTTTCATCAAGCCCTAACTCCAAGGTTGAATCAGTGTATACTGTATACATATCAGCTATGCTGCCATAAGAAAAGTTATTTTTAGAAATTCTAATATAAATCAATTTACATAATAATTTTGAAAGATGAAACGAAAAATTTTTCACTTTATAAAGTACATTTAAATTATATTGGTGATTTTAAACCTTTTAAATAAACTGTAGTAAAAATAGATTTCAATTTTAAACAGTCAATTTGTCAATTTGTTACAAATTTGACAAATATTTAATTAATAACTTGGTCAATTAAAATGAATATTGGCCTACCATTGGTAATTAAATCTGTATATCGGCTTATTATTTGTCATATTTATAGTATGACGTAATTTTTTAGGCACTATAAATATAATCAAATTTAAAAATTTCTGTATTAAACTTACCTATCTTATAATTGTTGTTCCATTTCGAAGCTTCTCTTTCAAAATAAAGTTCTTGTGTTGTGAAGGTTGTCAGATTTGAAACTCCTAATAAATACAAATTCACTAATACGTAGTAAGAAAAAAAAAAAAAGAATGAATAAAAAGAAAAAAAAAGAAGAAAAAAAGAATAAATTATCAGTATAAAAGTATTTTTTTTAGTGATATTGTTCGATTAGAATATATAGGCATTGCTGTTTTTTAAGAACAAATAAGTGAAAAGCTTATCTAAAAAATAACCTTCGGAAAAAATCTTTAAAAAAAAGCTAATTTCATATAGCATTTAAGTACATATAATTCCGTTTTGCGTTGCTGACAAATAGACATACAACGTAAGTCAACAAAATACTCTTAATTTCGGTAAGGGAATAATTACTAGAACAAGGATGACAACATCCATAAAAGCGAAGCACTGAATCGGTAGGACAAACGGATATGAACACTTATATAGTGTCAGAACTGAATAATCAGAATGTAAATGTATAAGAGTCAAAGCAAAATTGTAAGTAAATTTGTTGAAAAACTGCTTTATACAGGATAATGTTTATTGACATACTTACATATTTAGGACTTGATTTTAGAGTTGCTTCGCTTATAACATTATACTTTATTGTCCCAGTAATCAATATACCAAAAATCAGATCAATCGGATGATTAGATCACATAAATATTTGTTGTTAAAAAAGTGAAAAAAAAAATCAACATGTTTAAAATGGACGTACGGAAATTTTGGTAATGATTATAGAGTTGCTACGCTTTCTAAATCGTACCTTACTACTAAAAGGATCACCGTGCAAAATTTGAAATCAATAGGACAATTCTAGCATGCCTAAATTAACGAAAAAAGCTATCCGTTACGGACGGACGGACGGACCGACCGACCCTAGTTATAGAAAATCTTCGCTTCGCTTTTAAAAATTGCGCCGTGAATCTTCATTAGTAACTAGGAAAATTATATTTTTCATGTAGTATTTCAGGCATACTGACGTTTTGATGGACATTTAAAATTTAAGACAAGTTTTAGCACCAAAAACGAAAAAAAATATTCTTTACCTTGTGAGTCTAATCTATCCCATCTGTAGTTAGTTACTTCACCGTATTCTCCTATCCATACGTAGTCCCAGTGCTCTAAATTACGATAACCAATGAAGACAAAAATAAGAAAAATCAATATTTTATACTGTAGCTGTCTATAGTGCTCTAGCAAAATGGGGATAGATGTCACTGCATTTGGCCTATCTAATTAATTGACGTAAGGAAATATCTTATACCCCAACTCTTTTCTAGGGGGTTTCTTTTCCCCTTTCCATTATTTTTCCCTCTACTATGACGCCAATAGAATAGTAGGCCAAAAGCTATGATCCCCATTTTTCCTACGGCACTAAACACAGTTGTCTTTATACTATTACTCCATTTCGTGGGAAAATTTTGACAGATGGCTTAAGATAGTTGACACCCTCCTTAAATCAAAATCAAGGGGATTGTAGGGGAGTGTGAGCTTTATAGAGGTGTATTCCAGACAACAACAAAAATTTTGGGGTAGAAGGCGGGTGGATACATCCCCCTAGGTGTCCACCAACCCACGCAAAAGTCATTACACCACCCTGCAACCCTCTTTCTGCACGGTTTTGCTTCTGCTACAAAATCAATCAAAACATCTATAGTTGTGAGTTCTAGTGACTGCTTGTCCGTATACTGGTCGTATTTCCAGGGAAGCTTTAAAATATCTGTTGGGTTTAAGACTATTTCACTTTTCCGACCTCCCCTAGAGGCTAGGGGTGAAGCAAAATGTATTGCAAATATACAAATGTATAAGAATTACTTGTTTCAGTAGAATTATTAACCAGCTGATATTGGTAGATATTGTATCTTCCTATCCCATCTCCATCCTCATTAAATTTAACTTCAATGTCTTCTCCCTGTATACCTGAATTAATCAAGATAATTATATTAAAGCTCTTTATATTCAGACAATAAAAATGACTAAAAATAAACCAATACACGACTAAATTAGCAGGCCAGTATACGTATTAATTATCCAATGGTAGGACAGCAAGATGACATTTTTATTATAGACAATATAAAAACTAAAGCTTCCACAAGTAGCCCAGTAATAATGACTAGCTTGGATTAGAACAAATAAATTGGTTAAAATATTGTAACGCAATAAAATTGGCGGTTCCCCTCCAAGTGCCTGGTCGAACACTGAAAAACACCATTATTTTTAATAAATTTAAAAGAGTTAGGTCATGTAGCCCCTCGGGGTTATGGTACTGCAGCTTCAGGCCATGAAGGTTTTGGGATAGAAAAAAAACTACCCTTCCTACTTACAATTTATTTTTAAAGAATAGGCACTTTGAGTGAAAGAAGGTCAATGGCGTGCGGAAAGGGAGTGTACACTGTAAATTTTTTTTTCTCATTTAGTATCAATTGATACGCTGGGGTTGTATTAGACCTGGACCCGCAAGTGTGCTGTATTAACAAAATGAATATATAACACCATGTAGTACTATATACCATAATAACTATTACTATATAGAGATATTACGTTTTTAGTATTAATTCTTATCCTACAGAGTAACAAAAATTACAAACCAGAGTATTAAAAACTTCCTTCTAGCGTATTGTATTTTATTCCATAGAGAGTATTAGATAATACTATAAAATCCACATTCTTTATTACATATTACTCCTTAGAACACTAAGTAATACTCAATACAGTATTGGAATCTTCCTTGTATCGTAATGAGGTTTTTTTGCTAAAACGTATGGCTGATGATGCTTTACAGTAATGAAATGAATATATAGTATTATCTGATGTTAAATTTATTTTTTATTTTTAACAGTATAGTGGGGGTAAGGTGTTAACACATACGACAAGAAATAAGAAAGAGTATCTTTGCTAATCATTTAATTAAAATTTAATTGAAAAACACTTTTAAAAAAGAATATGACAATTTTAGATTAAATTAAACTTTAATTGAAACAAACTGAGACAGTTTTGAAAACCGATATTTAGCAAACATTTGTTCTATGCAAATATTTTGAGAGATAGTTCCAATAATGGGTTCCATAGGAATCAATAAACAAAATTAATACTGTTTATAACATTAAATACATAAAAATTATAGGTCGAAAACTTTGGACACTTCTAGTTTGAAGATTTATACAAATCAATGAACGAACATATTGTAAAACTTTTGGCCAGAAAATTTTAAAGTTCTATATGTTTTCTCCCTCCTTCTTTTAGTGATATTATTTATTATTCGGGATAGTGATACTATAAATATTTATGATATTGGTTTGTTATAACCGTAAACGATCATTAAAGTACCAAGTCAAATATCCAATAAAATATTGCTAATTTTTTTACATACATAAATTAACTGTATTGTTTAAAATTAATCATATTATAAAATTATTTCTTCCAATTATTTTAGACAGCTTGACTAAAGTAAAGCATTTAATAGCAAAATAGGATTTGAAGCTTTATTCAAATAAAAGTGAAGCTATAATTTTAAAATTACTTACTTGTAAAAGAAACCTTTCTGATATGATCTAGTAGATTTTTGCCAGTAGGAACCGGAGACACACGGCTACACAGCTTAAAATCTCCAGCTGCCACGCAACTCTAAAATTGTTTTTCTTGTTTTTTTTTAAATCTTAAAAATGAAATATTCTAAAATATAAAGTATTAAGTTTTTTTTTTGTTAGACTACTGACTGAGTTTACAAGAGGGTAGACCAAAGTCCCAAGCTATCCTTTTTTTTAGATTTTAGTCTTAGGATGGTTTTAGACTATTTCTCGACCCATTCTAAAACATAGCCCCTAAATGATAGGGGCGCATCCGCTAGTATATAATATGTTAATATGTCTGTTTATCAGTTTTACAAGCACTTATCATTGCCTACAATCCTATTCATGAAAGGATGTTTGTCTAAATGTTTTTTGTTTTGTATGCAAATAAATCTCTAAACTCGCATAATAGCTTTTCTTTACAACGAAGTTTATTACAGGGCCTGCAGAAAGGGTTTTAAAACTATTTTGAAGTGGGTTACCATTCTTTAAAGTGTCTCATGATGCCTCTAGAGGCAGTAGCTGTTTGTAATGCTAGGTAAAGCAAACGAACAAACATATTCAAAATACAATTGTAGAAAAGATTTGTTTCCAAAAATATTTTACCTTTGTTATTTCATCTTTGTCCTTCGCGTGGTAGTGATTTTTACAACATTCCTCCAAAATTTGATTATGTAGACTGTGAGCCATAGCGTAAACCGCGTCAACTGAAAAGAAGAATTTTGTTAACTCTTTTTATGCGGGCTTCTAGGGTCAGTATGGGGTGGACGGAGGGGGGGGGGGGGGTCAATACTGTACATCTCTAATATTTTAAATAAGCTTTAGCATACATTAGAATTTACAATTAAATGATTGTGTTAACACTATCTGTGCTGATTATTTTAGTTCTTATGCGTAGCAACAACAAAACTATCTAATATCTGGCTATGCAGACTGTGAGCGTAAAATGTGGGAGAAGGGGGGGGGGGATGCCAACACACAAATTTTAGAAGTAATTTTCCTTCTTAATATTAGTATATTAGGGCTATAAAAACTATGAAACTACTTTTCATTGTTAGTGTAAGAACAAATTAATGTTTATTTTAGTTTTGTTATTTCATTTTTATGCAGCAGGCCAAGAAATACATAAAACAAAGAGGACAACATCCATAAAAGCAAAGATTAGAAATCAGAAAGACAAACGAATATTGACAAACAGATGATGATTGCATTATTAATTAAACTATATGAACAAAATATTCTCTTTAATTAGCTATTAGAAAGGTTATCGAGAAACCAAAGTTGTTAGACTTGATTATAGAGTCTCTTCGCTCATTGAATTGTACCTAATAGTATAATTTAAGGAATCCTCATTTTAAAAGTATATATAAAATTATTTTTAAACAAAATATTTTAAGAATAAAAGATAGCTCATCCAACCTCCCCCAGCCCCCATTTTTCAATTTATATAAAGAAAGAAGGATATTGGAGTTGGGTTTCTCAGCTAGCAAGGCACTTTAAAGGAAAGCACCGGTTTATTCCTTTGCCAATTATAAACTGGAGATTGTTTTCCTCATATGACTATCCATTCAATTATATTATTACTTACTAGCGGCTACGCCCCTAGAGGCCTCTAGTGGCACTTTAAATGTTTTTGTTTGTTAAAGTTAATTTTTTATGTACGATTCCACCTTATTTGACGTTGAAGTCTCCCAGATTTTCAGAAAATTTTCAATTTTTTGTCATTTCTTTTGGGAGGGTGGTAGTACCATCCCCCAAAATAGTTAAAAACCTTCCCAGGACATATGAGAATCTACCCTGTTAAGGAGAACCCGATCGTTTCAGCGGTTAGCGAGATCCTTCGGTACACACAGACACACAGACAAACATCCTGTTACTTTAGTATAAGGATATAAATAATATAAATAAATCAATATTATAAATGGACATATTGAGTAACATAATTATTAATAGTATAATAAAAGGTAATTAATTCATTACTTAAAGCTAATGATGGCATAATATTATATTCTAAGTAGCGAAGATACACTTAATATTGTTCTTGTTGCATGGCTAGTAAACTTATTTTTGTGAGATAATATTATTTTAAAATCCATCAACTAAAGGAATATATTCATTTAGCTGAGTGTCGTTAAAGTAAGATAAATCCACAAAATTGAGACCTAAAATGGTTATACAAGACACTTCCTTACATATGTTACAAAGTAATGTATGAATAAATTTAAGAGGGAGACAGATAGTCAGATAGATAGATTTATAGTCAGGTATATAGATAACAGTTAAATAGAAAGATAGATAGATAGATAGATAGATAGATAGATAGATAG